>NC_042997.1:178017458-178334958 GCF_006345805.1 Octopus sinensis
ATTCATTCAACTACAAACACCTTAAGGTGGTGCCCCAGCATGGCCGCAGTCTAATGACTGAAGCAAGTAGAAAGAAAATAAAGAATAAAAACTAAGAAAGGAACTTGTATATGGTAGCTCAACTTGCTAGAAATAACAGTCAAATCTTCAGCAAATGACTTTCTGCTAGTATATAAAAAGGACATATTAGGTGAATGAATGTAATCCTATGTCTGATACATGGCTGCAAAAGCTGGAAAGGAAGAAAGAATGGGGATGATGAAATGTCATGGAATACTGTCAAGAAATCAGAAATGCTTCACCATCATCATTCATTTTTCATGCTGGCATGAACTGGATGGCTTGATAGGAAACTGGTAAGGTCAAGGACCATACCAGGTTTCACAGTCTCTTTTGGCTTGATCTCTATGACAGGAGGCCCTTCCTAACATGAACCACTACCACAGAGTGCACTGGGTGCTTTAAGTTTGTCATACTCTTTCTGAAGGGAGGGGGTGATAGAAAGCTTCCTAAGGAAGCGAGAAGGCTTGACGGAGGAGCCCTTAGCTTGGACCGAAGGCAGGAGTTGGCCTTCGCAGGTGACTGTGAAGGTCATATTGGAGGTCAGCATGTCCATGGTGTTGGGCTCCTTTACGAAGGACTTGTTTAGAGTCGATTTTTGGGACCCCAACTGGGATCTGGAGCAGTACCTAGGGGCAGCTTACAGCCTGGTTGGGGGTGAAGAAGAATAGGCTTAGCGCCAAAATATGTATATATTTATAATGATTAATATTGTTGTCATTTTAGATGAATTGTAAGAGGTTCATTGCCTCATCTAATATATTGTTAAAGAACAATGTTATAGAG
Source organism: Octopus sinensis (assembly GCF_006345805.1). NCBI lineage: Eukaryota > Metazoa > Mollusca > Cephalopoda > Octopoda > Octopodidae > Octopus > Octopus sinensis. The sequence goes on from NC_042997.1 coordinate 178,018,305, forward strand.
AAGCAGAGGGTCAGTGGGCTCTTTCTGTCTTCTCTCATCCTTATCATCCTTGTATCATTACCATTCATTTCATTAATGTCTTGTCCAGCCCGCAAAGCTACCCAATCTATGTACTGTCTTCATGACAAATTTAATGAAATAAAGTAGCACTAGCACAAGTGCTTTTTATATGGTACCTGCACCCATGCCACTGCTTTTATGCAGCATCTTGGTTTTAGGATCTCAAAGATATTCATTCCTGGTTCTCTCCTTATTTACAGCTCCATCATATCTGACATTCCCATCTTGTCCAAGATACCTATAAATTTCACATAACTGTAGAGGTTTTATCACCAAGCCATTTACTTTTAGGTTTTCAGAGGACACAACTTTTTCATGTTTTATTATCAAAAATGCACATTTGGACCCACCAAATTTCATTCTAATGTCTGTAGGAAATTGGGTAATGATGTCCAATTGCTCTCTTATACATTTGATATTTGGCCCATACAGTTTCAGTTAACTGACTAAGAAAAGATGAGAGATACTTCTGGATCCATTTCTATGGCCACTATGTTTTTTATATGTATGTATGTGTCTAAGTGTGTGACCATTTTTCCATGCTAGCAATGCACCACATATCTTAGTCCTTTGTCATCTCCTTCATAAGGTTCAGCATTCTCGGATCAGCCTATGGCTGCTTTTTCTTGCAGATTGAGAAACCAAGCTCAGTTTCCTTCACTGGTTTGCCCTTCAGCTATGTGAAGTGATTCTCAGATATGCTTGATATATACTTACTGTGATGTCATAGTTTGGCAATGTTGGTGGGGTTTGTATGGCAAAATGATAATGATTGTGATAATCTTATTCATTGTGGTGACAGCAGTGAGGATAATTATGAAATTACACAAAAAAAAAATAAAATAAAACTGAGATAAAAGAAGCAAAATCCCCCAAAAAGTAAAAGAAACGGAGATTGAAAGCAATGCTTTTGAGTAAATAACCTAGATGGTACTTGTTTCACAATGATTTGCACAGAGGAGGGGAAGAGGGAGGAGAAGAAAAGGGAGTAGGAGAGGGAGGGTATGAGAGGGAGGAGAAAGAGAAGGAAGGGAGGAGATGAGAAAGAGGAGGAGAAGGAGTAGGGAGGAGAAGAGGAGGAAGAGAAGGAGGAGGGGAAGAGAGGAGTAGGAGAGGAAGAGAAGTTGGAGAGGAGGAGGGGAAGAGAAGGAGGAGGAAAAAGAGAGGAGGAGGAGGATAAGAAGAGACGAGGAGAAGGGAAGTAGGAGGAGCTGAAGAAGGAAGAGAACGCAAGAGAAAAGGAGGAGAAGACGAAGAAGAATTAATTAATTAAATAACATCAATCTTTAATGCTGGCATGGGATTGGACTGTTTGATGGGATCTAATGCCCCAGAGGACTGCACTGAATCTGCTTTGGCTTGGCTTCTACAGCTGGATGCCCTTCCTAATGCCAACCACTTTACAGAGTGCACTAGGTGCATTTTCCATGATGATGGTGATGATGACAAAAATGACAATCACAATAATAATGATGGTGATGGTGGTGGTGGTGATGATGGCAACTGACTATAATGATGGTAGTGGTGGTGGTGATAACTGACTATAATGATGGTGGTGGTGGCGATGGTGAAGATGATGACAACTGGCTATAATGATGGTGGAGGTAGTGGTGGTGGTGGTGATAACTGACTATAATGAGGTAGTGGTGGTGGTGATGATGATAATGATGATGATGATAACGAAGGTGAGGTGGTGGTGGTGATGAATGTGATAATGGTGGTGGTGGTGGTGGTGGTGGTGATGATAATGATGATAATGGTGGTGATGATGGTGGTAGTGATGATGTTGGTGATGGCGATGACAACAACTGACAACGCTGAGAGTTGCTGAAGCATGGAACAAACTGCCGGCATCGGTTGTTAGTTGTTGGAGCACTGCATCCTTCAAAACTTCCATGCTTCCTGAGATTCGCCAACACTACACTTGATTTTCTCCCCTCCATACACACACAAGCATGTATCTGACTCATACATTGTTCGCTTTCCAGACATTTCTACATTACTGCATGTACTTTATATGCACTTTCTGACAAGTTGTGGTGCACCGGAGCACTGTATACAATAATTTCATTATTATTATTATTATTATTATTATTTTTTAATAATGACGGTGGTGGTTGTGGTTGTGGTGGTGATGAAAATGACTGACAATAATGGTAATGGCAGTAGTGGCAATGATGTTAATAAAAAAAAAAACAAAATAAGGATGACATGAAATAACAGAAGACAACAAAGTAGTTTAAGAATGAAAAAGAAAAAAAGGAAATAATAGAACATTCTTACTTCAAATTTTTTCAGTCTCATATCCATTAATTCAATTTTATCCAAAATTGCTCCAATATTTTTCAAGTAATCTGCCTGTAAAAGAAATCAAAAAAAAAAATTTTAGTTTTTAAAACTTCATAATTACAGTCATTATTGTTTTACATAATTATTTTTCCATGGATTGGTGGTTAAGAAGCTTGCTTCCCAACCATGTGGCTTCATGTTCAATCTCAATGTGTTGCATCTTGGGTAAGTGTCATCTACTATAGCCTCAGTTTGACCAAAGCTTTGTGAACAGATATGGTAGTCAGAAACTGAAAGAAGCCCAAAGTGTGTGTGTGAGTGAGTGTGTGCATGCGTTACTGCATATATGTATGTACACATGTGTACATTTATGTATGTGCATGTGTATGTATGTATGTATGTTCATTTTCTCTTTTCAATTTAGCTTAAATTTTGACCAGCCACCTGTTTGGTGGCAAGGTTGTGAAGGAATGGATCTTTTTGTCCATCATCCTTTAAATCTTAAGGCCTCGCAGATTTTTATAGTCCCAGATATTGCGATCATTTGTAGTGTATGAATTAAGGATTTGCATTCTCGCATCAAGAACCCAAGTTCAGCCATACTTTGCTCCAGGCAGGCTGGTATGTATCTTGTTACTTCAATGATAATGGGTATGAAACTGAATGTGTATCTTGGGTATTGGATTTGCAGACTCCTTATTAATAGTTCATAGATGTCTTCTTTCTCTTGTATTTTTCAAACTACATTGGTATCCAGAGGACAACTGATTTCCACAACAGAACATATCCAGCCAGTTGTGCTTTAACTCTGCAGCATTTAATCTGGCCAAATATTCTCCCTGTTCTATGTTCAAACTGACCAGATCCAGACTCTCATACCTACTCTGCAGTTTCATTCTAAAAATACACAAACACACCATTGAAATGCTGAAGCTACAAAATAATACATGATTAATTCAAAACAATGCGAATAAACAAGCATTTCATTTAACAAATTAACCTGAATGCTAAAGGGTTAAGTTGGTGGCTGTTTTAATTTTTAAGTTCCACTAATATTTCTTTGGTGGAGGTGCGTGGCTTAGTGGTTAGGGTGTCAGCATCACGATCGTAAGATTGTGGTTTCGATTCCTGGACCGGGCGACGCGTTGTGCTCTTGAGCAAAACACTTCATTTCACATTGCTCCAGTCTGCTCAGCTGGCAAAAATGAATAACGCTGCGATGGACTGGCATCCCGTCCAGCTGGGGAACTCATATGCCATTGAAACCAGGAAACTGGGCCCATGAGCCTGCTAGGCTTTAAAAGGGCGCATTTATTTATTTTTTAAAATATTCCTTTGACCCATTGGTCTCGATATAGCCAGTAATAATTTTCTTTTTTGTTATCCTGCCCCAGGCCATTTTGACCATTGCATCATGCCTCATGGGAAGATAATATCTGGAAGACATTCTCTCACAGTTGGCAATAATGTGGCTGATGTCTTCATTTGTTGTCTGACAAAGATTTCTGCCGCTTATACTGTAGGTACTTGGTGGGGATCTCTTGTTTTTGGATTGCATTCAAAGTGAGATGTCATAAATTTGTCAGTACTCAATACCAAGATTTGACATGATCAGACCCTTCTATGGTTTGTGTTTTTCATGCCAAGTACCCATGTACTATCTTCTTAGTGAACTGGTCCATTTTTTTGTATTTTGTTCTTCTGATTAATAGATTTTATAAATGCTCCTTGAGGAGAGATCTGTATCAGCTCTTATTTCATGTCTCTCCTTAAGTTCATTAGCTATCTAATTATGTTATTGATTTCATGGTTGCAAAATTGGGCGAGATAGTTACTAGTCTCTTTCCTCTACTGTAGATATTGCTTCAGTGTCACAATATATTCCCCGTATGACATCAATACAGATTTGAAACTATAATCACTATCCTTGCATGGGAAGTATAGCCTGTCTCTATATCTATAGATGTTGATGTTTCCTGTGACACTGAACAACTAGCAAGTTTGAACATCTATCTCATTGAGTTCTTGTAGTGACCAATTCAGAAGGCCAAATGTAGGTGTGAATACAGGCACTGCAAAGGTATTGTGGGCAATATGCTTGTTTTAAGCTGAGAATTCTAATGACCATATTCTCTTCACACTCTTGGGATATTCATTCCTGGTTCTCTCCTTATTTATAGCTCTGACATTCCCATCCTGTCCAAGATACCTGTAATTTTCACATAACTGTAGAGGTTTTATCACCAAGTCATTCACTTTTAGGTTTTCGGAGGACACAACCTTCAGTTCATCTTTGGTGTTACAAGAAGTTTTGTTGGTCTCTCACTCAACTGCACCTCACACATAATAATCAAAGGGGTTGCAGTCTGGGGAGTTAGGTGGCCAGATGTTAGTGGTGATGTGGTTGTAGAAATTGTCTGACAGCCACGACTGGGTTCTCCTGCTGGTGTGGTATGGTGCAGAGTTCTTTTGCCAGACATAGGATCTTCCAGCGGCCACCCTCTTGACCCAGGACAGCACTACCTCTTTCAGGCACTTCATGTAGGCTTCTGTGTTGAGTCTGAAGCTGTGTGGGAAGATGAATGAAGGCATAATGTCACCATCACTAGTGATCATTCCAAACACCGTGATGTTTGACTGAATGTTTGATTTTTATCATTCTCGGTACATGTCCTCAGACTGACACTCAAACACTCTGAAATGTTCATATTGGAGCTTCCGGCGCGAATGCCAAGCAGCACAGCATGCTGTTTTCAAATTTCCGGCAGAGTGAATTGCGTCATGGCACTGTTTTCTCATAGACAGTAACAATGGACCCCACTATATACTGTGTAGTTGACAAAATCAAAAACAAACAACGCGCATGCTTGAAATTAAAAATATAAAATGGTGACAATTTACCCATTGCACCCTATATATATATATATATATATATATATATATATATATATATCAGCCGAAATTGCGAGGATGATCCGGTCCTTGACTGAAGATTGAAGGCTTCGAATGTCCCATCCATGTTTTTTGTATCGTTTTCTAAATGTTTTGCGTTCTTGTCCCAGTTTGTATTTTTTTACATATACATATATATATATATATATATATATATATATATGTATATATATATATATATATATATATATATATATATATATATATATCTGTGTGTGTGTGTGTGTGTGTGTGTGTTAGGAAGGGCATCCAGCCATAATTACCATGCCAAAACAGGCATGGAAGTTTGGTGCAGTCTTCTGCCTGGCCAGCTCCTATCAAACCATCCAACCCATGCCAGCATGGAAAGCAGACATTAAACAATGATGATGCTACTACTACTACTACTACTACTACTACTACTACTACTAATAATAATAATAATCTAAGGATGGAATTTCATAAATATTTTAACCTTTAGCACATTGCATATTCTCTAGAATTGTTTCCCTTGCCATTGCCCTGTTACAGCAGGTGAGAAAACTCATGAGGTGACATAATGCACCTACCATGTGCTAAATGTTAATGCATTGCTACTTGTATTTCCACAGATCACATGTTGTTTGAGATTATATCTGCATCCACAGGATGTCCATGGATATTATGACAAGTTGTTATTCATGCATTCATTTCCTCAGGTGATATGTGCGTGAGAAGACCCGGCAGGACAAGTGAGACTATAACCCGTGGCCTCTACCTGGGATGTAGCCAGTCCACTTATGCATACCTTTCTTTCTTGGGATACAAAACTCTGCTTACGAAGACCTGTTAAGGCAAGTAACATCGAAATCAAAATCGACCAAAAATCTATGGAAATTGCAGTTGTGATACAAGTGCCGGTGGGACATAAAAGAACCATCTGAACATGGCCGTTGCCAGTGCCGCCTCAACTGCCGGTGGCACATAAAAAGCACTAACTGATTGTGGCCATTGCCAGCCTCGCCTGGCACGTAAAAAGCACCCACTACACTCACATAGTGGTTGGCATTAGGAAGGGCATCCAGCTGTAGAAACACTGCCAGATCAGACTGGGCCTGGTGCAGCCTCCTGGCTTCCCAGACCCCAGTTGAACCGCCCAACCCATGCTAGCATGGAAAGCGGATGTTAAACGATGATGATGACGATGATTCACTCCCACTAACTATATCACCTGATGAAATGAACATACAAATAACGACTTACCATAATATCCATGGATATTACAAGTTATATTGTAATCATCCAATGGATGTGGACATGGTCACAAGCAACATATGATTTATGGAAACACTCATAGTGATACATTAAAATATTTATAAAATTCCATCCTTTGATTATTATTATTATTATTATTATTATATTTATCCTACATTATATTGGTACAGCTTGCTACTATTCCATATAATTGCTGTTGTAAGTTGGAATTATTTGGTGGTAGTTGGCATAATATCATAGGAGCTTTTCCGTGCATACTCAAAAGTGTTTCCTGTAAACAAACAAAGGATATATGTATACACACACACACACACACATATATATATATATATATATATATATATATATATATATATATATATATAATATATATATATATTATATATATATATATATGTGAGTGTTTTTGTGTATGATTGTCCCTCACCACCGCTTGGCAACTAGTGTTAGTTTTTTTTTTTGCATCACCATAACTTGGCAGCCTGGCAGGTGAGACTGATAGAATTAGTGCCAAGCTTAAGAAAATAAGTACAGGGGTCGATTTGCTTCACTGAGCCCTTCAAGACTGCACCCCCAGCATAGCTATAGTCCAATGACAGAAAAAAGTAAAAAATTTTGGATCTTTTCGGTTTGAACGGCAGTTTTTAACATAATTTCTAGGTAACTAAAAAATTTTAAACTTCGTATACTGGTAGAATGTGTTTATAAAGCATCTTTTTCTCTTGGCTTTATTGAGGAAATTCTATAGTTTGTAAGATATTGGTTGTTGTTTTTCTTCAATTTCTGCAATTTCAACCAATCAGTGACGTCTATTTAGTTAAAAAGCATTCTGTGCCGTATGAATATGTCTCTCGTTTAAGAAACAGATTGGGCTTATTTACATTTGTGAAGAAAAAAAGATACCCTTCCCCCACCCCTAACCCTAAAAGAGATTGAAATGCAATAGATCGATTCTAGGGTCATAATTATGGGTGACAATTTCATATGACACCACTAGAAAAAACTGCCATTCAAACCAAAAAGATACAAATTTTTTTTTTTAAACCACACAAAAGTCCCCTTCATATATACCTTTGCATTTATGTATTTTTCGTCTTCTTCTTTTCTTATTTGTGAATGATTTTCAAGGAGTTCAAAAAGCTGATCCATGCTTTCCACTGGGGGCAAATAATTTAGTTTCGTAAAGAGATCATTGACTTGAGATTCCACATATGGAATTCCACCTGTAATCGTCTCATTTATTGAGCTAATTGAATAATATCTTTGTGGATAATCAACGGTACCCTCAGAAACATTGCTTATATTTGGGTTTGAAGAAGGTTTAGGCACCTTAAATTCTGTTTCATTTGATTTTTGATCTAAATCTTTCACTAATTCCTGTTTTGGACTATGCATTGAAATTGTCGGTTTTGATGGAGCTGTACCTGAAAGTTCTGTTGTAGAACTTATTTTTACTCGCTTTTGATTTTCACTCACAACTTGACTTGAGGGATATTTTTTACTGGTTAGTTTAGGAGGATCAGTTGTCATAGTCTCAACAGTTTCAGCAGGTATCTCAGGTTTTGTCTGTTTCTGACTGTCAGTGAGGATTCCATGTGAAGGCTCAGGTTCTGCCTCTTCTGTTTTTATTTCCTTGTAGAGTGGGTCTTTTTTAAAGGGCATCGCAATTTCATCTGGTCTCTCAGGAATCTTAACTCTTGTGTCACCAATATCTAATCGTTTAATCATAGCATGTAGCAAAGTATGTAACATAAAACAGTTTATCATTCCAATCTTGGGACTGGCCAACGCCAAATTTAAAAGGTCTGTCATTTTATAATACATTTTCTTTGTTTTTTTATTTAAAAAAAATTACTCAAACGTGTAACTATGAAAGCACTCGAGGGTAAAAAAAATAGCGGGGCCGGAAGAGAACAATGCCAATACGTAGCTGTGACTTGTATTATATTAATGCAGGGGTAGATGTGACTTTCTGTGCGTGCAAGTGTTTACGAGTAAAAGTATTTGTATATATAAATATATTAGTTATCAGTGAGGGTTTAGGAAGGCAACAGTAATATACACGATGTATTTCTAGCAACTAACCCTAACCACTATGATATTAGCACAACATAATCAATAATGATTACACTACGTTTCGTGTCTTTTATATCTCCCACTACTCTTTTGTATCCTGGGGACAAAAAGAAGAAACGTTGTCTCGTTGTTGTTGCTGCTAATCCCGTGAGCAGCTGCGGTTGGTATACCCAAGTCTATCGGTGTCTTGTATTTACGGTTGATGTAGATGGTCACTGGTCGTGATGGTTTTTTACATTCGTAATGTTATCTCCTTTAGTTATACTCTGCATTTACAACATATGTCTGTATGTTTGTGCGGTATGCGTGTGTGCCATTCGTGTATAACTTTATTGACAGTGACTTAAAAGTGTTGTCGGTAATTGCGTGTGATATATATTTTAGACACAACTAAAAACATAAATCGTTAAACCAATTTTGCCGAAAATTGGACGATTGGGTACAGCTGTTCACTGCCAAAACCTGCACCGACACCGACGAGGAACTTGCAGAGATTTTTTTCAGATGGTCCGATCACTGAAGTGGGGGAAGGGAAGGACAATTTAGTTAACACGAAAACATTTCAGGTAGTGGAGTTGAAAAAGAATAAGGGGTGGGGGAATTAGAAATTACACAATCACGTGTCTAAAAGAGACGTTGATGATGTGATGTTGATACGGTGTAATAATGTAAATGACGTATGTGAATATTCTTCACTACAACAGCAGCAGCAGTAGTAGTAGTCGTAATTCATTTTGTCCATTTATATAGAAGTAGAAAATTATATTGAAGTAAAAAGGTGGCGAGCTGGCAGAATCGTTAGCACGCCGGGTAAAATGCTTATCGGCATTTCGTCCATCCTTACGTTCTCATTACAAATTCTGCCGAAGTTGACTTTTCCTTCCATCCTTTCGGGGTCGATGAAATCAGTACCAGATACGCACTGGAGTCGACAAGGCCTTGTACCTATAGTAGAAAGGATAATTATTAAGGCGGCGAGATAGTAGAATCGTCTGCACGCCGGACAAAAGACTCGGCGGCATTTCGTCCGGCTTTACGCTCTGAGTTCAAATACCACCGAGATCAACTTTGTCTTCCATCCTTTCGGGATCGATAAATTAAGTACCACTCAAGCACTGGAATTGATGTAATCGTCTTCCTCCCTCTCTTCAAATTGGTGGCCTTGTGCCAAAATATGAAAGAATAGGTATCAATTTTACAAGGGGAAATAACTTACGGAGACCTCGAGAGTGGCTTCCCCATGATCTTAAGAAGTTAGTACAGGTTAGTTGCTCTGTGGGTAATTTATGCTGCCGAGTTCGAATTCTAGTTTCAGATGAGTGTCAAAATATATCTTTATATATAAAAGAGAAGTTGTGTGTCTGTCTCCTACGATTTAGATTCCTAACTACTCCCACATTTTGCGGTGCAGTTTAACCAAAACTGGGTATCTTATAGTCGTGATTCATATCGAGCCCTTTTGGGTATTAGCGCGCGTCTACGATGAGTCTACGATTTTAAAAATAATTTACCATCATTTTTTCCATTTTAATGCATCTTTTTCGCTAAGGGAAGTAACTCTCTAAAAATGTCTACGATGAGTCAACGATTTAAAAAAAAATTACCATAATTTTTTTCCCATTTTTAATGCATTTTTTTGCTATTTTTTGGCTATAACTCTCTAAAAATGCTTATATAGTTATTTCCCTTACAAACCCGAGCAACGCCGGGCGATACTGCTAATATAAAATAAATTAAAAAAGGGAATATATCAATCATGATAATGTCGACGACGACGTTGATGACACATGATCATTGATGTTACTTAAAGTCACTGGATGTGTTGAGTATTTCAATAGCTTCAACCATTGGAAAACCTCATCCGCCAAATAACCGAGCTTGTGTTAATCAACTTTAACGTGTATTCTGATAATATTTCGCTATACACAGATTCCTTCTCTTGATCTACATCCATCTAGAGCTTGAGGCTAAAAACTTCCTTGAATTTTTTTCCAGCAAGCTCAGCTGAAGACATAGATGTCATTTGGGTATTGAGAAACGACATACTGTTGTATACGAAAATAAATGCGTTGTTTTTTTTTTTTTGTTTTTTTCATAGCATATCTATATATATAAAACTCTAGTTGTGTGAGTGTCTGTCCCCTTCGATTTAGATTCCTAACTCCTCCCACATTTTGCGGTGCAGTTTAACCAAATTCGGGTATCTTATAGTCGTGATTCATATCGAGCCCGTCTGACTATTAGCGCGCGTCAACGATGAGTCTACGATCTAAAAAATAATTTAACATCATTTTTTATTCCATTTTAATGCATAAAATGCATCGTATGTCGATGGCGGCGGAGTTGGCGTCCACGCTCACAGCTGCACCTGTTTGCTTCTCCCCCTTCCCTCCCTCGTGAAGCTGTGGGGAAGGGAGTGTAAAGAAATCAACGTCGTAATGCGTTGTGAAGGAAACCAGCGTTCTTTTAGAACAACGACTTCATGGCTTGAAGACACAAAAACAAAAATGGCTAAGAAAGCCCGAATTTATAAGGGAAGTAACTCTCTAAAAATGCTTATATAGTTATTTCCCTTACAAACCCGAGCAACGCCGGGCGATACTGCTAGTCTATATATATAAAACTGTAGTTGTGTGAGTGTCTGTCTCCTACGATTTAGATTCCTAACTCCTCCCACATTTTGCGGTGCAGTTTAACCAAATTCGGGTATCTTATAGTCGTGATTCATATCGAGCCCGTCTGGTTATTAGCGCGCGTCTACGATGAGTCTACGATTTTAAAAATAATTTAACATCATTTTTTATTCCATTTTAATGCATAATTTTTCGTGTGTCGATGGCGGCGGAGTTGGCGTCCACGCTCAAACACCTGCACCTGTGTTTGCTTCTCCCCCTTCTTCCCTCCCTCGTGAAGCTGTGGGGAAGGGAGTCTAAGGAAATCAACGTCGTAATGCGTTGTCAAGGAGACCAGCGTTCTTTTAGAACAACGACTTCATGGCTTGAAGACACCAAAACAGAAATGGCTAAGAAAGCCCGAATTGGCATCTATAAGGGAAGTAACTCTCTAAAAATGCTTATATAGTTATTTCCCTTACAAACCCGAGCAACGCCGGGCGATACTGCTAGTCTTTATATATAAAACTGTAGTTGTGTGAGTGTCTGTCCCCTTCGATTTAGATTCCTAACTACTCCCACATTTTGCAGTGCAGTTTAACCAAAACCGGGTATCTTATAGTCGTGATTCATATCGAGCTCTTCTGGGTATTAGCGCGCATCTGCGATGAGTCTACGATTTTAAAAATAATTACCATCATTTTTTTCCATTTTCATGCATATTTTTTTAAAGGGAAGTAACTCTCTAAAAATGTCTACGATGAGTCAACGATTTAAAAAAAAATTTACCATCATATTTTTTCCATTTTTAATGCATTTTTTTGCTATTTTTTGGCTATAACTCTCTAAAAATGCTGTATAGTTATTTCCCTTACAAACCCGAGCAACGCCGGGCGATACTGCTAGTTTTATAAATAAACGCATTAAATTCTGGTGTTAATTTTGATGCTAAAGAAATTCGAAAAAACATGCATCTGTGAGTAACTCAGAAAGCAGACGATAATTTGAAAGTCTTCACAATAACCTAACCATAGACAGCTTTAGAATAAACTAGCAGTATCGCCCGGCGTTGCTCGGGTTTGTTTCGACCCTTTATAATTGGAATTTTTTGAAAAGTAAAAATTTTGCATTATGTAGCTTGTTATTCTCTTTAAGTGAATATTTTTCTGGTTGAAATACACCGAAAAATGGCGACACAGCAGTAAAAAAATCGTAAAAGATAGGGATTTTCATAGAAAAAAAGCACCTTTTTGATGTAAATAATTTTTGGTGTTAACATGGTCCGATTTGAATTTTATCTTCTAAGGAATGAAGACCAAGCCTTCTTCTATCATACTCTCAATTTTGGTCAACTTGCGCCGCAGGGTCTCGGAGGAGATAGTCTTAGTTGAAGGCTACCAAACCTGCCACACACAGACAACTTCAGCTTTATATATATAGATTTGTACCTGCATCTGTTAAATTCAATATCCAAAAATAAAAATGGAGAAAGAGGAAGAAGGAAGAATGAATCATTATTGAAAATTCTATTTTTATATAATTTCAAGAGAAACATTTCAAGATAGAGCCAGTAGCGTAGCATGGATTTTGGCAGTCTTGTAAGGTAACTAAATTGGTTACCTCGCTTTCTTAAACATAACAGCAAACACGTATATAAAATGGTTATCCTCTGCGGTCCGCACTAAGGAGACCCCCAACCCTTGACCCCGTTCCCCCAGAACGTAGGAAGTTCTGCGAGAAACAGCAATAAATAGGGTAATTATGCAATTAGATTTTTAGTAATTTTTTAAAGTTTAATTCTCTTATATCCGTAATTTTATCATACATGCACTACATATTCCCCACAAATAGGAAAATACGGGCATCTGTTGGTCTAGTAAGGAGACTCTACAGGAAAAATGACCCTTTAATGAGCATTTTTTTAAAATGGAAATTTGGATGATAAACAAGATCTTGGTTTAGACGATATTTCTTAGGCCCTTCATGTGGTGTCTGGCGGATTTAGCGCTGCCAAACATTTCAAAGAGAGTTTTATCATGTAGCATGAATATTTAGCAATCCGAGATCGCGATTCATTACCTATGCTATCGAAAATATTTGACCAATCAAAACTTTGTGCAGTACAGGTTTCAACAGCAAATTTCAATTTTGGCGCACGTCTCCCTAAGCCTATTATATATTCAACGCACTTAGCTACTACAGAAAGACAGCAGATAGACGGCGTAGGGTCAGCAAACAATAACTAAACCAAGCTAACAATAAAAAGCAATCAAGTGGCGTACGTAAGACGTTAGAAGACAGTAGCACGACCAGCTTCTAACCACAATTAAGGAACGGTGACAGCATCACAAGAATCCGCTAACATTTTGACTGCTGCTACAATCACACCAGTCCAAGAGCAGTTATCTCCAAATTTAATCGGTGTCTTTTGTATTAACGACATTGTTTGTTTACGAAAAGAATAAATATCTTGTTTATCAAAATGTCAAGCAGTTATCAGTGTTCTTCGTAACACGTAGCGACCTTGAAGAAAGAATGTGATGCGGCCTAGAAACAACTTGCCGATCATTCCGTCCTTACGACATTATTATGCAGCTCCGCAAATTGAAAAGCACCACCTTCACAGAAACAACACTGAAAATTCTCTCTCTGGGTGACTTTTCGCAGCCGTTGTAGCCTTGTTACGCCGCTGCCATCTCTGACGTCGATACACTTGTGATCGTGTCCCAGGCACGCTTCGGTTTTTTTCTCAGCCTATCAAAGGTTTTCAACGACACTGTCGAGATGCCAGTACGCTACCTGCAACATCATCGATACTAACCAACATACTCAGTAATTTCCTAATCGTCATGTTGTTTTCCGTCAGCATCGAATGCCTGAAATTGGATCATCTTGAGTCTCTAACAATATCAACCTCATAATATCGGTACATTCTCCCACTGATGTTTCCATCCGTTCAAGAATGAAATAAGTCAACATGTGTTTTATCCAATGCAATACGAAAAAAGGCTGTTTTCTTCATCAAGATTACTTTTTTCTACTGCTTTCCCAATCTCTTGTTTTGATACATACATGTTTATTTTCTCTCCCTGTTTATTTCTATGTTCCTTTCTATCGAAGAGTGTTGGCTCAAAACGTAAAAGACTTTCTCACTTCCCGAGTGTTAAACTAATACATCTGTTTGTTGTTTATATAATTCACAGCGGCAAACCATCAACTACGGTCACTGACACACATCGCAAGCGAGTGGTTGAATTATTTTGCATGGATAGACGAGTCACAATCCGTGAGCTTGCTTAGTGACTGTACTGTGATCACAATGCATTACAGAAGAGTAGATACTGGGTATTGGAAAGTGTACCTCTGATCCGCAGGAAACGACTGAAGTCAACAGACACATTTTTTTTTTTACCAAATTGGAGTTCTTGATATATATTAAAATGGAATGCCATGATTACAAACCTTTGATTATAAATCTGTTGGATTAGGGTTGATTTGGACCTAAACTACAACTACTGCTGAGAAAGAATCAAGAATTAGAGAAGTGAGTTTTTAAGTTACAATTTGCAATTGAAGCTAATTTACTATACTTGTATCATTAATGTCATTGAGAAAAGGTATGAAACATCTATCTCATTCACTTCTATAGTAAATATGTGAACTTGTGTTCAAGTTAAAAAAAAAAGGGGAAAGAAAGAAAATCAACACAGCCATGGCTGTGGTAAGAAGGTTACCAACCATATGGTTCTGGGTTCAGTCCCACTGTGTGGAAACTTGGGTGTTTTTTACTATAGCCACAGGCTGACCGAAGCCTTAGGAATGGATTTGGTTGATAGAAACTGAAACAAGCTCACTGTGTGTGTGTTTGTCCCCCACCACTGCTTGTTAACTGGCGTTGGTATATTTACGTCCCTGTGACTTAGTGGTTCGGCAAAAAGAAACCAATAGAATAAGTGTCGGCCTTTAAAAAGAAATAAGTACTGGAGCAGATTCGTTCGACTAAAAGATTCTTTTAGATGGTACCCCAGCATAGCTGCAGTCTAATGACTCAAAGAAATAAAATAAAAAATATATTTACAGATCTGTATTTTAACAATTCTGGTGGAATGAAATACACACTTTATAAGCTATCTGGGGCACTTCTCTGAGGACTGTATCACCATTACAGGAGATAATTATTGAATAAATCAACGAAACTATAATACTTTTTAGTACTAACCCTTCTAAAGTGCTCATATTTAAATTAAAATTTTAATCAAAATCTCATCATAAGACAAACGAGAGGTGAAATTTCAATCAGTGAATATCAGCCAAATGCATACCAATTTATAAAGTTATATTTTTCTGAGCCTGACCCAAATCTTGATTATATCAAAATTTAATTGAAATATGGGCAGTTTTCTCATCAGAAATATACCCATGAAAGAGTTATCAATCACAATAGAACTTCTAATGGATGACTATTCAAATAAGTTTACACTATTGGGCAGGAGACAATTTAGTATGAGTTTAGATAATTGTCCTGGTAGTTTTGTATCAGGTGATGAGAGGTTATAGTATGATAGATGGGCAGAAACCGAGAGTCTAGCTGATTGTTCAAATTGTACATGTTGGTAGATTAACTCTTTTGTTAAACCGAAGTACTACTCGGCTACTCTTAATCACAAGTGATGCATTCACACCGTTGTTGAATCCAACTCTCAAATCCTCTTTAGAAACATCCACATGTGAATCATTGTGCTCACTTCTTGACAACCAATTTCATGAAGGGGTGTGGTTTACTGGTTATGGTATTTTGCTCATGATAGTAAGGTCGTAAAAGGCGAGCTGGCAGAATGGTTAGCACACCGGGCGAAATGCGTAGCTGTATTTCATCTGCCGTTAACGTTCTGAGTTCAACTTTGCCTGTCATTCTTTTGGGGTCGATAAATTAAGTACCAGTTACACACTGGGGTCGATGTAATCGACTTAATACCTTTGTCTGTCCTCTCTATGTTTAGCCCCTTGTGGGTAGTAAAGAAATAAGAATCGTTAGCACACCTGGCGAAATGCATAGCCGTATTTCGTCTGCCGTTACGTTCTGAGTTCAAATTCTGTCGAGGTCGACTTTGCCTTTCATTCTTTTGGGGTCGATAAATTAAGTACCAGTTATGCACTGTGGTCGATATAATCGCCTTAATCCGTTTGTCAGTCCCCTCTATGTTTAGCCCCCTGTGGGTAATAAAGAAACAGATAGTAAGGTCGTGAATTTGATTTCCATGAGCATGTTGTGTCCTTGAACAAGACACTTTACTTCATGTTGCTCCAATCAACTCAGCTGGCAAAAATGAGTTGTAACCTGTAATTCAAAGGGCCAGTCTTGTCACATTGTTATGCTGAATCTCCAAGCACTATGTCAAAGACATGCATGTCCATGTAGTACCCAACCACTTTTACAAGCAGATTGTTCTGTTGATCGAATCAACTGGAACACTCGTCTTAACTGGTGGAGTGCCAGTTTACAACTAATTCCAACATGTCTGTATCAGCAAAATCATTCTCCCCAAAAGCTGCTTTTCATTGGCCCAAGCAGGCAGAAATCAGTGGGGATCAAATCCAGGTTGTATGCTGGACAGGAAACCTTTGATGACTCCTTTTTGACAATTGCCTGATTTGTTATTAAATATCTGTGGTCATGCATTAACTTGGTGAATGTGGACAGTTTTTGGATTCTTGTTCTGTGTCTTCTCTTAAGCTTTTTTGAATGTCTCACTAAACTGCTCACTTTTCATGCTACAGCCACATTCTAGGAAATCAAGAATAGCACCCTTGTCATGCTAAAAAACAGTCCTCAATGACATTTTGTGCCAATTGCTGGCTCTCGAACTTCCAAGGCCTTATATAAGATATCTGATGCCATTCCATGCACCAAGCCTTCATTTCTGGATCATATATGCCTGTTATAGTCCCTATCACCAGATTGGAAAAATATATCATTAGCTTCAAGTTTCCAACAAATCAGAGCAGACTTCTACTCTTTTAAATTGAGTGTCAACTGCTGAGGTAGTCATTTTCCTATATCCAAAATCTCCCACTATATCCCGTAATGCATTGTGACCACAATCCAGTTATGCATGGATTCTGACTTATCAGTCCACACTAATCACTTCATTCATCCACTGTGTCAATGGATGCAGCTGATGGTCCTACTGCACAGCTTCTTTTCAATGCTAGTGCCATGTAAAAAGTACCCAGTAAGTGGTTGGTGTCAGGAAGAGCATCCAGCCTAAAAACTATGTGAAAGCAGACAGTAGAGCTTGGTGCTGTCCTCTGGTTTGTCAGCTCCTGTTAAACTATCCAACCTAAGCTAGCACACACAAATAGACATTAAACAATGATGATGGTGATAATGTTTCCCTTTACTTACTTTTACTTGTTTCAGTCATTTGACTGTAGCCATGCTGGAGCATCACCTTTAGTCGAACAAATCGACTCCAGGACTTATTCTTTAGAAGCCTAGTACTTATTCTATCGGTCTTTTTTGCTGAACTGTTAAGTTACAGGGACGTAAACACACCATCAACGGTTGTCAAGCGATGTTGGGGAGACAAACATATATATATATACACACACACATACAATGGGCTTCTTTCAGTTTCCGTCTACCAAATTCACTCACAAGGCTTCGGTCGGCCTGAGGCTATAGTAAAAGACACTTGCCCAAGGTGCCACGCAGTGGGAATGAACCCTTTCTTTAAACTTCTTCGCCCATTTGTGTATGTTGCTCATCAATGGTATCATCTCCAAAAACAACATGTAGCTTGCACCCCTCCTTTGTCAAGAACTTAATGAGGGCATGTTTCTTCTTCTTGGAAGCCATTATTTACTGGCAACTAAGAACAAACAAGAAGACTTACTATAGAGGAAGAGTTACTCTAGTAACACGAGCAATTTGAACAACCTAGGCGTAGGAGTGGCTGTGTGGTAAGTAGCTTGCTTACCAACCACATGGTCCCGGCTTCAGTCCCACTGCGTGGCACCTTGGGCAAGTGTCTTCTACTATAGCCTCGGGCCGACCAAAGCCTTGTGAGTGAATTTGGTATACGGAAACTGAAGGAAGCCTGTCGTATGTATGTATATATATATATATATATATATATGTATGTGTCTGTGTTTGTCCCCCCAACATCGCTTGACAATTGATGCTGGTGTGTTTATGTCCCCATAACTTAGCGGTTCGGCAAGAGACCGATAGAATAAGTACTAGGCTTCAAAAGAATAAGTCCTGGGGTCGATTTGCCCGACTAAAAATGCGGTGCTCCAGCATGGCTGCAGTCAAATGACTAACAAGTAAAAGAATAAAAAAGAGAGAGTAAAGAGTAACCTATAACAGTTAATGAAAACTTTACATCCACTTTTGCATCACTTTTTGTTACAACTCTTAAGTGCACAAATACATGGATTCCATTACCTTCAGAGATCACTAGTGCAATCTTATTTTATATATAACTTATTGAAGTATACTAAACTGTAATTAGAGAATATAAAAACTATTCACTATCATACGTTTAGAATAGTGAATAGATGTTAAAAAAAAATTATTAGCAACAATACCAAGGAAGGTTGAAACCATGTGATCTGGTGGTTTCTCTGCTGAAGATGGCAGGGATTTATCTCCATGCTCGCGATATAAACAATAGTACATTTTGCACCAAAAGCTAGTGTGAGAGTTTCTCTCATGGTATCTACCACAATATAGTTTGTGCTAACAGTACATACATGTTTAAGTGGGAACAAATATTACCTCACTGATTAGATGGTTGTGAATCATTAAAGGCGGCGAGCTGGCAAAGCATTTCGCCCGGCGTGCTAACGTTTCTGCCAGCTCGCCGCCTTTAATGATTCACAACCATCTAATCAGTGAGGTAATATTTGTTCCCACTGAAACATGTATGTACTGTTAGCACAAACTATATTGTGGTAGATACCATGAGAAACTCTCGTCTGCCATTACGTTCTGAGTTCAAATTCCGCCGAGGTCGACTTTGCCTTTCATCCTTTCGGGGTCGATAAATTAAAGTACCAGTTACGCACTGGGGTCGATCATCATCATCATCATTTAGCATCCGTTTTCCATGCTAGCATGGGTTGGACGGTTCAACTGGGGTCTGTGAAGCCAGAAGGCTGCATCAGGCCCAGTCTGATCTGGCAGTGTTTCTACGGCTGGATGCCCTTCCTAACGCCAACCACTCCGCGAGTGTAGTGGTTGCTTTTTACGTGCCACCTGGAGCTGGCAAACGGCCACGAACGGATGGTGCTTTTACGTGCCACCGGCACGGGGGCCAGGCGAGGCTGGCAACGGACACGAACGGATGGTGTAATCGACTTAATACCTATGTCTGTCCTTGTTTGTCCCCTCTATGTTTAGCCCTTGTGGGTAATAAAGAAATAGGTTGTGAATCATTAAATATTTTAGATTTAAATTATTAGAACAAACTCAAGCCAAAATATCTTTCATCTACTCTTTAACCCTTTGCATTTAAACCAGCTATATTTGGCCTAAATATTCCACACGTTTTATGTCAAATCCAGCATGTCACACCTACCCTGCAATGTCATTCTAAGAATAAACAATCACATCATTAAAAATATCAAAGCTAGAAGACAGTCTATGATTAATTTAACCCTTTAGCATTTAAACCGGCCAAATCCAGCCAAAAGTATTCAGCCTGATTTATGTCCAAACCGACCAGATCTGGTCTCTCACACCAACCCTACAATATCGTTTTAAAAATTAATTAACAGCTACCTCATCAAAATCTCACAGCTACAAGATAATGCGTGATTAGTTAAAAAAAGGATGGAGGAAAAAGCATTAATTTTAGCAGAATAATGTGAACACTAAAGGGTTAAAATAACAAATTAATAAGTACTACATTTGACAAAGCAATACGAACGCTAAAAGGTTAATCTTTGCAGACACAACAGAAATTTTTTTACCTTTAGCTAAAATAACTAAGCTACTCTAATTCTAATTATTACTTTATCTATCACTTGTGGCAGAATATTTCACATACTTCAGAAATTCACGAATGGACAAATTTCTATCACAAACACAAACTGACATCTATAAATTCATAGTGTATCAGGTGTAAAACATATGTCACCTTGAAAAGATTGTTTAACCCTTTAGTGTTCAGATTAATTTGTTAAATGTAATACTTTTTTCACTCAAATTATTTTTAATTAATCATACATTTTCTTACAGCTTTGAAGTTTCAATGGTGTGATAGTTTATTCTTAGAATGTCAATGTAGGTTAGGTGTGAGGGGTTAGATATGGCCAGTTTGAATGTAAACATGTAGGATATTTGGGCCGGATATAGCTGGCTTAAACACCAAAGGGTTAAAGTTGTAACCCAAGTTATTGATGCTAGACAAGAATTTAAGGAAATTGAAAATTAACAGGAGTTGCAGATCTACTTAGCTTAGAGTTTTAACAAAAATCCTATCTTCTCTGTAAAGCTAATTGTGTTTACATGGCAGAATTTCATAGAGTGTGTGGTTTTTGTAAATAAAAACATGGGGAAAAAAATAATATGAATAGCATCAGTTTCTGCAATAAATTCTCAGTACATTAACTGAACCTGAGAACTTACCGAGATACTTATATGAGAATGAAACCATGAAATAAATGCTTATATAATCAAGTCAGAAATGAGTTTTCAATAAGATTTATTTAACATTCTCTTAATGATACCAGAGTAAAACTTATTTAGAGATAAACTCAAGTCGATCATATAAATAAAAACTTGAAAAGCATTCTTCTTAAAAAAAAGAAGCTATAAGTGAGTAAAATAAAAAAAAAAATCAAGTATAATTTTAAATAGATGGATGTGAAATGGGAAGAGAGTAGAAGGGAGAACTTTCTGGTTTTTCCATTTTCAAAACATTTATCCAAACTTTAGAATCTTAAAACAAGCTTCAGCTACATTAGTGTTTGTACTGAAACGGTGACATTTAAAAAAATTTTTTAGTTAGGTAGAAAAGTTAGAGAGAAAATTACTAGCTTACACTTGTAGAAATTTCACCTGATTTCCTTTATCAATAGTGCTATTCATGTAGTAGACCTTGGCATTGGGTATCGTTAGGGAATTGGGCTTCTTGTGTTTACTCTCCACAGGGGAACAGTAGTTAAGCAACAAACAGTTGCTGATGTAAAGAGGGGTGTGAGTAAGAGTGAAGAAACCAATCTTCAAATCAATAAATTTTATTATTAGAAATACAAGAAATTAGAAATAAAATGCTGTCAGACGTACGATACTCAAATGTATCTTTACAAATTGAAGAAGAATAAGAGAGGAAAATAACAAAAAAAAGAATTAAGAAGGCTGGATAAGAAATTGTGAAATTTGTAATTTTAATATTAATAACTGTTGATGTTGTACAAGTTGTTATGTTGCTAAACAGGTGTACATGTGTGTATATATATATGTCTATTTGTGTATGCGTGTTTATAAAGAAGGAAGAGGCTAGCTATGTCGACCAATCCAATCATACAATTTGTCACTGCTTGATTTTCTTTAAAAACACTACCGCACTATCGATGCATCGGTAACAGGCGGTCTCAATTTTCAAAGAGGATAAAATGTTGTTGGTTTTTTTTTTTAAATTTTATTTCCCCCTTTTCACTCTCATTCACTCACTCATTCACTTTCTCAGTTTGCCCATCTCTCTCTCTCTTTTTCTTTCTCTCTGTCTCTTTCTCTTGCTTTTTCATTCCCATTCAATTTCTCTCTATCCGACTTGCACTCTTTTACACTGTTTCTTCCTTTTCTCTAGAATGGTAGAAATAAAGACAGAATTTGCTGCTGTTTGACTTGGTGTTGTTCACTCTTGCCAACAATGTTCCCACGGGTTGTTAATGGGAACTGTATTTTATCATACATAAGGTAAAAGAGGACACCAGCACCAAAGCCGACACTGATAGTGTCTGTCTGTATTGGTAGATAAAAAAAAAAAATATATATATATTTATATGTATAGAAAAGTCAAAGAAAAATGGAGAAAGTGGAATCCAGGGCAGAGAGGAATGGGTTAAGAACAAGTCACGTGGTCCCACGTGGTTTCTCTAATGTTCGTTGGTTACACCATTTATCCAAATCAAAAGGTTTGAAATCTGTGAAGAAAGAAACGAAATATTAAATTTTTTTTTTTTTACATTTTCAATAATATATAATAATAAACATAATAATACAAAACAAATGAAGTCAAATCGATCTGTTGTGTGTGTTTGTGTGTATATATATTTCTTTACTACCCACAAGGGGCTAAACACAGAAGGGACAAACAAGGACAGACAAACAGATTAAGTCGATTATATCGACCCCAGTGCGTAACTGGTACTTAACTTATCGACCCCCGAAAGGATGAAAGGCAAAGTTGACCGCGGCGGAATTTGAACTCAGAACGTAACGGCAGACGAAATACAGCTACGCATTTCGCCCGGCGTGCTAACGTTTCTGCCAGCTCGCCACCCTGCGTTTGTGTGTATATATATTCATCGGCATCATCTAACATTTGTGTTCCATGCAAACATGGGTTGGATGGTCCAACAGGATTCCGTGAGCCAGAAGACTGTACTGAATCCCAGTGTCTGCTCCAGTATGTTTTCCACGGCTGGATGCCCTTCTCAATGCCGACCAATTTACTGAGTGTATTGGGTGCTTTTTTTATAGCACAGCTACTACTGATGTGATCAAGTAACTAGCAAGACAAGATCCCTCGTCTGAGCTGGAGTGTAATATTGAGGGAAGTGGCTTTGTGCTAGATGTTGAAGAGGCTAAAGGATGATAGAGGGATAAGAACAGGGGTCTTACTGTAGAGGAGATAAATGATAACCCTAGCTAGAGACAAGAAGGGAGATAAAGAGAGAAGAGAAACAGCAAACTGAGTTGGTTGGATGCATAGATTTGCTAATCTGTGAAAGGAGAGTGACAGATGGTTAGAAATTGAAATAGAGGTGAATGCAGTAAAATATTGAATACAGGTGGAGGTGTGGTCCATGGTGAATCCCAATTTGGTTGAGGAAGTAAAGGAAAATAGAAATGAGTAAAGGAAGAGGAGGCAATAAGTGGCAGTACATAAAGTGGCGAGAGCAACAGTGTAATAAAACTGTAGATAGATGACAAATAGGGAAATGCTGTGAAATAAGAGGAGAGAGGTAAGCATCAAAGGTATGTAGGGGTGGATAAGGTGGCGAGCTGGCAGAAACATTAGCATGCCGGGCGAAATGTGTAGCCGTATTTCGTCTGCAGTTATGTCCTGAGTTCAAATTCCGCCAAGGTCAACTTTGCCTTTCATCCTTTCGGGGTCGATAAATTAAGTCGCAGTTACGCACTGGGGTCGATAAATTAAGTAGCAGTTACGCACTGGGGTCGATGTAATTGACTTAATCCGTTTGTGTATCCTTTTTTGTCCCGTCTGTGTTTAGCCCCTTGTGGGTAGTAAAGAAATAGGTACGTAGGGGTGGATATAGTGAGTGACAAAGGATGGGAAAAACATCAATCACAGCTGTAAGAAGGTGCTTAGTAGAAAATAAAGGAAATAAGTGATGATGCTGAAAATGCGGGATGGATGACAAGGGAAGTGGTTCCAAGGAGAGGGAAAATTGGTAACACAAAGGGTGGGTGCTGGGGTGAAATATCCGCAGTTGTGCTCTCATATAATTACAGCAGCTGCTGTAGTTTGAAGGGTGAAGGAAGGGCAGGTATTGTGAAGATGAGTTGTGGAGAAGGTTTGACAAGAACACTTTGTGTGGGGAAGTACAGACATAAACAATATGCTTTTAAGATCTCATTCCTTTGCTGAAATTGGTAAGTTTTTCAAGCACAGCAAATTGCCAATCATCTCTGTTCTTTGTCATCTCCTCTATAAGCCTCAATAAGCTGAAGGTGGTCTTTACTACTTTGTCCCATGCCATCCTGGGCCTCCCTCTGCTACAGGCTCTATCCACATTTAGCAATTGGCACTTCTTTATGCAGCTCCACTCATGCATATGAATCACATGACCCACACTAGTATAGTCTTCTCTCTTGCACACAACATCTGATGCCTCTTATGCCTAATTTCTCTCTCAACATACGAGCACTTTGTTGTACATGCACACTGACGTTGAATGTCCAATGAAGCATGCCAAATTCATTTCTTTCCAGCCTCCTCTGCATTCGTGGCCCCTATCCCACCATTATGTAACATTGCTATCTGATATACACATTAGAAGCAGTTTTAAGCTAATATACATAGCTGGCTGTTTGGATTTAACCCTTTAGTATTCAGATTATTCTGTCAAATATGATGCTTATTTATTCACATTGTCTTGAATTAATCCTGCCTCACGTTCTAGCTTCAGGATTTTAGTGATGTTTTACTCTTTTACTTGTTTCAGTCATTTGACTGTGGCCATGCTGGAGCACCGCCTTTAGTCGAGCAAATCGACCCCTGGACTTATTCTTTGTAAGCCTAGTACTTATTCTATCGGTATCTTTTGCCGACCCGCTAAGTTACGGGGACGTAAACACACCAGCATCGGTTGTCAAGCGATGTTGGGGGGGACAAACACAGACACACAAACATATACACATACACATATATACGATGGGCTTCTTTCAGTTTCTGTCTACCAAATCCACTCACAAGGCTTTGGTCAATCCAAGGCTATAGTAGAAGACATTTGCCCAAGGTGCCACGCAGTGGGACTGAACCCAGAACCATGTGGTGCGTAAACAAGCTACTTACCACACAGCCACTCCTACACCTGATGTGATTATTTACTTTTAAAATAATATTATAGGGTAGGTGTGAGAGGCAGGACCTGGTCTGTTTGAACGTAAAACAGGACAAATATTTGAGCTGGACATGGCCAGCTTAAATGCTAAACGATTAATACTGCTTCAGTTGCATACACTGGATTTCCATTCAGCTGGGCAGCTATCTGCAATGCCAGTGACTGTTCTATTCACTGCTTCCTATATTAAAGATGGAGGCGCAATAGCCCAGTGGTTAGGGCAGCGGACTCACAGTCGTAGGATCACGGTTTCGATTCCCAGACCGGACATTGAGTGTTTATAGAGCGAAAATACCTAAAGCTCCACGAGGCTCCAGCAGGGGGTGGTGGTGAACCCTGCTGTACTCTTTCACCACAATTTTCTCTCACTCTTTCTTCCTGTTTCTGTTGTATCTGTATTTCTAAGGGCCAGCCTTGTCACACTGAATCTCCCTGAGAACTACGTTAAGGGTACACGTGTCTGTGGAGTGCTCAGCCACTTGCACGTTAATAAATGAGCTGCGACATCAGTGGTGTCAAGCTGTATCGGCCTTTGCCTTTCCCTTGGATAACATCGCTGGCGTGGAGATGGGAGGCTGGTATGCGTGGGCGACTGCTGGTCTTCCATAAACAACCTTGCTCAGACTTGTGCCCGGGAGGCTAACTTTCTAGGTGCAATCCCATGGTCATTCATGACCGAAAGGGGTCACAATATTAAAGATGACAAATCTCATTTAGGCATGTGGCTGGCTGGGAATACAGATCACTGATAAGGAGGCTCAATAACACTGAAATGCATCTAGTGTTGTTGCTACCTACAGCTGGGATGATTTTTTCTTTTTTTCACTCTGATATATAGTGTTTTTAATCACAGATTGTCCATAAGAGACGTTACCTTCAGATATCTCAGTATATCAACAATATATATACATTAAGTATGATGCGGCGACAGCTATATATATATATCACCATGTTAGCACGCCGGGCGAAATGCTTAGCGGTATTTCGTCTGCCGTTATGTTCTGAGTTCAAATTCCGACGAGGTCAACTTTGCCTTTCATCTTTTCGAAGTCAATAAATTAAGTACCAGTTATGCACTGGGGTCAATGTAATTGACTTAATCCCTTTGTCTGTCTTTGTTTGTCCCCTCTATGTTTAGCCCCTTGTGGGCAATAAAGAAATATATATATATATATATATATATATATATATCACCACCATCATCATTTAATGTCTATTCTCCATGCTGGCATGGGTTAGATGGTTTGACTGGAGCTGATGAGCCAGAAAGCTGCAGCAGGTTCCAGTCTGATTTGGCATGGTTTCTACAGCTGGATGCCTTTCCTAATGCCAACTACTCCAGCAGTGTAATGAGTGCTTTTACATGCCACACACATACACAAACAAAGAATATAAACATCATCATCATCGTTTAACGGGTTGGACGGTTCGACCGGGGTCTGAGGAACCAGGGGCTGCTCCAGGCTCCAGTCTGATCTGGCAGTGTTTCTACAGCTGGATGCCCTTCCTAACGCCAACCACTCCGCGAGTGTAGTGGGTGCTTTTTACGTGCCACCTGCACAGGTGCCAGAGGGGTCTGGCATCGGCCATGATCGGTTGGTGCTTTTTATGTGCCACCGGCACAGAAGCCAGACGAGGCGGTGCTGGCATCGGCCACGTTCGGATGGTGCTTTTTATGTGCCACCGGCACAGAAGCCAGTTGAGGCAGTGCTGGCATCGGCCACGTTCGGATGGTGCTTTTTATGTGCCACCGGCACAGAAGCCATTCGAGGCGGGGTTGGCATCGGTCACGTTCGGACGGTGCTTTTTATGTGCCACCGGCACAGAAGCCATTCGAGGCGGGGTTGGCATCGGTCACGTTCAGATGGTGCTTTTTATGTGCCACCGGCACAGAAGCCAGTCGAGGCGGCACTGGCAACGGCCAATATTAATATTAATGTATGCGTTACATAAAAACAATTTAACATCAAACTGATTATTCAATGCTTTTTATTAGAGTATATGTTTATCAAACTTTTACAAGTGAGTTGACAGTGACTTCAAATTTTCAGCCTGTTGGCCTTTGTCAGGTCTTATCTTCAACGCTCAATATATATAACAAAGATGGGCTGAGATTCGCTTCAGCTGTTTCTGACATGTTTTTTGAATTGATAAACAAATCAATTACTTTTTCATTTTTTTCATTTCATTTCATCTAGTTTCAGCTCACGAGCTGTGGTCATGCTGGGGCACCGCCATTCGGTGTTGCTACATGATTTTACTTCACGAATGCTTTTTAACAACCGACATTTGGTGCATGAGAGAGTTTGATGCAGCTGCCCTCATCTGCACCTCCTGCCGTGAAGTTGGTTCATCTGGGACACCTGACAAGAAGAGGTCCAGCTTTATTTTATTTACTTCATGTAAAAAAAAAACTGTTTTCTTCAGGTGAATTAAGAGTTGAAATTAAACATTTAGGATTTTTCACACAAAAAGTATATGATGCATATGACACTCTCATCTCAGCGCCCACTGAGAGAATAAAGAGGAAATGTTATTTTGTTGCTAAATATATACATGGTAATAAATCAATCAACACCTTCAAGTGATGGAAAAGAAAAGAAAACTATATATACACACACGCATATATGTGTGTGTGTATATATATATATATAAATATATATATACATATACACATATATCTTTATTATAGCCTTCTACAACTCTTTCTTCCATTATTATAAAACAAAAAGTTACTACTGTAATAGTAGTCACACTCCCTCTTGTATCTTCAACATATGCCTTATTTGATTTCTTTTTAAACCAACACTGTCTACTCCATATTTTACCCATTGAAAACAATCTTTTTTTTTATGGATTGGCCAAACAAAGAAAGGTAGCACAAATCAACTTTTATCTGAGTATCCAAAACCTAAACTCATGACCCATGGCTTGCTGGAGTAGGAAGCAACATATTAGGCTATCAAATTATCGACACTCAGAGCAGAGAATACTTGCATCAAATTGGACTGCGTTTAGGATTTAAACCAGCCATATCAGGCCTACGTTTTACGTTCAGAATGGCCAAATCTAGCCTTTGACAACTACCCTACAATGTCATTCTAAAAGTAAAACAATCACATCATAGAAATCTTGAAGCTAAGAAATAATGCATGATTAATCCAAACTAATTTGAATAAATAAACATTATGTTTGACCGAGGAATCTGAATGTTAAAGGCTTAAGTAAACCATGCAAAATAATTATTAAAGCACCATCTGAACGTGGCCAATGCCAGCGTCCCTTGACTGGCATCCGTGCTGGTGGCATGTAAAAAGCACCAACCGATCGTGGATGTTGCCAGCCTCCTTTGGCCCCTGTGCCAGTGGTATGTAAAAAGCACCCAGCTGTAGAAACACTGCCAGATCAGACTGGAGCCTGGTGCAGCTTCCTGGCTTCCCAGACTCCGGTTAAACCGTCCAATCCATGCTAGCATGGAAAACGGACGTCAAATGATGACGATAACTCAATATCAAAAACTCTATATGTTTGCCTGATATGCTAGAAATAGCAAAGTGTTATGACTTAATCTGTTGCCTAGCAGAATCCATTCTGTTGCAAGCATTCAGACAAAGTATTCAGCTTGGATGGGACAGTTTGACAGGATCCAGCAAGCCACAGGGCTGTGCCAGGCTCCAGTGTCAGTCTTGTTTTCTATAGCTTGATGCCATTTCTAAGACCAACTACTTTACTGTGTGTACTGTGTCTTCATGCCACCAACACTAGTGAGGTGGCCAAGTAACTTGCAAGACAGAATAAGAACAGAGAAAAAGGAAAAAGAAAATTCTACACATATGGTGCTTGAAAATGAGATTGGATAGTCATCAAGGAATATCTTTTAACACTCGGATTGTTCTATCTGGGCTAATCAAGGGCTAGATGGCAACAATAGATGTACAGAAAAAAAGGAGGAATATTATAGCAAAATAGAAATTGATCAAGATGACTTACTCTCCATTTGTGGGTTTGGACATTTTTCTTTGTACCACGTAGGATTAGAAGCTGAAAATGAAAGAAAATAATCGTGAATAAAGTTGTACCAAATAACAACATTGCAGAATAATCTACAATTGACAATTTAACAATAAGGAAGTAACATAGCAATCATAATCACTCTTGTATTTACTTTTGTGTTCAATTCTCATAGGTTAGATGAAACTTATTGAAGCTTATTTATTTTGGCTAGATGCTCTTCCTGTCACCAACCCCAAGTTGTATTTCAGATAAGGCACAGGAGTAGCTATGTGGTAAGTAGCTTGCTTACAAACCACATGGTTCCAGGTTCAGTCCCACTGCGTGGCACCCTGGGCAAGTGCCTTCTACTATAGCCTCGAGCAGACCAAAGCCTTGTGAGTGGATTTGGTAGGCGAAAACTGAAAAGAAGCCTGTCGTATATGTATGTATGTATATGTTTGTGTGTCTGTGTTTGTCCCCCCAACATCGCTCGACAACCGACGCTGGTGTGTTTATGCCCCTGTAATTTAGCGGTTCAGCAAAAAAGAGACCAATAGAATAAGTATTGGGCTTACAAAGAATAAGTCCTGGGGTCGATTTGCTCGACTAAAGGCAGTGCTCCAGCATGGCTGCAGTGAAATGATTGAAACAAGTAAAAGAGAGAGAGAGTAAGAGTAAGGTATTTATAATTCCACTGGTCCTCACAGGTTTACTAACTTTGGAACATTTGCAAAAGACAAACAGAATTCACAAACACACACATAATAGGTTTTGCACAGTCCCCACCTATTAACTGCACGCACAAAGCATTGGCTGGCCTAGTTCATTGTAGAAGACGCTAGTACAAAATGTCATGCAATGTGGCCAAACCCAAAAACCATGAGGTTGCACAATGGTCCCCATAATCACACTGCCAAGTTTGTGCACATATTGTAGATGACACCCCACCAACTCTAAAAAAAAAGGGAGGTGGGAACGGAACAGATGTATTATTGATGTTATGAACTGATGAGGAGAAAGAATATCAGGAGAGAAAAAAAAAACAACTTACATTTTATAATTCTTTGATGTCTGTTATCCATGTCATGAGAAAACCTGCTCCAAGCTGAAATGGTCAAGAAAAAAAAAAAAAAGAAAACAGAAAGAGGTTAAGGAAAATGAAAATAAATCCAAGTTAGATGTGTTAGTATGAATTCATTAGAGTATCATTAATCTTATATTTAATTTACACTTGTCATTACTGCTGATTAGCTCCCAGTTAATCCTTTATCAACCAACAAGATCCAGTCCTTATTATGATGTGGTGACTTGCGTGCTCAAAGATCCTGAGAGCTATGCCAGGGGAGAGCAAATTCTTGGTAAAGGCTTCACATGCCAGGACAGGACAAAGGGTGGCAGCCAGACCAATGTGGACCATGGCCAAAACTACTACTTTGAAGAAAGCAAAGTTACAGAAGCATCAATGATTTGAAACCAAGACCCAAGAGAGAGAGGAAAAGTCAGCCCATAGTTGAGAACAATGAAGAAAAGTCATTGATAACCTATGCTTCAAAGGGAGCAAAGGTTTTTCTGATGAAATGATAATCCCTGATCTAGCATACTTATATAATCAAACATGTTTCAGGCACTACTATTGATTTCATTTTTTCCTTCACACAGCATACTGCAAACTACATTATGAAGTGTGTCCTTTTTTATTAACTATATGGTACAGTTTGAGGCAGATTTGGGTAATATTTCATATGGTGGCCTTCTTGTAGCTGCCTATACTACCATTTCTATTGGCATATTTTCTGATCATCTTCAGTTTACAGATACATATGAATGAATGAATGAAAAAGCACTTCTTATTGGCACCATCTTATTATCTGTTTCAAATTCAAATCAAATTTAAGTTCTAAGCCAGGGATAAATTTGCAATGCTCAGATTATTGTGATACTCTGTCTACGTCATTTCCATTACAAGCAGAATCATTTCATGTAAGTTAATTACACTTTCTACCACATATCATAGGAATGAGTGAGTGGTGATAAAGCTGAGTTGAACATCAACTGAAATCAGCTTTTATTACTATTCACATCTAAGATACCTTTTGTAATTCAGTGACCTATGTTCATGGAATAAATAGCATTTTACAAACAGACCCCTTTATGTTTTGAAAAAAATATGACCACGTGTGTATCATTAGTGATTTTCTTTCTCTGCCTTCCCTTCCTTGGACTTTTCCTTTTTTCTATATTTCTGACGAAGAGCTCGGCTCGAAACGTTAAATCCTCCTTTCTTTCTTTCCTGAGCATCCAATAACACTATACTTGTTCCATGTCCTTGCATTGTTGTGTTTTCTATTTGTTCATGCTTGGATTAACTATATATATATATATATATATATATATATATATTATATATATATATAGATGCCAGCATGGAAGGCAGACATTAAACGATGATAATGTCTGTACAGTCCCACTTTTTTGCAAAACCATGGTAATGATTTTAATCAAGAAGTGAATACTTTGCATGCACAACATTTTTGTTTTCCCTATTTTCCTACATTATTCCATCCAGCAAGTGCTTCTTTTTCAGGATTTGCATACACCAGAGCTTTCATATGTTAATTTTATAGGGAAATTACTAAAGATGGCAAGAACTTATAATGAAATTCTATTAGGCCATGGTAGGTAATCAGTTCTGTTTCTGTTCATTGATAACACAATAGCCAATTGATATATTACTTTCAAAATCATTATTCAAATAAGTAGTGTCTAGTTTAAATATTTTAATACTAAAAAAAAAAAAATCATGAACCCTTCTAAACACCCAGTGACCCTGTCTATAATGACCCTTGACACTTGCCATCCACTCCAGGGGACACTATGTTTTCCTTTGTATTTGGGTGTGAGAGAAATAAAATGTGATGTAAATATAAATAAAAACTGAAAAGCAAAGTTGTTTTAAAAAAATAAATACACTGAAATACACTTTGTTTTGATTAAGTTTGGAAATAATAAAGAATGTAGTAAAATAACTGCTATTTTTAGGCTAGTATCATGACGATGATGATGGTCAGCATTTAATGTCTGTCTTTCAGGCTGGCTTGGCCTGGATAGTTTGACAAATGAGCTAGAGAACTACATTGAACTTCAATGACTGCTTCTATATGCTTTCTGCAGCTGGAACCCTTTGCCCTTCCAGGTGACAACCACTTTACAGCATGTATTGCATGCCTTTTTTCACGAAACCAGCACAAGTGAAGGTCACCAAGTAACTTGTAAAACAAAGAAGA
The DNA here is from genome assembly GCF_006345805.1 of Octopus sinensis. Taxonomy (NCBI): domain Eukaryota; kingdom Metazoa; phylum Mollusca; class Cephalopoda; order Octopoda; family Octopodidae; genus Octopus; species Octopus sinensis. Next base: position 178,050,628 of record NC_042997.1, read on the forward strand.
AGCTTCCTAGGGGAAAGTGGCTTTATGCCAGGTATAAAGCCATCTTCTCCTAAGAGGCTTTATGATAGAGGGATAGGAACAAATGTCTTGCAATAGAAGATATACACGGCTACCTTGCATTACATAAGAGTGATTGGGAAAGAAAATGAAGATGTTTGTGACAAGGTGTTGGAGTATACTGTCATGGTAGAAGAAGGTGGATGTAAAAGAAAATGCAGATTGAGGATAAGTTTATAACAGTGTGAGGGAAAGTAACAGGTGGTTAGAGATTGGAGTAAAGGTTGATGTAGTGAATGATGTACAAGGGTGGAGTTGTGGCTGATGATGGATATCAATATTGGGGAGAAGGTAAAAGAAATAGCTCGGGAAGGTGGAAGTGATAAGTGTTAATACAGGAAGTGGTAGAGAGTAGCAGTAGAGTAAGTTTGTAAATAATAAATAAAATAAATGTGCCCTTTTAAAGCCTAGCCAGGCTCATGGGCCTGGTTTCCCGGTTTCAATGACGTGTTCCCCAGCGTTACTCATTTTTGCCAGCTGAGTGGACTGGAGCAATGTGAAATGAAGTGTTTTGCTCAAGAACACAACGCATCGTCTGGTCCAGGAATCGAAACCACAATCTTACGATCATGATGCTGACACTCAAACCACTAAGCCACGAAGGTTGTAAATAAATTAGAGGGAAAGAGAGAGATGAATTAAAATGAAAATCTGATGGGAGATTTTAATTTAGATCACTTTTAACAGTAAGTTTGTATTACAAAATCCTGGATGGTCTCAGACAGTTTGCATCAAAGGGGTTAAAATGATGATGATAAAAGCGAAGAAGAATCATTCAGATTAGTGCTTGTTTATATTTGGTGAATGGTGCCAAAAACTTAACAACAACAACAACAGACAATTAAATAAGCAAATTACACAGCTATTTTAAACCATACTTTCATTGATTTTCTTGTTCCATTGTTTGCTTATGACCTTTTACATTAAAATAAACATAGATTAACTATTACATAATTTCATATTTTCCCCATTATTATTTTGTTTCCCTTGCCCACAGCTTCACTGATATTTCTTTTCCCAGCCCAAGATCCTTAAAAAAAAAAAACAAAGATGGTTGTTTAAAAATTACTAATGCTCTGTATGTTTACTGATCTTGCACTTTGTAGATAAGGCAATGAACACGAGTGAAACTTATCAGTTAAGTGATTAACAATAAGAAAGAACAAACCAGCCAAGACTATCATATCTGAGCCAATAAGGGCCTTCATAGTCACTTAACCACCTAGAAATAGCAACTGAATCTCTCACAAATTACACCATACCAACTTAGACCATCATCATCATTTACCCCTTTAGCATTTAAATTAGCTATATCCAGCCCAAATATTCAATCTTGTTTTAAGTAAATTAGCCAGATGCAACCTTTCATACCTACCCTACAATGTCGTCTTAAAACTAGACAATCAAACCATTGAAATCACAAAGCTACAAGATAATTGATGACTAATGCAAAACAATGTGAATAAATAAGCATTACATTTGACACCATAATTTGGATGCTAAAGGGTTAAAGTTCGTTTTATGCTGACATAGGTTAAATGGTTTGACAGGATCCGACGGGTCCAAGGACTGGATCATGCTCCAGTTTCTGTTCTGATATGTTTCCTGTGTCTGCATGCCCTTCCTAATGCCAATCACTTTACAGTGTGTACTAGGTGCTTTTCTCGTGCTGCTGGCATTACTGAGGTCACCATGCATCTTGCAAGAGTACTAAACCAGAGGATGGGGGAGCCTTATGTTAGCAGACGAGGATCAGGGTACGAGAAGAAGTGGTTCAGACAGGTTCTTGCTGTAAAGGAGCTACATGCAACAATGTGGTTCCTAACATATATAACGACTGGATGATCATGGCTGGAACATCTTAGATCGTAGATCTAATTGGATCAAGGTTATCTTGGGACCTAAACAACAGTAACTCTTGTCCCAACAACATGCAAACATAAAAGAAACAATTGCAAAAATACAAGTAAAACAATATCATCATCATCGTTTAACGTCCGTTTTTCCATGCTAGTATGGGTTGGGACGGTTCGACTGGGGTCTGGGAAGCCAGGAGGCTGCACCAGGCTCCAGTCTGATCTGGCAGTGTTTCTACAGCTGGTTGCCTTCCTAATGCCAACCAGTCCATGAGTGTAGTGGGTGGTTTTTACGTGCCACTGGCACAGGTGCCAGGCAAGGCTGGCAACGGCCACGATTGCTTGGTACTTTTTACATGCCACCGGCACGGAAGCCAGTCAAAGTAGTGCTGGCATCGGCCATGTTCGGATGGTGCTTTTTACGTGCCACAATCATCATAACTAGACATTTCACAGACTGTTTTACTTTTGAGAATGGGTCTTTGCCCCTGAAATATAAAGATTTTGAGAAACTATGCTTTCAGAAGCTTTTCTCTTTTCCTTTCATTTATATGCCTGCTTTTCCATGCTTGCATAGGTTAGATGAATGTCACTGAGGCATCATTTCAAAGCCAGATTTTTCTTTCTGTTGCTAATTCTTACAGGCTTTTCAATTAAAAGATCTTTTATTCCATGAAGCTCAGAAAGAGTGAAGAGAGCAGGTGATCTGTTGATGAATATATGATGTTCCTTTTTCTTTTTTCAGTTTCCATCAACCAAATCTACTTACAAAGCTTTGGATGGACCTGGGGTTATGCTAGAAGACAGCTGCCCAAAGTGCAATGCAGTGGGGCTGAACTAGAAACTGAATGGTTGGGAAGTGAACTTCTTAACCACACAGGCATGCCTGTACTTACATCACAAATATGTATGTGTGTGTATATATATATATATATATATATATACTGAGAACCCCTTCGGTCATGAATGACCATGGGATTGCACCTAGAAAGTTACCCTCTAAGGCACAAATCCGGGCAAGGTTGTTTATGGAAGACCAGCAGTCGCCCATGCATACCGGCCTCCCCTCTCCATACCACCAGTGTTATCCAAGGGAAAGGTAACAGCAGATACACCTTGGTACCTGTGATGTCACAACTCATTTCTACAGTGTAGTGAACTGGAGCAACGTGAAATAAAGTGTTTTGCTCAAGAACACAACACGCAACCTGGTCCAGGATTCGAACTCACAACTTCACAATCATAAGCTCAACACTCCAACCACTGAGCAATGTGCCTTCACACATATATATATATATATCAGCATTTAGTGACTGATTTTCATGCTGGCATAGGTTAGACGGTTTGACTGAAACTGCTAAGCTGGAGAACTGCATCAGGCTTCAATCTGATTTGGCATGGTTTCTATGGCTGGATGCCCTTTCCATATATATATATATATATATATATAAAACAATAATAATAAAAAAAACAGATATACTCACCCTTGTTGTCTCTGGGATGCCTGCTATCAGGTTCAGAAACTACTTTGTTCCAAGCTGAAAAAAGAATTGCAGGTGTTTCAGTGTTACACATTCAAAAATAGCTAATGGAAAAATTACTTCATTAACATAATTATGATAATAGCTTACTTAGTAAAAACATTAATTCAAGGATCCTGTTTTTTGTGCAATAAATTTTACCACTATCACCACCACCACTGTCATTCATCTCAAAATTCAATTTTACATGCCTAAACTGATCAAACAAAATTCAGTGAGCAGATTTTCTACAGTTAGCTGCCCTACCTGACACAAACCCTCACCTGTTTCTGAGCAATGTAACATTGCTCTATGGCTGAACATGTTTCCATGGAATATTAGAAACAAGGGTCATTGCTTAAATAATGGTGACACTTGTTTAGAACTATCACACACTGACAAGACAAGGGGGCACAAAGGCAACTCAATAGCAAGTTATCTCTGCATATATATCTACACAGCCAGGATTGACAGAAGAACAGGACTGCTGCTATAAGATCCTTCTGTCGATTAACTCAGTGACATCAGATATGTTAGCTGATATAATGATGGTTTCTGTGATATGCATGGAGGGTATGATTCAAGAAATGAAGGTGTAAGGTTATTGTTGTTCTGTGAAGCAACTGACCAAACAATTTGGAACACACTTTAAGAAGCCAGCCAACCCAGCAACCACCTCAACACTTATCAATCTGGCAAACAAACATCGGATAGATTACATTTTTCTTCAGGAAATGGGACAGAAGGACATTCCTGGTGGAAAATGCACCATGCAACATAGATTAGGGGCTGGTGACTTCAGATTCAGAGAGAAACTGACAGAAACTGAAGACAATATGGAGGAGACATGGGAACTAAAAGATCCTGCAATAGGGAATAGATTTAGAGAAATTCTAACTGATGTGTATGATTACAGGGAGAAAAATTTAGATATCTGTAGCATAAATGACAACTGAGAATTTCAGTGAAAATACCTGCTTGGAGCCACAGATCAGACATGTGGCTGGAGTATGAGATAGTTGATAGGGGGAAAATGTTTAAGAGATATGATTCGAAGGAAGGTCATCAAAGGGAGTATCATCAAATTAGAAGAGCAACTAGGAGACAGGTATACTTGGTTAAGGGTGAAGCAGAAAGGAAGAGATTAATGCATGTCATGCAATGTGAGGATTAGAGGTGTAAAGTGTTCAGGGTTGCAAGAGTGTGTGACAGAGAATCCAGGTGTCACTGGTAAGAAGAATATTCAAAATAATGAAGGCATACTTGCCATAAATATGGAAGACAAGTAAGCAGTATGGAAGTGCTATTATGAGAGGTAGCTGAACATGGTACATAAAGCAATGAAGAATATGAAGGACGAGAAAACTGAAGGCCCATCAGGGATAGTTGCAGATATTGTAAACTGCTTCGAAGTCAAAGGAAATATTTTAGGGAGAAGTAACTATAGCGGAATCAAACTACTGGATCAAGTCATGAAGATCACAGAGAGAATCATAGCACAACCGATCAGGACAGAACAGACTTTGATGAGATGCAGCTTAGCCTTGTGCCTAGAAGTACCATGGATGCAATCTTCCAGTGAGGTAATTTCAGGAGAAATACTTGGTAAAGACCAAACCACTGTTCCTGGTATTCACTGATCTAGAGAAGGATTTGATAGGATATCACCTTCAGTAATTTGGTGGTTTCTAAGGAAACTAGGTGTAGAAGAATGGCTTGTTAGTGGGGTTGTATAAGCTATGTACAAAGATGCAGTTAGTCAGGGACGACAAAGATTTCAGAGACGAACTTAGTGCAAAAGTAGGACTCCATCAAGGTTCAGTCCTCTTTCTTCTCATCGTAAGTCTTACAGGTTATCATGGAGGAGTTCAAGGCTGGTTGTGTATGGGAAGTCCTATATGTTGATGACCTATGTAGTGGAATTAGAGAGGAAATTCTAGGCATAGAAGCCAAACCTAAAATCAAGAGGCCTCAAGGACTCTGGTATCTTTGGGAAAATGCTTTGTTTGAAATGCAGAAAGGGAATGAGTATAAACTCCATGTGCTGTACCAAATGTTAGCTATGGACATTCAAGAGGTATAGTGGAGTCACAGACAGACTAACAAATAAAGTAAGCTTCATATATGACAGGTTTACTGGAGCAGTATGAATTATGAGCATACCAAAAATAGTTTCTTTTAAATGCCCAGACAAGTCCTTAGAAGTACACTGTAGCTTTTGTTACCTAGGACATGGGATTAGCAAGGGAGGTTGTTGCTCTGAAAGAGTGGTAGCCAAGGTAAGAACAGGTTCATCATTATCATCGTCATCATCATTTAATGTCTGTTTTCCATGCTGGTATGGGTTGGATGGTTTGACTGAAAACCAGTAAGCTGTACCAGGTCCCAATTTGATTTGGTATTGATGACCTTCCTAACACCAACCACTCCAACAGGAGAAAGCAGATCTCATGACCTTGAACCTAACGGGAGATGAGTGAGGACCATGATTTGAGTTCAAACACTACTAAGGTCAACTTTGCTCTTCATCCTTTGTCTTGTCTTGAGAAAGCATTCACCCGGGGTGGGTTGAGCTGGCTTCATTCATCCTTAATGCTGCATCTCTCACAAACGCCGACCAGACCTGGCGATTTGAGGCTAACAACCGCGTGATCTCCAACCACTCCTTATTCCAGTGGCGAACGCCATAGATATGGGGGCCTAGGTTGTGTTCCAGATCAGCCTTGACTGTCATCAGCCAGGTTTTTCGTTGTCCACCACATTGCTTTCGCCAACCCTTTGCAGGATAACGAGGTAAGTACCAACTGAACACTAGGATATAATCAACTTCTCCTCCCCGTCAAAATTGCAAGTCCTGTGTCAATATTAGAATTAATATTATTATTGTAACTAATAATAATACTGATTTGTGTACTTGACTGGTACTTCATAATTGATTTGGGTAAGATGAAAGGTAAATTTGAGGTTGTAAGGACTTGAACTCAAAATGTGAAGAGCTGAAAGAAGCACCCCCAAAGCATTTCATCTGACATTCACTCTTTTCTGATTACACATATTTTTAGGGATGAGTATACTGACCCCCAAATGTAATGCGTTTTATAACACCACAGAGATAATAAAAATAAGCTATGCTTGTGTGTGAAAATCAAAACAGTGACATGACCTAGATAACTTATTACATCTAGGTCAGCCGAGAACCATTTGTGTTTAACCTATTGCTCTAAAAATAAGATATAATAATGTATGAAATCTACTAGACAGTAAAAAAAATGTGCTCTGTGCCTGAGACCATAAGCATTATATGATGATGATGATGGCAAAACAAGCAGAGAAACCTGCCTGCACATAAGTACAATAACTGCAACCAAAATGTTAACTTATGACCTTGGGCTCACATAAATATAAACACAATGTATACAGAAATTTAAAATGCAACAATGACAGCTTCTAATTTTAAACTGCTTAAGTAAATAACCAAAATATTTTGATATTTGATACACACACACAGATAATAGACATAAAATATATACGTTTCAGCAGTAACTCCTGGTATATGCTATTTTAAAAATCAAAGCCAAATAATGGAATCAGGGAACATACAGCATGTATGTGCTCTCTCTTTAGTTCACTATCTCTCTAAGAGAGAGAGAGAAATAAGATGTTATTTGCATCCATTTATATACTCTTTTACTTGTTTCAGTCATTTGACTGTGGCCATGCTGGAGCACCGCCTTTAGTTGAGCAAATCGATCCCAGGATTATTCTTTGTAAGCCTAGTACTTATTCTATCGGTCTCTTTTGCCAAACCACTAAGTTACGGGGATATAAACACACCAGCATCGGTTGTCAAGTGATGTTGGTGGGAACAAACACAGACACACAAACATATATACACACACACACATACATATATATATATATGTATACATATATACAACAAGCTTCTTTCAGTTTCCGTCTACCAAATCCACTCACAAGGCTTTGGTTGGCCCGAGGCTATAGTAGAAGACACTTGCCCAAGGTGCTACACAGTGGGACTGAACCTGGAACCATGTGGTTGGTAAGCAAGCTACTTACCACACAGCCACTCCTACGCCATATATAAGATATGTATTGCAAGCCTTGCATTCTTGCAGGAAATACCACATTTTTAATCTGTAGAAGTTAGAAAGTGGCCCAAGAGCTGGGTGTTTCCTTCATCAGAGTTTCATAAGTACATGCATGAAATTTGGCCCATGAGCCACTATAACTTCTATCAATTAGATATAGTAAAATATATATACTCATGTATTTACACATACATACATCCATCATCAAAATAATGATAAGTCATTTCTACTATAGGCACAAGGCCTGAAATTTGGGGGAGGGGGTTAGTTGATTACCTCAACCCCAGTGTTCCACTGGTACTTATTTTATCGATCCCAAAAGGATGAAAGGAGTCAACCTCAACAGTATTTGAACTCAAAACATAAAAATGGATGAAATACCACTAAGCATTTCATCTTGCGAACAATAATGATAATCCTTTCTACTATAGGCACAAGGCCTAAACTTTGTGGGGAGGGGGATGGCCGTGCACATTGACCCCAGTGTTTCACTGGTACTAAATTTATCGACCCTGAAAAGATGAAAGGCAAAGTTGACCTTGGCAGAATTTGAACTCGGAATGTAACGACAAGCAAAATACCATTTTGCCCAGTGTGCTAATGATTGTGCCAGCTCATCGCCTTGAATATAATGATAATGATGATAATAATAATAATACCATATAACATCTGTCTTCAATGCTGGCATGTTTTGGATGCATGAACAGGATATGACTAGCCAGAGGACTGTATTGAGTTCCAGTGTCTGCATTGACATGGTTTCTATGGCTGAATGCCCTTCCTAATGCCAACCTCTTAAGAGTGTACTGGATGCTTTTTTCATGACACTAGCCCTAGTGAGTTCAAGGCCCTCTTGATTGAGTGGGGGGGGTCAGTACTGAGGTTTGCACCAGGTGTTGAGAAGCTAATGTATGACAGGCAAGGGTAGGTGTTTTGCTGTAGAGGGAGCTACATGGTTACCCCAGCTGGAAAGGGAGAAAGGATGGTGATAATGAAATATCAGGGTGTACCCTCAAGGTATAAGAACAGAAGCAGGTAGAAATAAGAGAGAGATAGAGATAGAAGATCAGGGATGGGTAGACAGATTCACAAGAAAATGAAAGAAGAGTGACAAATGGGGATAGAAGTGAATGCAGTGATTGATGAACACAGGCAAAGGCTTGGTCAATGACAAATCTCTCTCTTCCTAGCTTAAGGGTAGAGTATTTGAAAGGAAGAGGAAGCTTCATGCCAAGTTTTGAGAGGCAAAAGTACATCTCTTGCTATAAAGAAGATACATAGCTACTCTGCATTATATAAAGGTTTCAAGTGTTTCAAAAATATACATCATATGTACTCAAGTGTTAAAGATGATGATGATAGCAGTCGAGGTCATGGAGATTTTAGGGAAGGTTACAATGATAATGGAATGACACTGACAACAATAAGATGATGTTAAGAAGAAATACGTATTTCTTTACTACCCACAAGGGGCTAAACACTGAGGGGACAAACAAGGACAGACAAACGGATTAAGTCGATTATATCGACCCCAGTGAGTAACTGGTACTTAATTTATCGACCCCGAAAGGATGAAAGGCAAAGTCGACCGTGGCGGAGTTTGAACTCAGAATGTAATGGCAGACGAAATACGGCTACGCATTTCGCCCGGCGTGCTAACGTTTCTGCCAGCTCGCCACCTAAGAAGAAATATGGTCTTTTGTATGGCAAGAAAGATGATGTGATATTGCTGGTGATAACAACAATATGGACAGGACTTCGTAATACTTACAATCTGTTAAATATTTAACAATATCGTCGTGTTGAGACTGCGACTCTGATGGGTAGCTATTCTGTCGATGCACACTCACAGCTCGCTTCCCATTAAATACAGATTTCTGAGAGCTACAAATAAATAAACAAATAAGCACATAAAAACATGTAAATGAAATATCAAGTATCTTATAAGCAAATACAATCTAAGTATAATTATTCTGCCAAACAAATCAGCTTCCAATAAATTCACTTATTTCCCTTAACTTATTTGATTAATTTTAAAAAAATTATACTGGTCAAAATTATTTGTAATTAAATTATATATAAAAATGTCAACTATAGTATGTTGATAAGGTCTAATAAACTGAAACATATCCATAGTTGTTCAATGCCTGTAATCAAAGATGAAATAATTTTTTTCAGGTTGAGTAGCCCATCCCACTCAAAAGGTCCCTGAATAAGGTTTAAGGATGATGAATGAAACATCAATATTTCCAGGGGTGAATTATTCAAACCCCAAAGAACCCCTTTCAACACATCTCTATGATGCTCCCCTACTACTCTTGCTGGTGATCAGAGATGTACATATTGACAGCCACCAAGGGACATGCTCAACTGATTATGGTCGAGCAGTCTGTGATACTGAGCAGAATATTCGCTGTAGCCCATCTTTTACACCAAGATGAAACATGCATGTGTTAACACTTCTAATCGGAAGTCAAGGCAGTAAGCTGGCAGAATCACGTCAGAAAAAATGCTTAGCAGCACTTTGTCTCTCTTTATGTTCTGCGTTCAAATTCTATCAAGGTCGACTGTCTTCCATCCTTTTGGGGTCAATGAAATAAGTATCATCACATGCTGGGGTCGACGTAATCAACAGCCCCTTCACCCAAAATTTTAGGCCTTGTGCCTTTAGTAGAAAGGATTATTATTATTATTATTAAGGTGCTGAGCTGGCAGAATCATTAGAAAACTGGGCAAAATGCTTAGCGGCATTTCGTCTGTCTTCACGTTCTGAGGTCAAGTTCCGTCTAGGTCAACTTTGCCTTTCATCCTTTCAGGTCCGATGAAATCGACTATCCCCATCCCCCAAATTTCAGGTCTTGTGCCTATAGTAGAAATAATATTATTATTATTATTATTAGTAGTAGTAGTAGTAGTAGCAGCAGCAGTAGCAATGATAGTAGTATAGTAGCGGAAGCAGCAGCAATAAAAAAAATACATATACACACATCCAGCATTCAAATGATACTGTGACTTTTAATTAATCCCTTAGGCATTAAAAAAAAGGAACAAAGTTAAAAAACACACACAAACAACAACAACAATAATGAATCACCAGCAAATTCCTTTGTAAGCAAGAATTATTTCCAAGCTATTGAAACAATCAGGCTATGAGCAATAATGATAATAATAACTCTTTAACACCAAATGACTAGCATAACAATAAAATTAAATCAGTTAATTTCCTCTTGCCAGCAGCAGAGAGAGAGAGAGAAGATCAGAATTGTTCTACAGTGTTAATGCACTGCTGGAATCTAAGCTGATGAGCAGAAGCAGCTTTTTCATAAGAGAATAATGAGAGTCTGAGTTAGTTCTGAGTTGCATCCCTATGCTATGGGTATTAAGTTCTCATTGATAACGAGAAATTTACCAAGGGTAATGCCTTCAGTTTTTTTTTTAAATCTAAAGGGTGTGGCTATGTGGTTAAGAAGTTTGCTTTCCAACTACTCTGGTGTTGGGTTCAGTCCCACAGCATGGTCCCTTGGACAAGTGTCCTTCAAGTATAGCATCAGGCCGACCAAAGCCTTTGCAAGTGGATTTGGTGGTGGGGCAGAGTCTGGCCAAGTAAAATAACAGTTCTGGGAGATGCTATTTGAACGACACTTTGGTTTTAGTATGGCAACAATCATGCTTAACCCTTTAGCATTTAAACTGAAGCTAATGTTTTAGCTTCAAGCTGGCCAGTTCCAGCCTCCCACACTTTTCTTACAATGTTATTCTAAAAAATAAACAATAATATCATTGAAATCTCAAAGCTACAAGGTAATACATGACTAATTTATATCAATGTCAATAAATAAGCATTACATTTGACAAAGAAATATGAATGCTAAAGGGTTCCTTTCTATCATCTTGGGGCTTGATCGTTAGTTTGTTTGCTTAATGATCATTTTCCTATGCTATATTCTATGACCAGATGCCCTTTTTGCTGCCAATCCTTATCTGCTTTTATAATGTTAACAAGGAATGTTAACATCATAATCACCATTGTGCTTGGACTTGTGCCAAATGAAACCGTGCACTGTCAACATTCACATACATATGCACACACAATGGGCTTCCATATAGTTTCCATCTACCTATTCTGCTCACAAAGGATTGGTGGCCCGGTGCTATAGTAGAAGACACTTACCCAAGGTGCTGTGTAGTGATACTGAACCTGAAATCACATGGTTGGGGAGTGAACTTCTTAACCACACAGCCATGCCCGCACCTGATAGTGTTCAATAAAAATAATTTTGAATATTTCTTTTTTGGAATGGTTTAACTTGAAGCAAATAAAGCTATATATAATAGTGTGTAAATGTTGAATTAAAAATCCTTTGGACAGAAAAAAGTTGACAACATACAATTTTTGCAAGTAAGAACAAATTTCTAAAACAGATAGAGAAATTCAAAGGATAACTTTGGTCCCAGGTAGAACATCCAACATATTTACAAGAGATGAGATGTGGGTTTATATCTCACAGGCAGCCTTTGACCCCTTCTATCCAAAGGGGGCTTTTAACTCAATATCTACATGCTTTCATTTACAGCTTTAACTCCTTTGAATTAAACCATTCCAAATCAAGAATTATTTCATGGTTTCTCCAAATTTATAAAATCTAATGACATTAACAATTTTGAATATGTTTGTTCAAATTAAGAACATTTTGGAAGATCAAGAGGAAGATAAATTTTGTTAGGTGCTGTGGATTTAGAAAGGATTAAGTGAATGGCTAGTGGTAAGGAGGTGAGAATGAGAGATTAGTTTTCTGGACAAAATAATGGTTTATCACAGGTTATACATTAAACATTACCAGAGCACCTATTCTTGACAGTTAGATGAAATAAAGCAACACTGAATATAAAGTCCTGTTCAGAAATACAATAAAATATTTGAGTAACTACCTGGACTACCTGGCCTTCAGGTATCTTCAGCAGAGTACATTTTGTTGCAAGCATTTGAATTAAGTCCTTCATCTCAAGATAACTTTCTCCACCAGTCATAAGTGCCCAGCAAAGGCTCAGGTGTGCCAGTTTTTCTCCTCTAAGTGGTATTTTTTTTTTAAATTTACAATTTTGCTGTTTGACACAGGCACGGCCATGTGGCTACGGCATTCTCATTCAATCATGTGGCCCCAAGTTTGATCCTATTCTGTGGAATCTTGGACAAGCATCTTTGAATCTAACCTCAGATCATTCTAAACCTTATTAGTAAGGTTGGGTAAACAGAAAATGTATTAAAGCCCAACAGATAAACTGTGCCTGTAACTCAACCCTTTAATCTTCAGATTACTTTGTCAAATTTAATGCTTCCTTATTCATGTTGTTTTGAATTAATCATGCATTATCTCACAACTTTGAGATTTCAATGACGTGATTGTATAATTTGTAGTATGACATTGTAGGGTAGATGTGAGAGGCCAGATCTGGTCAGTTTCAACATAAAACTGGTAGGATACTCGAGCCATATATGGCCAGTTTAAATGCTAAAGAGTTAAAGAGGCAACTTGGTCACACACACACACAGTATCATGCTGATTCTGCCTGAAGCTTACATTAATGGTACAATATTTGGCCACAGATGTTATAATTCAATGAAAAGGTAATTCTATTAATTGAGTAACTGGAACACTCACCCTCAAAACTGGTGGAGGATTTATTTACACAATTTACTTTATTGCTGCTTAATTGAGAATGAGCTATAGAATTCTGGCATTGATCTTCGTACTTCTTGCATACAAATAAAATATTCCACTAATTAAATTAATGCTCAATCAATTATACAATTAAGTGATAAACATCAGCAATGTTGATATAATTTAATTTTCTTAAGTGGGAGCCTATAATCTGTCAGGCAAAGTGAGGCAAGTAAATTTGAGCCTTGACAAGGAGGGCACCACATTTGCTGATATAAGGGTTAAGCCCACGACCATCTAGACTGGTGGTTTTCAACCATTTTTCACTTCTGGACCCCTTCCTTTACTATTTTATTCTGGTGGACCTTCCTAGCCATTCGATGTTTAAAGACTAGTTTTATAGATATTTCTTTCAGAATTTCTGTTTTATTATTTGCACATCTACTTATGTCAGCTGAACTATGTATAATGTTAGAGAAAGAAACCTCATCATTTCATGCAATAGAAACTTTTAAATCAAAACTTAAAATACTACTGTGGGTCCTCAATTTACTATTTTGCTAGCATGCTCCTCCCCAACAAAAATCTAATATGGACAACTAGGGGCTGAGAATCATAGATCTAGACCCATACTCTACAACCGGTATGCTACGAGATGATGTTAGGTGTGCCACAGTGTAACCTGAATATAATTTTTTCCCTATACTTTTCGTTATATTTTTAGGTGTGTTGCCGAATTTTGAAAAGAATATAAGTGTGCTGCAAGTGTAAAAAGGTTGCAGAGCACTCCCCTAGACCAATCATGGGCAAACTGTGACCCAAAGGACTTTTTTGAATGACATGACTATCAAAAAGCTATCTTGAATCTTTTTAGTAGCACATTCTGCCTGACAATGAGCCATGTCACATACAGCCCATCACTGACCTAGTTAGTAGCCAGGCAATGAAAAAGTACCCTTCCTAAACACTTATGTGTGAAGGTGTGTGGCTTAGTAGTTAGGGTATTTGGCGCACGATTGTAAGGTCATGAGTTCAATTCTCAGCAACACATTGTGTCCTTGAGCAAGACACTTTATTCCACATTGCTCCAATCCACTCAGCTGACAAAAATGAGTAGTACCTGTATTTCAAAGGGCCAGCTTTGTCACACTCTGTGCCATGCTGAATCTCCCTGAGAACTATATTAACCCTTTCGTTACTGTATTTAATCTGAGATGCTCTGTGTTTCTTTCAATTGCTTTAAATATAACAAAGAATTTAGTAAAATAACTTAGTTATCAGTCAGCTAGTGTTAGGAACATAAATTGTGATTAAAGTCTGAAAGGGTTAAAGATACCTATATCTGTGGAGTGTTTAATCACTTGCACGTTAATTTAACGAGCAGGCTGTTCCATTGATTGGATCAAACTGGAGCCTTTGTTGTCATAACTGACAGAATGCCAGTTAAACATTCATGAAGAACAGTAGTTCTAGCTTAGTACTCCCTTTTTAGCAGAATGGCATTTCATAAACACTCACAACTCATATATTTCAAATAACAAAAAGAGAAATAAGGAAGGGATAGACTATTTTAATCAAATGGAAGCTAATTTGTGTGTTGATTTATTATCCACATTTTCCTAAATCATCCCAGCCACCATGTGCCTTTTTCTAGATACTCACAAGGAATAGTGTGCCTCTATGCTAAATTTCTATAGAAATCACTAAAGGTGAGGACTTATAAAATGGAGTTAAATTTATATTTATATTTTTCATGCATGTAAATAAAAAACAAATGGAACAAAAGATGACATTACAATTTCAAGTGTAAATAAAATATTAGCATTATTAGTGGTATTAAGGAATCAAACATGTATCTTAGTATTTGGCTAAGTTCAAGACAAATGAAAAAAATATAATAATAATTTATGATATACAACAAATTATTTTCCAAACACAATGTTTAATAACTGAAAAATAATTAATGTCAACCTTGTACTTGAAACAGTCATGTTTCTGCACTGTTGCCAATCACTAATTTTTTAAAAAATATGTTAAATATAAGTGACAAAGGACTGAGATATCTGATACCTTGCTGTGCTTGAGAAGATATATCCACTACAACAGGCTTGATATCTTAGAACTGCATTGGTAAATGCTTGTATGTGAGGAGTTTTCCCCTACCTAGCTTCCCCAATTTCTCATTCCCTAACACACATCACTTCTTTATATCTGGTATTATTCGGCAACCATAATCACCTGAGAGTAGAATAGGCCACATCTCCCTTTTGTTACTGTCTTCTTCCATTCCCCACCCCAAAACCACTTCCATTCCTCATTATCTTCTTCCAGCCATGCCCTTTCCTCTCTGCTACACTCCATCTTTAGAGCCACTTCCATTCCTTGTTACCTTTTTTCATCCATGCTCTCTCCTTTCTGTTATGATCCATCCATGTTTACACCTTTTTCCTTCCCTATCTCTCCCAATACCCTAACATTTAACATAACCCCTCCCCTTGAGCCACTCCTATATCTCTCACCATCAATTACAAGTCAAGTCTGTCCCATCTTACTATCTCTCCTCACATTCTTATAAAACTTTCTCTTCTGTCACCCCTGCTCACCCATCCAATACAATCCTCAGCATCACTTCAACTATATTCACCCCACCCCCCACTGTACCTTGAGGGGATGCCCTGACACATTCACCACCATCTCTTTCCCTCTCAATCTTCTCTCCAAGTTCCTCTTTCTCTCCCTTCTTCTCCAACAGGGATATCCTTGTATCTCTTCTACAAGACACCTGTCTCTATCCCTCTATTATTCTTTTAACCTCTAAACTGGCACAGAGCCACTTCTCTCAATACTAGTCTCCTAGCTGAAGGGACTTCATTTTGTCTTCACAAATTACTTGGGTGACCCTGCTGGTGCTAGTCCCTGCCATGGAAAATACACCCAGTACACTCTGTAAAGTGATTGTCATTAGGATGGCCACGCAGCCATAGAAACCATACCGAAACAGACAATAGAGCTTGACATAACCCTCTGGCTTGCTTGCCCTTGTCACACCATCCAAGCTATGCCAGCATGGAAAACAGACGTTAAATGGTTTAAATATATCATTTCTACTCCACTCCCCTACTAAATACCCAGTGACTTCCATGTACATCAAGCCACTTTAAAGAGTGTTATTGCTCAGATTAAAAACCACTGATGTAGATGGTACACTTTTATATAACTTGCCACACAAAAATATACTGATGTTAAACTGCATTATTTCATGTGGGTTAGCAAGTTTATATTAGTCAAATATATTTGATTTTCATGTGAAGTAATTCTTGTTGGGCTGATCATTAAGCATATTGGTGACACAGAGCTCCTGCTGTTCAGCAGGAGGTCTCCTTAGGAGTTCTTTTTGCCCTTGCCAAACTCACCGATGGTGCCTACATAGTTCTCACTGTCTGCTCCCACCCTGGCATTGAAGTTTGGTCTCAAGATCAACACTTCAAAAACTGAGCTGCTTTACCAAGATGTCCAAGTAGATCAAGTGAGCCCAAGCAAGTGACAGTACACAGAGAGCCCTTAAAGTGCACCACAGCTTTTATTACTGGAGAGATGTTGATTTATCTTATCTGGATAGAAGTGTTCTCTTTGCAATTGTTGAACACCAAATCACCCTGACCAAGCAAAGAATTCAAAGGAATTCCAGTCTTGATCCAAGGCCATCCTGCTTTATTTTCAAACATTATGTATCAAGAACTATATTGCCTCATATAACCTTTCTTCATCATCACTATCATCGTTTAACGTCTGCTTTCCATGCTAGCATGGGGTGGACGATTTGACTGAGGCCTGGCGGACCAGATGGCTGCACCAGGTACCAATCTGATCTGGCAGTTTCTACAGCTGGATGCCCTTCCTAATGCCAACCACTCCGAGAGTGTAGTGGGTGCTTTTACGTGCCACCGGCATGAGGGCCAGTCAGGTGGTACTGGCAACGGCCACGCTCAAATGGTGTTTTTAAAAACCCTTTGACAATTAGATTATTCTGTCAAATGTAAAGTTTATTTATTTGCATTGTTTTGAATTAATCATGAATTATCTTGTAGTTTTGAGATTTTGATGATGTGATTATTTATGCTTAGGTATTTATGTAGGGTGGGAGTTAAGAGGCCAGGTCTGGCTGATGTGAAGAAAAAAAACAAGTAAAATACTGGGGCTTAATATGACAGCTTTAAATGCTACAGGGCTAATGCTATTTCTACCAGGTCAAGCAACTGATAGAGGCTCCCTTCTTAGCTCTAAATAATTTCTTACATACATACAAGGCCAGAAATTTGTTAGGAGAGGGAACACTTGATTATATTGACTCCAATACTTAACTGGTGCTTTACTTTATCAAATCTGGAAGGATAGAAGGCAAAGTTAACCATGGTAAGATTTGAACTCAGGAAGTAAAGAACCACAACTATGTATTTAAAAGCATTTGGCCTGACATTTCAGCAATTCTCATAGAGTTAATAATACTGGTGATAGATTAAGGTCGCACAATTCCAGATGTGGTGAGAATGTATTCAATGTAAAGAGGTCATTAATTTAAAGACCAACCACTTTCCTGACCTAAATCTATAAAAAGGTTAATTCAACACAGATAACTAGCTATTTCACTTCTGTAAGTGTGATGAAATTTGTTTTATTAAGTGTCATCAAAGATAGTTTGGGACTTAGCACATGACATGACAGCATGACACTATTATTATTTTTACTGGAAGAGTAGCAATTTGGTAGAAATGGTAAAACAGCCTCATGATAGTTGCCTATTTGCCTCTTTGCAGGATCAATAAAGTATATATAAAAATCAGTAATATAATCAAGAAGTTGATTGAACTGACATACCGCTCTTCCATTATAAAAATTAAATTGTTCTAGGATCAAAAAACGAAATTCCTGTTGCCCAGTGCCATTGTTATTATTATACAAAGGTGGCATGCTGGCAGAATTGTTAGCATGCCATGAAGGCGGCGAGCTGGCAGAAATGTTAGCAGGCCGGGTGAAATGTTTAGCGGTATTTCGCCTGCCGTTACATTCTGAGTTCAAATTCCGCCGAGGTCGACTTTGCCTTTCATCCTTTCGGTGTCGATAAATTAAGTATCAGTTACGCACTGGGGTTGATGTAATCGACTTAATCCTTCTGTCTGTCCTTGTTTGTCCCCTCTATGTTTAGCCCCTTGTGGGCAATAAAGAAATAAGAAATGTTAGCATGCCATACAAAACTCTGTTACGCATTTGTTCTGAGTTCAAGTTTTGCAAAGGTCAACCTTGTCTTATGTCCTTTCAGGGTCAGTGAAATAAGTACCAGTCAAGTGCTGGGATTGATGTAATCACCTTCCCCCTCCCACTAAATGGTTCGGTGCCAAAATTTAAAATCATCAACATTATTATTGTTGTTGTTGTTGTTAAGGTGGTGAACTGGCAGAATCATTAACACTCAGGGCAAAATGTTTAGCGACATTTTGTCCATCCTTACTTTCTGAGTTCAAATTCCGCAGAGGTTGACTTTACCTTTCATCCTTTCAGAGTCGATAAATTAAGTACCACTTACGCACTGGGGTCAATGTAATCGACCATACCCCTCCCCACAAATTCCAGGCCTTGTGCCTATAGTAGAAAGGATTATTATTATTATCATAGGAAATGGCTGAGATAGAGTGCTGTAGTTCTGTGTGCCTGGAATCCAAATTCAAATCTGACAGAGAATGGTGCTGCACTTCATCACTCTACAATTCATCATCATCATCATCGTTTAACGTCCACTTTCCATGCTAGCATGGGTTGGACGGTTCGACCGGGGTCTGGGAAGCCATGGAGGCTGCACCAGGCTCCAGTCTGATGTGGCAGTGTTTCTACAGCTGGATGCTCTTCCTAACGTCAACCACTCTGTAAGTGTAGTGGGTGCTTTTTACGTGCCACCAGCACAGATGCCAGGGGAGGCTGGCAACAGCCACGATCGGTTGGTGCTTTTTACGTGCCACCAACCAAGCCATTTAACTATGGTGTACGATAATTTTAACTCTTTAACATTTAAACCAGCCATATCTGGCTTAAATATTCTACTTGTTTTACTTTCAAATCAGCTAGATCCAGCCTTTCACACCTACCTTATAATGTCACTCTAAAAATATACCATCACAATAGCAGAACGCAACCCCCTTGATTATCACGTGTGGGGTGCAGTTGAGCGAGAGACCAAGAAATCTCTTTGTAACACTAAAGATGAACTGACGGCAAGGATTATGGCAGTATTCACCAACTTAAACAAGGAGACCGTCCAGAAGACTTGCAGGAGATTCCGAAGTCGTCTGGAGGCTGTGGTTGAAGCCAATTGCGATTTTATTGAATAAATTTACTGTTTATTTCAAGATATTTTTATGTAATTTTGGTAAATATATCTGTTAAAATGAAATGTGAGCGTTATTTTCATTTTTGCATAATTTAGCCAACAATTTACTCACCACACACTGTATATACATACACACACATAAAGATATATATGTATGTATGCATGCATGCATATATATATATAGCTGGTGCCATGTAAAAAGTCCATGTGCTGGTGCCACATAAAAAGCTCCTATGCTGGTGTCACATAAGAAGCACTCAGTACACTTTGTAAAGTGGAAGGCAGTAGGAAGGGTACCCAACCATAGAAACCATGCCAAAATAGACAATTGGAGCTTGATGCAGTTCTGCAGCTTGACAGTTCCTATCAAACTGTTCAACCTATGCCAGCATGGAAAACAGACATTAAATGATGATATACACGATTAGTATAAGATATATAAAAGAACCATGTGGCTATCACAGTAAGCTCCTCATACGGACTCAGCTATCAGTTCACATAGTGATCAATGATAAACTAGTGTAATGTAAAGCATCCAAGGGTTTTGCCTGGGGGAAACAAAGACCTAGATGGTTTCTTTGATATGGTATGCAATATCACAGATATCTGTGATCTCATAGGCCCCTTTATATTAGATACCCTAGATAGGAATTTCCATCAACTTACTTTGGCCTATATAGAGATACTGCTTTACCTATCTCTAGAGGTGTGAAATAGCACACCTTGACAAGTTCAGAAAAACCTGATCTACATCCTCATTTCCTTCAGGTTCAAGGTTACTATAGAGATCCAACCCAGTTGCTGTTAATTTTATAGATATAGCACTCAATATAGGCACAGGTTCATACAGGCCCTATTGCAAACCAAACAAGAGGCTGCTGTGCATCAACACAGCTCTCTGCTACCCACCGTTACTGTTTAAAAACATTATAAAAGGCATCAGTAGGAATATCTCAAACCTCTCTTCTGATAAAAATGTTTGTGATGCAGCAGCCCCCTACTATAATAAGGCTTTGGCAGCCAGCAGGTTTCAAGACTGCATTACTTACATGCCTGGCCCTAGCACCCACAAAAAAATGCTATTGCAAAGTCATCTGGCTTGCCCTCCACTTCATCTCACTTAAGGTGAAAATCTATATGAGTAGGGCTTTCCTTAGATTAGTGGATAAAACATTTTATGTAGGGTCATAGATATATAGGAATATATCAATTAGATGTAATTTAAAGGACTCATTCAGGTCCTATTATCTAAATATCTAAAATAATATTAGTATTCTTAAACCATGGACAGAGACAGGAAGCTCATTTAAGGTTTACAAGAGTACCCAGTGAATGGCCAATAGAACACAGAAGCCATGGTTACAAAACAAGTAGTACCAATCAATGCCAACAAGCTGACACATAGAGAAATATGCTGGGTCATTGAAGATTCAGGTTGAATAATCACAGATCCTCTTTTAGAGTCCAGGAATGGTGTAGTGTTACAACTTTAACCAGCTGTATATGGCAATTAAAAGGGGAAAGCAACATTATATAATATCAGCTGGAAGTTAGTGGAATATTTTCAGCTGTATATAATGAGAAGCTACAGACTGCATGGTAGAGAGGAGAATCATTCAAAAAAGCTCACATGCTCTGGACAATTTCTTGAACATTGAAACTGAAATTTTTGGCTGCTACCTTCATGGGAATAAATTCATTTTAGCAACATAACCATAGCTGTTTCTGAACTAGGAATTATATATATATATATATACATGCATACAGTAATGCCTTGATATACGAGTTAATTTGTTCCTGGAGACTGCTTGAAAAGCGAAAACTCATAAAGCAGAGCAATAATTTTCCAGAGTAGAAATGAAAAGTTTATGCCGTCATTTTATTCCATTGCTGTGTAGATACGTCCGAACCAGTGTTGTCACATGTGACATTGCCACAGACAAAATGGCTGTTTAATCTTTTATATTTGTTATAAAATAAAACTTGTAAACCCGGGATCTCGTAAAGTGAGGTATTACTATATATATATATATATATATATATATATATTATATACACACACACACAGTTTACACACTTCACCCATTGGGAATATTTCTATTTTTCTCCAGGGCCTTAAAGTTAACTTAGCTAAGGCTAAAGTTCTTATTAGCAAGAAAGGAGAGAAGACTCATTCCGGCTGGCAAATGGCCCTGTTCAATATGTAAGAAAGGAGTGGGATATAATTCCATTTGCTGCACCAAATGTAAACTACGGACACATAAGAGATGCAATGGCTAGATGTTCAGCAATGAAAGGAAGTTCACTGGTATTTTGTTTTCTGCAAATCTAAGAGTCTCCAAAATTGAATGGAACTTTAAGCATGTATATGTGTATACACACACCTTACAACCATTCATTTTAGGTTTTACCAGCTATTACACAACCAATAAAATATGTGAGGCAATTTCGTATTTATATACTGGATAAACAAGAAAAAGCTGTTGAATTGTATAAAGCTATCAGTTTACTTGTCTTTTCGAAAATATGAATTTTTTTGTTCGTGTTAACTAAGGAAATTTTATTCTTTTTCTTATATAACACAGGTAACTGTGTTATGTGACTATTTTTAATTATCTAACAATCCTCAGGTGTTATGCAATTTGAAAATATTTTAGTAACTATTTTGATTTTCAACAACAAAAAGATATCAGTTCTGAACATTTGTTCAGGTATAACCTTTGTGTAACAAACAGAATTTTAATTATCTGAGAGGATAATGTCACAGCCGTTGTTAGTGTGTTTATAAGGATTGGTATGTTGAAATATATCCCATGCAATTTTTCTAAATATTTCTCAAAACAAAAAAAATAAAATCAATATATTTTAAAGCTCACGTGAATTTTGATAAACTTATGCACAAAAACCTTTCTACAAATACTGACTAAACTGTCCTTTAAATTTATTTTCAGTTAATACAATGTTATCAGTGAAAACTGAATCAGCAACTGTACATACTTCTTGCACAACAAACTATTGATTTCAAACTGCATGAATTAGTTAACGGAGAATTCACAAAGTTAAGATAAAGACACAAGCTGGAAGTATTATATATAGAAGGTTGTTTAACATTTTCATTATTTATGTTCACTATTTCTATTGCAAAACTGTGTACAGCTGAAGCTAAATTTAACCCTTTCGTTACCGTATTTATTTTGAGATGCTCTGTGTTTCATTCAATTTATTTTAAATATAACCAAGAATTTAGTAAAAGAACTTAGTTATCATTAAGCTAGTATTGGGAACATAAATTGTGACTAAGGTTTGGTGGAAGATTTTAATTCAATACTTATGAAAACAAGACATTTGTACTACAGAGCCAGAGGCGGTTTTGGCAGGGTTGGTATCAAAAGGGTTAATGTTGTTTCTATTAGAAATTTTAAAATACTGACAATTCTTCAAAAGTGGTCAAGTAAGTATTTATACTAAGATTGTCCAAACTAAATGATTTTAAAATTTTCTTATACAACTTATTCTATCTTTACGCTATTTCATTTTAATGGTTCATTATTAGAGTCTACATTGTAGAAAGAAAATTTTCAAGGTGAAATACCAGCTAACCATACACTAATATTTTTTACAAACTTGCTAATCATAGAGGCAGGTGATTTGCATAGGTCAGACAGAATAACCGAGGCAGATTTTCAACAGCTAAATGCCCTTCCTGTTAATAACCCACACCTTTTCTTCCAAACAAGGTAATATTTCTCTAAAGCCAGACATGTTCTCACAGAATATGGGAAATAAATGACACTGTATGGCAATTGATATCAAGACAAGAAGACACACACACATACAGATAGAAAGATAAACACTGCATGGGCTCTTTAAGTTTCTATTTACAAAATCCATTTACAAATCTTTGGTTGGCTTGGGGCTATAGAAGATACTTGCCCAAGGTGCCATGCATTGGGACTGAACCCAGAATCATGTGATTGGAAAGCAAACCTTACCATATAGCCATGTCTGCCCATATCATCATCATTGTTTAACGTCCGTTTTCCATGCTAGAATGGGTTGGACAGTTCGACCAGGGTCTGGGAAGCCAGGAGGCTGCACCAGGCTCCAGTCTGATCTGGCAGTGTTTCTACAGCTGGATGCCCTTCCTAACGCCAACCACTCCATGAGTATAGTTGGTGCTTTTTACGTGTCACTGGCATAGACGCCAGTCAATACATATATATATGTGAATGAGCATGTGCACACAGAGTCCATGAACATCAATAGAAGTACTAGACCCAGGACTTCACAGTATCCATCAGGGCTACTCAATATAATACAGACAACCTTAGAATCAAAGAGGCCATCTTCATAAACAAGCTGAACACAGATCTTAACAACGGAAAAAAGCTACATGAAGCAGACTGATTATTATAACAAAACCAGTCAACGCATGTCACCACCCTCTCCCACATGTCAGAGCAAAGACTTAATTCATCCCTCATTATTCCAAGCGTCCTTAAGAAAGGTTATAACTCCGAAAAAGATAAAACTTCAACTGATGTTCTGTTTTCACTTTTGCACTTGACGTTGTATTTTATTTTGCATTGTTTTGGCCTTATCAAAAAAAATTTTATCAAATGTAATATCACACAATGGTTCACCCAAGTTATTCTATGTTAATACATACACGCACACACCAAAATGATGTGAATAAATAAGCATTACATTTGAAAATAATCTGAATGCTAAAGGGTTAAATTTGTTTGAACCATAATTTTAAAGTTTAAATCTTTAAATAATTCAATGAAATGGTTTCTTGAGTGTTAATATATGTATATATCATCATCACTATCATTTTCATGTTTGTATGGACCATATGTGAATATGTTGGGCAGAATTTTCTACGACTGGATGCCCTTCCTGTTGCTAACCACCACCTGTTTCCAAGTGAGGTGATAACCTGCCAGTTTAGTGAGCAACAAACAGTCCATACATGCTTTTGTAGAGGACTACAAGCAAATGACTGTTAGTAAAGCCAATGTTAACAAAGCGGCAAGCAAAACGCATATGCAGACATGAGAAATATGAAATCCTACACACATACACATATTTACAGTCCACACTGTGAAGTGGTTGGCATTTGGAAGGGCATCCAGCTGTAAAAACTGTGCTAAAAACAGACGAAAATTTGGTGCAGTCTTCTCCCTGGCCAGCTCCTGTCAAACCACCCAACCCATGCCAGAATGGAATGTAGACATTAAACAATGATGATGATGATAGTAATAACTACACACACATACATGTGTGAGTGTGTGTATATAAAATGGACTTCAGTTCCCATCTACTATATTTATTCAGAAGACTTTGGTTGGCCTAGAGTTAAACAAGACACCTGCCTGAGGTGCCATGCAATGGGACTGAACCAGAACCATGTGTATACCCTCCCCCATACATATACATAATGATTATAGAGTGATGCTAGAGATGTAAACTCTTGCATGCATTAATTTCAACTCTTTCTGTTAATAACCGCATTGTTTCTTTAGAGCTAAACCGACATCTGACTGTTCAAAGAAGACTTCAAAAGTAACTAGTAGTGACTTCTCTTGAAAATGAACAAAATTTGGGATTGTGGTGTTATCAAGTAGCTGCAGAAAAAGGCTTTAGCTCCCAAGGACATTAATGTTGACATGATTACTACATTAGGGAATGACACTCCAGCTTTATCAACTGTGCAAAAGTGAGTAGCTGGAATTTACAAGGAGAAAGGAGTCTTGAAGATGACCCAACATCTGGACATCCTGAAACTGCCACCACCAAGGAAAACGCTGATCATGTTCACCACATGATGTATAACAGGCAATTGACTATAAATTAAATAGCCAATGCTATTAGCATATCCTGCCTTACTGGCACCTGTGCTGGTGGCATTTGTAAAAAGATTCGAGCGAGGTCGTTGCCAGTACCGCCTGACTGGCCCCTGTGCCAGTGGCACGTAAAAAGCACCCACTACACTCTTGGAGTGGTTGGCGTTAGGAAGGGCATCCAACTGTAGAAACTCTGCCAAATCAAGATTGGAGCCTGGTGCAGCCATCTGGTTTGTCAGCCCTCAGTCAAAATCGTCCAACCCGTGCTAGCATGGAAAGCGGACGTTAAACAATGATGATGTGAGAGAGTTGAAAACATTCTGTACAATGAACTTGGCATAATGAAGGTTTCTGCTCAGTAGGTGCCACATCTGACACCTGATCAAAAGCACACCAGGTCTGATCACATCACGGCAAACTTTGACATTGAGGTAGGTCCAGCTGGTTCCTTTGAACATTTCCTAACCCAGAATGAGCCAGAGACAAAGAAACAATCAATACAGTGGAAACTGCCCGTCTTCACCTGCTCCAAAGAAGGCCAATGTTGTTTTATCTGCAGTGAAGGTGATAGCCTCAGTTTTTTGGAATGCAAAAGGCAATGTGTTTATTGACTATCTTCAAAAGGGGCACACCATCAATGGAGAATACTTTGCAAACTTGCTGTGGTGGTTACAAAAAGCTATTAAAACCAAACGCCCAGGAAAACTGATGACAGGAGTCTTGTTTGATCAGGACAATGCACCAGCACACAAATCCTTGGTTTCAATGGCTGCTGTGTGTGACTGTGGATTTGAACTGGTTGATCAATCTTCCTGTCTCCTGATTTGGGCTGATGATCTGACAATCATCTGTTCCCCAATATGAAAAAACACTTGGCTTGGAACCAGTATCACAGTGATGACATCATGTCTGCTGTTGATGACTTGGACCAAGAGGAAAGCTTCTTTACCAATGGGATCTAAGCACTGCAGTACTGAAGGAGGACTATATTGGAAAATAAACCTCATTTGGTTGCATTCCAAGAGAGTCTTGGTTACCTTATCAACTTTTCAGCTGACCATTGTGTATGTGTGTAGTTAAGAAGTTTGTTTCCCAAACATGTGGTCTTGGGATCAGCCCCACAGTACAGCAACTTGGATAAGTGTCTTCTAGTATAGCACTGGGCTGACCCAAGATTTGCTAGTGAATTTGGCAGATGGAAACTGAAAGAAGCCCATCATATACATGTCAGGTCACTCTTGGGTGCTACTAGTAACATGTAACCCAGGACAACCTGTTGCATGGCCAGGTCATTGGCAACTAAACTGGTAACCCCATAAAGCTTGCTTGGTGAGGAGGGTGACTGTTGGACACCCTGTAGGACGAAAAATATGACCTGTCAAAGGACAGAAGAGCTCATGAGCAGTCAATAGCCATCCAACAATGTGTACACATGTATGTATGCATGGCGACGTGGAAATACCTGGGTTGGTGTCCAGGTGCGCAGTTAGTCCGCTGGGAATGGGAGGCCCCTCTGTTGTTGTCATAAAATCTCTCTAGGAGAGGTAAACTCTGAGAAAAAACCTGCAACACTGACAATATTCGATGATGTACACTAGTTTTTCTTTTCGACTTTATGTTGTCCATATTCAGAGAGTGGGATTGGATTTGTGCAAATCCTTTCCTCACTACAAAAAATCATTATGCACAGGCATCGCTTGAAAAAAAAACAGTAAGACCTATCACAAAAATGGCTGGTCATAGCCTTCATATGTGTGGAACTTTCAATCAGGCGATGGTAATACCTGGACACAAGTTTGCAGCCATCATATCTTTTACTTATTTCAGTCGTTAGACTGCAGCCATGCTGGGGCACAACTCATGATCTGAACTTATATATTTTTTAAAGCCAGGTATAAATTCTATTGCTCACTTTTGCCAAACTGCTAAGTTACAAGAATGTAAACACACCAATACTGGTTATCAAGCAGTGATGAGGAACAAACAGAGACACAACAGACATATATATATATATATATAATGGGCTTTTTTCAGCTTCCATCTACCAAATCCACTTACAAGGTTTTGGTTGGCTTGAGGGTATAGCGTGGCACCTTGGGCCACACTAAGGGACTGAACCCAGAACCATGTGGTTGGGAAGCAAACTTCTTGTTACACAGCCATAAATGGGTGTTTGTGTGTTGTCCTCCACCAATACTTGGCAACCTGTGTTTGTTTATGTCCCCATAACTTCGCAGTTCAGCAAAAATGACCAATAACATAAGTAACAGGCTTAAAAATAAATCCTGGGGATGATTTCTTTGACTAAACCCTTCAAAGTGGTGTCCCAACATGGCCAAAATCCAATGACAGAATCAAATCAAAGACAAAGATTACGCACATACATTTTTGTGCTGACCAATGACTAAGGAAAGGAATTGGTAGAAGGAAACAATACAGATACCACTGTGAGTCTTCTGTAGCAGAACAAGACTCTTGAAGAGGATTGGTCTGCAAGAATACTGTGCTGGTGCCACATAAAAAGCACTCATGCTAGTGTCACATTAATAAGCATCCAGCCATAGAAGCCAAGACAGACTGGAACCTGGTGCAGCTCTCTGGCTTGCCAGCTCTACTCAAACAGTCCAACCTGTGCCAGCATGGGAAATGGATATTAAAGGGTGATGATGATGATGGGTATACGAGCAAGTATGCATGTGTGAATGTTCCACATCTTCACATGAAAGAGCTTGATCAAACAAAAATAAAAGATAACAGGACTGTAGTATTTATATTTTTATTTGTTTCAGTTATTAGACTGCTGCCATGCAGGGGTACAACCTTGAAGAATTTATAGCAGAATCAATTGAACCCAATACTTATTTTCTTTTTAAAACCTAGTATTTATTCTATTGGTTGCTTTTGCAGACCTGCTAAATTACATGGATGCAAACACATCAGCACTAGTTGTCAAGCAGTGGGGAGATGGGGAACCAGCCCAGACACAAATACTGGCTCCTGTGCAGGTGGCATGTGAAAAACACCATTTGAGCATGGCTGTTGTCAGTACCACCTGACTGGCGCTCGTGCTGGTAGCACGTAAAAGCACCCACTACACTCTCGGAGTGGTTTTCGTTAGGAAGGGCATCCAGCTGTAGAAACTCTGCCAGATCAAAATTGGAGCCTGGTGCAGCCATCTGGTTCGCCAGTCCTCAGTCAAATCATCCAACCCATGCTAGCATGGAAAGCAGATGTTAAACGATGATGATTGTATACATATATATATATGATGGGCTTCTTTCTGTTTCTATCTCCCAAATCCACTCACAAGGATTTGGTCGGCCCAAGGCTATAGTAGAAGACACTTGCCCAAAGTGCCACACAGTGAGACTGAACCGAGGACCAAGTGGTTGGGAAGCAAACTTCTTAACAACACACAGCTGCATTTTGCATTTTCTGTCAACTAATCATCCTCTAACTCTCTACTCTCAAAGACAAGTGGAATAAAAACATCTCTTACTTGAGGAGAAAAAGACAAAAGCACATGTAGGGTATCTGGCTATACAATAATGACCCAATATTAATTATTCATCCAACCTATGCTATTAATATGCCCCCGTCAATTCTACATCTGCTGCACCCCACTCCATCAGTATATTCTTTCATCACTCATTCTTCTAATCATCCTACATCACAACCACAGTCCCACTGTGTGGCACCTTGGGCAAGTGTCTTCTACTAACCTGTGGATTTGGTAGAGAGAAACTGAAAGAAGCCCATCGTGTGTATGGCCAAGTGGTTAGGCTGTTGCACTCACAATCACTAGATCGTGGGTTCAATTCTCAGACCAGGCAGTGAGTTGCTTTCCTGAGCAAAACACTTCATTTCGCATTGCTCCAGTTCCCATTTTGATCAGGAATATTGGTTAAAATGATGCAAAGCACATTGTGGTCAGTCACGTGACACACATCTAAATACTTTTATTTATGGGTGTGTGTTTGTGTTTCCTTGGCCCAACGTCATGTGACAGCTGTAAATGATTGTCACTATCATACAGGTAGTGTCGTTCATTTCCAATATTCTGTGAGAACATGTCTGGCTATATTTGGAAAGAGGTAAGGGTTGGTGACAGTAAGGTCATCCATCAATAGAAAATTTGCCCCAGGAAGGGCATCTGGCCGAAGAAAATCTGCATCATAATAAATTCTGTCCAACTCATGCAAATAAGGAAAAGTGGATTTAAATGATGATCATATCCTCATTTCTCTTTTATGCTGCTGCTGTAATGAAAGTGGAACCCATCACAACATACCATTACACTTGTGCTGTGAGTCATCACTCCCTCTCCCAATAAACCCCTTCCTATTGACATCCACCACTCATTCTTATCACTGGCCACCTCCACTACTATTTATCACTCCATTCCTCCACTCTCCCTGATTCTCCTATCACCACTCTCTTGTCTATTCACCTTCTTGGACACCTTACCTTCAAGGGTACAAACAAATACAAGAATAGTGAGAACTATCTAACTGTACACAATACAAAGCAACCTCACTCGTGATGGTGTTACTATAAAATGTATCCAGTACACCCAACAAAGTGGGCAGGGAACGAGCAGAGATGAAATGACTGTTTAGTCTTGTCAAAAACATGACAACCTCTTTAGCAATGGTGCTATGACGAAACACACCAAGTATGCTGAAGTGGCACTCATCAGAAGGTATATCAATGAAGAAATATCTCCTGTATCATCATCATTGCCTTTATTTTATGTCCACTTTCCATGCTAGCATTGGTTAGGTGACCGCTACTATTCAAATCAGTTATTAACTCCAAATATAATGAGTTGTAGGATCACATTATAAGTGATAGGAAGAGTATACTTCCATCTGTTTCTTTATTACCCACAAGGGGCTAAACATAGAGGGGACAAACAAAGACAGACAGACGGATTAAGTCAATTACATCGGGCCCCAGTGCGTAACTGGTACTTAATTTATCGACCCCGAAAGGATGAAAGGCAAAGTCGACCACTGCGGAATTTGAACTCAGAACGTAGCGACGCGTGAAATACTGCGAAGCACTTCGCCCGGTGTGCTAACGTTTCTGCCAACTCGCCGCCTTTGGAAGAGTATCTTTCTATCATTAACCAAAAAAATGAAATGGAGCCAAACCAAAAAGTATAGGCAAACATAGTCCTTCAATTCATTTTATTTCGAGTTGATAAGAACTGGAATAAAAACTGACTTGAATAGTAGCAGTCATTCAATCAATGCTAGCATGGAAAGTGGACATTGGTGATGATGATGATACTGGAGATATTTCTTCATTGCTATTCCTTATGAGTGCCACTCCAGTAAGAAACTGGTAGTTAATTTCAACAATAATTTTTTTAAAATATATAAACGTAAACACTTCCCAAAGGTTTCAGTAGTTTCCATCTGAATTTCATTCACAAAGCTTCAATCAGTTTAAGGCTCATACCAGAACCGAGAAATTGTGAAATTATCTTTCTTAACCATATGACCATACGTATCACCATCATCATTGTTTCTGATGTCTACTTTTCTATGCTTACATGGATCAGATAGAGTTTACTGAAGCAGATTTCTATGGCTGGATGCTCTTCCAGTGGACAACTCTTACCTGATTCCAGCAAGGTAATATTTCCCCATGGCAGACATGTTTTGACAGAATATTACAAATGAAAGCCATTCATTTACAACAATCATGTTATGTCATGACAAGGAGACACAAACATACATACCTATATTGAGAGTTTTCTGTAAGCCTCTGTCCATCAAACTCACAGGGTTTTCATCAGTCTGGGGCCACAACAGAAAACACCTGCCTAAGGTGCCAAGCAGTAGGACTGAACTCAGCACCATATTGTTGTCAAGCGAACTTCTTAACCACACAGCCATGTCTGTGTCTACAAAGCGCAGGTGTAGCTGTATGGTCAAGTGTGGAGGCACATGGCCTAGTGGTTAGAGCAGCGGACTCGCGGGTTCAAATCTCAGACCGGGCAATGCTAATGTTTATGAGCGAAAACACCTAAGCTCCACGCGGCTCCGGCAGAAGGTAATGGTGAACTTCTGCTGACTCTTTCGCCACAACATTCTCTCACTCTTTCCTCCTGCATCTTGCAGCTCACCTGCGGCGGACTGGCGTCCCATCCAGGTGGGGAACCTATACACCAAGAAACCGGCCCTTATGAGTCAGGCATGGCTCGAGAAGGAACAAACAACAACAATGACCAAGAAGTCTACTTCCCCATCACATGACTTCAGTGATATGTACCTGTGTATTAAGTGCAGGCATGGATGTGCAGTTAAGTTTGCTTCCCAATTACATGGCACCTTGGGCAGGTATCTTCTACTATAGCCATAGGCCAGCCAAAGCTTTAAGTGTGAATTTGACAGATAGAAAGTCTGTGTGTGTGTGTGATGTGCATGTTTATGTGTCTCTTTGCCTTGACACTGCAATATTTGTAAATGAACGTCAGAGTCAAATAAACGGTCATTCATTTCCAACCTCCCATAGAAGCATATTCAACCATAGGGAAAATGTTATCTTGCTTGGAAATGGGTGAGGGTTGGCAACAGGTAGGGCATCCTGACACAGGAAATCTACCTCAATGAATGCCATCTGACCATGCAAGTATGGAAAACAGGACGTTAAACAGATGATGATGAAAGGTATGTGAAAGACACAAGAGTAAAATGTGGTCATTTGATATCAAAATAATGATGATGATGATAACATGTGTATGAACCGAGTGTTGTACAGTGAAGTCAAAATTGTTGCAAAACCCCAAAAGAATGTGATAGATGTGATTCACTCTATGTATATTTTATATCTGAGCAATATAGATTAACAAAGTGAAAGTTTTGAAAATCGGATATTAAAAGTGAAAACGTTTAAAAATATGAATGTTGTTGTTTAGCGCCAGATTAGTCTTCACTGAGCACACACATGATCAAACTCATTCCAATCAAAACCAACCGGCCCGTTTTTTGTTTTTTTTTCTCTCTTTTTAAGACATGTGACCATACTCTCTCAGGGATGTGCAACGGTGACTAACAGACTGAATGAGAATTAAGGATTAACAGGCATCAATCGAAAATTGGATAAGCTAGAGGGTGGCCATTTTGAAACTTGTCCATTTAATGGACATGAAAATATTTTTTTAGTCGACGTATGTAAATCAGAATGAGCAACAGGTGAATGTCAACTAAAAGACAAAAACGGATTTTGTCAGATTAAACCATTACACATATATATATATAACGTTAAAAATAAAAAGAACACTGATCTTTGAAATTGGACGTTTGCTATTAGCAGATTCCAGCTGATAATTGAGCCTTCATCCAACTTACCCTGCGATATGATAATTTTTAGCTGAAACCTCACTAAAAACGAATGTTTAAAAAAATATTTTTTTTTACGTAACGTTAGATTTTAATATAGAATCTCTGGATTATGAGTTTGGCATGTCACATGCAGTATATTCGGTAATTAATTAACTAGGACGAAAAGAAAGACAAAATTGGACGTAATATTCAAACAAGTCACGATGTGCTAAAATCGAACACGTCTGTCTCGCTTCCAACGGAATTGACAATTAATCTACAGTGGCCAAGATTTACTACGGCATGCAAACATATTAAATAAAAAGCCATTGCTACTAATTTCGTTAAGTGTCAACATTAGGTACTCTGATAATTTTATATAATCTGAGAATAAAATATGTATGGGAATAATATATATTCGATTCTCAATCAAGAATCACTTTCCTTAACTGTAGGCTTTATGCAATAAGAAATTTTAAAAAATATACGGAACCATTAAGTAAATAAGGAAATACATAATGAAAAGAACGTCTATAGCCAGTGACTGTAAATTTAAATTAGATGGAAACCCAACAGGAAAAGTTGAAGTTCACGTAAAGAGGCACATCCGATATATCTCGAGGCAATTTTTCATCACACTACTGTATTTATTCTATGGCACCTCCAACTATTTAAAGTGGAGCATCGGAAATTTAATTATTTAACTTAGCCTATATTAGAATATTCGGTGGACACAGATCAATAAGCGGTTGACTGCTGTCGAAGAATTGCTTTCCTCTGACCATCGCATTGGACATGGGAGCAAGAAACCTGACAAGATTAAAACACTTCCTTCTCCACCACCTTGTTTCGTTCCTCAGATTTAACTTTTGCAGCACATAATCCCAGCACTTAGCTTTTTAGTATTTCAAGTGCACGGGTAAAAATATTCCAACTGACGACAGCAAACAGTTCTCACTAAATCTACTTTTCTTGACCTTTTTTTTTAATTAAAATTATTTTTTTCTGCTATAATTATACGAATATAATATCTAAGATGCTAATAATTAGATAAATATTGCCCCGACTATCCAAAAGATCATGGGTAAAGAAATTTCGTTTAAAATCGCAACCTAATTTTATTATTACCATCATTATATTATTATTATTATTATTATTATTATAGAGTATTGGAAAATAATTTTATTACGAAATCCAGTTTTTAATTATTCAACCGACAAAGTAACCAATATTTATAATGAATGTGATGATAAAATTAAAAAGAAAAAAAATACAGGAATTTTATTACAAATAAAACAGACACAGGGAAATGAATACACTCACGCATAAATCTATGTATATTTATGGTTTATAATTTTCCAAATGAATACATATTTTACCATAAATATTTCTATCTTTGAACTAATATATACATACATATATATAATATATATATATATATATATATATATATATATATATAGAGAGAGAGAGAGAGAGAAAGGAACGGTTTTAGAAAGAAGCACAGATATCAAGTATCTGTAGACATAGCGTAATCACTGCAACTGGGGAAAAACTAAAAGAATTTCCACAGCTATCACGTAATTAAACTCATAATAACTACCTAACTAGCTTTACCAACTCATTACCCCATCACATACAACATTCTTAAAAATCTACAATGAAGATCAGTAAATTTGAAGACTAAACAGTTAAAGCTGCCAAAAAAAAAAAAGATCAAAGAATAAGCTGAGAGAAAGAACCGATCCTAAACAGAAACGTTGGTTGGTTTCTGTCACTTACCTCATTGCCGCGGTATGGTGCCCGACGGTGGGCCTTTTACTGGTAGAATTGCCGTCTCCACGTCCTTCAATGGGATCTAAGGAATTAGGAGGACCTATTAATAAAGAATAAAAGATAACAGGGAATCTTAAATGAGAAGACTAACTTTCACGTTGGTGGCGAACTAACGTGAAGATCTGGAACAAAAATAGGGGCAGCAGTAATATTTATCTGAACAATGGTTGATTCACATCTCGATATGTGAACGTGTTACAATACATACGCTGCGAAATGGAAACTAACAGCTAT
This sequence comes from Octopus sinensis, assembly GCF_006345805.1. Taxonomy (NCBI): domain Eukaryota; kingdom Metazoa; phylum Mollusca; class Cephalopoda; order Octopoda; family Octopodidae; genus Octopus; species Octopus sinensis. The sequence continues at coordinate 178,085,462 of NC_042997.1, forward strand.
ATAACACGAGAGACCTATCTTGTAATATTTAAAAAACTGTTCGTTGTACACAGATCTCAGGATTTTTATTTATATATTTTTCTGATAAGATAGGTGAATCATAAAGTTAGATTAGAAATAGCAACAATTTTTTCATTAAATAAAAGGCCGGTTGAAAACTAATCTCCATTTAATAGACACCTGGAACGTGAATTTAAAATATTACATCACAATAAAACTCCCCATTTAGATTAAAGATAGCTCTAATTCATAAATTGATATCGATCTCTAATGAAGTTAAGTCGATCACTTGATGTGATAAGTTTAATTTGCAAAAAGAAAATAATAAAGGGTTATTATAAAGAGATGAAGACAACTACCATGTGTGAGAGAAAGAGATGAGGAGAGACTGAAACGATAGAGAGAGAGAGAGAAATAGATAGAATATGAGGCGAAAAATTAAAAGACAGCTAGATAGAGATTGGAATGGAGGGGACAGAAAGAGAGAGAAATAAGAGTGGAAGAGATGCAACAGAAAGGGGAGCAAAAGAGAGGAGAATGAAACTAAAAACGGAAGAGACAGTTGGAGGTAAATGCAAATCATGATACGATTGCGATATCTTAGAACGGAAAACACGAAATGTATTTCTGCAGACATGTTTCTATGTTACTTTTCTGATAGGTAAGGAATAAAAAGTATTACCTCTACGAAGACCTAGGATTTTCCGATTTCTTGATGCATTCGCAGGTGTATACATCGCCACAACACCTAAGACTGAGTGGCGCCTGCGCACTAGTGACTGAATAACTGCTACTAGTCAACGGGATAGAAGGGTTTGCCTAAAGAAAAGGAACACGCTACTGAAGCGAAACGAAGCGGTTTAAATCATGCTTTGATGACAACAGCTATTTAAAGGAAGCAATAAAATAATAAAAAACATTATTATAAATTCCTAACAGACGTAAAATATAAAATAATGAGAAAACAAAACAAAATCAAATAAGTTTTCATTTAAATTTTCTTAGTAATTCCCTGATCTCGTTTAAATGACTTGCCTCTCTTTCCATATCTCTGTATCACTATCTACCTATCATTCTCGTACACACACACACACACATATATATGTATGTATATTCTTTTATTTCTTCTATTCTTTTATTTGTTTCAGTCATTTGACTGCGGCCATGCTGGAGCACCGCTTTTAGTCGAAAAAATCCACCCCAGGACTTATTCTTTGTAAGCCCAGTACGTATTCTGTCGGTTTATTTTGGCGAACCGCTAAGTTACGGGGACGTAAACACACCAGCATCGGTTGTCAAACGATAATCAGGGGGAAAGGAACAAACACAGACAGATAGACAGACTGACAGACAAATAGACAGACAGACACACACAAGGCTATTACTTCCTGGGTACTTATGTGTGTGTGTGTATATATATATATATATGTGTGTGTGTGTGTGTGTGTGTATACACAACAGGCTTCTGTTCAGTTTCCGTCTATCAAATTCACTCACAAGGCTTTGGTCGGACCGAGGCTATAGTAGAAGACACTTGCCCAAGGTGTCACACAGTGGTACTGACCTGGAACCATGTGTGCTTGGTGAGCAAACCACTTAGCACACAACCACTCCTGAGCCTATATATATATATATATATATATTATATATATATATATATATATATATATGGAGAAAGAGAGAGAGAGACAAATTGATACATACATACATACATACACACATTTTTATATAAGTATGCATGCGCGTGCACACACACACACACACAAACACACACACACACACACCACACACACACAGAAACATGCTCATATCATCATCATCGTCGTTTAGCGTCCGTTTTCCATGCTAGCATGGGTTGGACGGTTCTACTGGGGTCTGTGAAGCCAGAAGGCTTCATCAGGCCCAGTCAAATCTGGCAGTGTTTCTACGGCTGGATGCCCTTCCTAACGCCAGTACATATACACATATATAAACGGGAACTCTTTTACACACATTCACATCCACATATGTTTATACACACATGCATATATATCCACAAGCTAAATCCACAAGTTTTATTTTTCATTCTCTGTTTATTTCCTTGTGTTCCTCCTTTCTGTTGAAGAGCATAGCCTCGAAATGTAAAAGACTTTCTCACCTTTCCAAGCGCCAAACTAATACACCTTCTTGTTGTTTATGCACCTGTCTTTGTCTTTTGATTTTCCATAAATTTCAACTATGTTTGTATGTATGTATGTATGTATGTATGGGTATATATATATATATATATATATATATATATATATATATATATACATCATCATCATCATCATCGTTTAACGTCCGTTTTCTGCGCTAGCACGGGTTGGACAGTTTGACCGGGGTCTGGGGAGCCAGGGGCTGCTCCAGGCTCCAGTCTGATCTGGCAGTGTTTCTACAGCTGGATGCCCTTCCTAACACCAACCACTCCATGAGTGTAGTGGGTGCTTTTTACGTGCCACCTGCACAGGTGCCAGAGGGGTCTGGCATCGGCCACGATCGGTTGGTGCTTTTTATGTGCCACCGGCACTGAAGCCAGTTGAGGCAGTGCTGGCATCGGCCACGTTCGGATGGTGCTTTTTATGTGCATACATACATATATTCACACATACAAACATACATGCATGCATACATTCATATGTACATACATGCATACATACATACGTACATACATACATACATACATACATATATACATACATATATGCATGTGCACACACACTCTTCATTTCTTCTATATCACTACTCAAATGACAACAATTTTTATATAGACTTTAACAGCTCAACACCACCCCATGCAATTTTTTGCTTTCTCTATAAACTCAAAAACAAACCATTTGGTTATTCCAATCATCATTCCACCCTGTCACTCTTACTAACAATCTGCTTAGCTTCTTTTGACTTTATTTTGTTCCATTTACCATTTCTTGTTACACTTCTACTCAGTGGTAGCATAACTCTTTAGTATTTTAAACCAGTTGTATCCAACCACAGGCTCGGGAACGAAATTTGCTTAGGGGGTGCAAACCCAGGTCCAAAAATTTTTACAAACAAGGTCCTATTGCTTTTATTTATTTATTTTTCCTTTTTTTTTTTTTTAGAAGAAATCTAATTTCGAGCTACTTTTTACAGATCACTATCTATTCACTGTTTTCTAAACCCGAGAAAAGTATGTAGGGGTGCAAATTTTGATTTTGCACACCACAAAAATTTTATAGGGTGCACTTGCAGCCTCTTCACCTCCTGTTCCCGGGCCCATGTATCCAACACAAACAATCCACCCGCTTTATGTTCAAACTGGGCTGGTCTGACCCTTTACACCTCCCTTACAACGTCATTCAAAAAATATACAATCGCATCATTTAAATCTTGAAATTACAAAATAAAGCATGATTAATTCAAAACACTGAATTAAATAAATATTACATTTGACAGACTAAGTTTCCCAAGAAGCCTTGTGGGTCTAGGGCCCCAATTATAATCTAAGTATGTTATGACTACTGCCAATAAGTAGGTAATATTGGTCCCAGTATAAGGCAGTGAAATGGCAGAATTGTTAGCATGTCGAGCAAAATGCTTAGTGGTGTTTCATGTCTTTACTTTCTGAGTTCAAATTCCACTGATGTCGACTTTGTCTTTCATCCTTTTGAGGTTGATAAAATAAGCATCAGTTGAGCAATGGGGATGATGTAATCGACTTTACCCCCTCCTCTGAAATTGCTAGCCTTTTGCCAAAACTTGAAACCAGTATTGGACCCAGTGCATTGATTTGCCTGGAGGTCTATGATGATGCAAAAACAGTCCTTCTACAACCCAACTCCCCAGCTGACCCCCTAATGTCAACATACTAACTTATACCAATAATCTATACTCACTCCTACTCCTTCCCCCTAAAGTTACCTGCAAAATTTTACTTTTTCATTTTACTCTACAGCAGAAGAGTTAAGGCTGCTCCTCCTGGTTAAGAGGATTGACCTGCGAGAGTCATGTGCTGGTGCCATGTAAAAAGCACTCATGCCAGTGCAACATAAGTACACTTGTGCAGTTCCACATAACTCTGGCATGCTAGCTCTGGTCAAACTGTCAAACCCATGCCAATGTGGAAAATGGATGTTAAATGATGATGATGATGATGATGATGTTACCTTACCTGAGGTCAACTTTGCCTTTCATCCTTCCAGAGGTCAATAAAAAAGTTTCAATCCAGGTTAATGGATTGGCAGAACAGTAACATTGTCAGAGTGGATGGATACCTTGTGGTGTTTGCTCCCCCTCTTCATGTTCTGATTTCAGATTCTGTTGTAGATTAGATGTGTGGTAGACTTCTGAGAAGTGTGGAACCATTTCTTAACCACTATCGTTCCTAGGTCTACTTTGATCTGGAGTAGTAACCCATGTCAAGGTTCCAGCAATGGGTTAATTAACATATAAGGGCTTTCTTAATTATGCATGTGAAGGCTCGATCTGGTGGACTCTGTGGAAGAAGGTTTCATGGTTCGAGGGAGGGGAAGGCAGTTGCAGTTATGCATTGTGGGTAAGGTAAGTAAAAAAGTTGAATAGGGACTCATTTGTGTAATAGGTTTTTCGCCTATTAAATTGTTTATAATTGTCATGGATATTTTAGTCCATAAAGTGTAATAAAATTGTAAGAGGATTAATACCTCATTCAGTATTTTTAAAAAGAACAATGTTTTAGAGAAGCAAAAGTCATCGGGCACTTTTCGTCTTCTCACATCATTATCATCCTTGTATCATTATCATTCATTTCATTAATGTCCGTGTCCAGCCTGCAAGCTTCCTTACTCTATTTACTGCCTTTATGGCAAATTTAATAAAATAAAAATAAGTCATCTTGGTCATCCATCTCCATCCATTTCCATCCCTTATCATCTTGACCTGGTCTTGCCACTGTATTGAAGATGGTCTTTGATGAGAGAGTGAGGATCACTGTGTGCAATTCTTCTTTAAACAAAGCCACTGCACAAGTCATTAGTCATCCTTAAAGATAACTAGATTGATTTCATTGCTCCAGTGGAGGAACATGATACTGGTAGGTTTAGTCATTCACCTCATATAACACTATTACAATGGGTACCTCTTGCAGAATCTGCACTGTTGTAAGCATTTAGGCTAGATCACTTACTCTTTTACTCTTTTATTCTTTTATTTGTTTCAGTCATTTGACAGTGGCCATGCTGGAGCACCGCCTTTAGTCAAGCAGATCGACCCCAGGACTTATTCTTTGTAAGCCTAGTACTTATTCTATCGGTTTCTTTTTGCCAAACTGCTAAGTTACGGGGTATGTAAACACACCAGCATCGGTTGTCAAGCGATGTTGGGGGGGACAAACACATACACAAACATATACACACACACATACATACATATATATATATATATACACACACACATATATACGACGGGCTTCTTTCAGTTTCCATCTACCAAATCCACTCACAAGGCTTTGGTCGGCCCGAGGCTATAGTAGAAGACACTTGGCCAAGGTGCCACACAGTGGGACTGAACCCGGAGCCACGTAGTTCGTAAGCAGGCTACTTACCACACAGCCACTCCTACTTGTTTGAGGATATATTCCTTCTTCCCTCCTAACCAGTTCTGGAGATCCTGTAAAGGACTATGGACACTCACTTCCCTCCTGACTTCATCATCATCACCATTTACTGTCCATATTCAATGCTGGCATGGGTTGGGTAGTTTGACAGGATCCAAGCCCCAATGTCTACTTTGGTATGGTTTTTGAAGCTGGATACCCTTCCTAATGCCAACCACTTTACAGCATGGACTGGATGCTTTATTTATTTATTTTTTGTGCTACCTGCATTTTTGAGGTCACCATGCAGTTTGCAGGACTATGAGTCTGGAGAGAGGTGACGGGGCAGCATTGTGCTGGGAGATGAGGGGATTACTGTGAGATGAGGAGGGACAGAGGGATGGGAGTAGCCATGCAGAGGGAACTACATGGCTACTCACATCTAGGAGAAATGGGTGCGGGGAGAAAAAAAGAAAATGATGAGTTGGAGCTGTAAGATGTAGATAATAGTTATAAGGTGCTGAGCTAACTTCAACATGAAAATATCCAGGCATTATCAGACATCATCACAATGCCTAACATTTCCATTTTAATTACCTTTTCTTTCTTCATGACCACCATACAACCTGTTTCAACTAGCAATAACCACGCCTCGGATTTACCTCATTGGCCATGGTACCGTCTCACCCTGTTGCCAAACAACATGATGTACCCCATCTTTATACACTCAGAAACAACCCCATAAATTCACACATAGATATTACCTATAAAAATAACATTTATACCATATTCCTCAAAATTTACTCCATCACCTATAAATTTCATCTCCTTACTGGCACTTGTGCTGGTGTGCAGGTGATACGTAAAAAAAAACACGATTTTCCGTGACCGTTGCCAGAACCGCCTGACTGGCCCTCATGCTGGTGGCATGTAAAAGCACCCACTACACTCTCGGAGTGGTTGGCATTAGGAAGGGCATCCAGCTGTAGAATCTCTGCCAAATCAAGACTGGAGCCTGGTGCAGCCATCTGGTTCGCCAGTCCTCAGTCAAATCGTCCAACCCATGCTAGCATGGAAAGCGGACGTTAAATGATGATGATGATGATGATTTTCTCAGAGAAAACCTGAGAGAGTCTCTTACATATATATCCCTACCTGCCCTTACATCTCTTGGATTTTCTGTAACCTTTCTTTCCCTTGCTGCATCCACCTGTTGTTTCTTCTGCTCCCCTCTTCCTCTATTCTCTCTGCTACAAGGATGCTTTTGTGACATTTACATTCTACTCTTCCCTTCCTTCTACCTTTCTCCTACCCTGTAGTGAATTCTTCTTGCCCCTCACCCTCTGCCTTCTTTTCTTTCACTGCCCTTTCTCCACAGTATCTCTGCCTCCTCAACACCCTTACTCATCTTTACCCTTCTGGCCTACCCCAGAAACCCCACACCTCTCTTTCCATCAATGACTCTCTCAGGATTCCTATCCACCTTAGTTTATGGTTACTTTTCTGTCCCCTTTTCCTCACACCTTATGTCTCTATTCACCCCTTATAATGTTGGATAGCTCAAGAATGGCCCCTTTACACAATCCATCATTTTGCTTTTTTTTTTTTTTTTGAACCCTGTCATTAATCTATTCCTTCTCTCCCATAACCTGCCTTACTGTCACATCTTTTATTTATCATCTTTTTGCTTCATATGATTACTCTCTCTTCTATTCACCATCAGTTACAGAGGCCACTTTAGGGTCTTAGCCTTGCAAGTTTCAAGGCAATCATCACTTTTACTGATGCTATGAAAAATGTACTCTATATACTCAATAAAATCTTGTGTGTGTGTGTGTGTGTGCATGTGTGTGTGTGTGTATATTCTTTTACTTGTTTCAGTCATTTGACTGTGGCCATGCTGGAGCACCACCCTGAAGTGCTTTTGTCAAATAATTCAACCCCAGAACTTATTTTTAAGCCTAGTACTTACTCTATCTGAACCACTAAGTTATAGGGACGTAGACACATCGACACCAGTTGTCAACCAGTTGATGGTGGAGTGGGGGGGGGGACAAATATATGCACACACACACACACACACATACATACATGACTGGTTTCTTTCAGTCTCTGTCTACCAAATCCACTCACAAGGCTTTAGTTGGCCTGATGTTATTGTAGAAGACACTTGCCCAAGGCGCCATGCAGTAGGACTGACCATGTGGTTGGGAATGTATATATATTCATATATATATATATATATATATATATATAATCTTTTGGGAGGCTCTTGTACAGCTCTAAGTTCTTCAACCACAGTATATACCGATTAATGTTCAGAGCTATCCTCAGCATTCTCATGTAGCACCCATCTACCATCTGAGTGTGTTTCTTGGTCAGTGTCCAAGTCTCAGACCTGTAAAACAGCACAGACTCCACTGCAGCAATGAAGAAACAGATCTTTGGGACTTTATGAAGGTCCGGCTTCCATACAGATCTCAAACTGTGGATTGCTGCCCAGGCTTTGCTCTTCCTCTCAACTATATCACCCTCTGCATTCTCAGTCTTTGCTCCCAGATACAGGAAGTCCTCAACCAACTCTAGTGGCTTCCCACCTACATTCATATTCTTCTCTGGCTTCTTAATGTTCTCTTCCAGATACTTTGCCTTAATCTCATTCATTTGTAGTGATGCCATTTCGGAAGTCTTCAGCACGCATGCGCAGAGTTGGATTTCTTCCGGTAGGCTGCTGGAAGTTCCCTCATGCACATGCGCAGAGAACTACCAACAGCAAGATTTCCCACTGTATTGATCTCTTTTGAAACAGCAGCCAAATTGAACGGTTGCATCCTCACGGCTCTCCCAAGCAAGCCAACACGTGGCGAAGCTACTCTACACTGGAACGAGACGGCATTTGGCTCACACAATTTAACTACTGTGATTAGCTCCATGGCCCATGGCTACCGGTTCGCCCTGAAGGAAATATATGTATATGTATTATTGCAAATCCAGAAAATAAATATTATTTATGCTGTTGAAGATATTCGAAGTCTTTGTTTTCCTTCGACAAATAATTTAATGTAATGGGATAAGACCGGTGCTCCTCAAGTGTTCCAGAGACCTTTCATCCTGTTATACATTTTTAGTCCCACAGTCTCCACCTGCATCAACTCCTCTGCCTCCCTCACTGTGTTTGTCACTAGAACTATGTCGTCAGCAAATTCAGCATCTGATATCTTTTTCCCCAAAAGTTAGCTCAAAAATAACACAGAGGAGACTGAGGTTAGCTCGACATGCTCACTGTCATTCAGAGTTGATACTGCACACAGTGCTCCTGTGGGAGTCACTACATAGACATGCTAGAAGAGGGAGACCGAGGATAACATAGGTTGATGCCTTAAGGATAGACACTGGTATCTGAGAGAGGCAGGACATGGCAGCGATTATGGGGGCCAAGGACCACTGGAGAGAACTCATTCATAGATTTTGAAAATTTTACCTGCCCTGAAGTTATGTAGTAAAATAAGGATTCAGATAGAATCAGGTACTTGAAAAGGGTTAGATAAACCTGTGGTTCTGGCCCATGGTTGGTAAGTATCAAATAGGATATTCCACTTGTGTACAAAGAGAAAACCAACCCTATGAATATTTAGTGCCTAGGGGCTGGTCCAAAACATGTGTTACATTGAATTGTATGTTGTTGGTATACTCTAGGGTGTCTGACAAGTTGTCAATTCTCTTGGTTTATTATATATATATATGTATATATAAAATTATTTTAAACTTATATTTTAGTATATTGATATTTTAGATCGGAAATCCACCTGAAGATTGTCATTAGAAGACATGAAACAATTGTAGTGGCGGTTTTTTTACTTTTTATTAAAATTTTATGTATTGATTAAGTCTTTCCTTGTTTGTTTTGCAAAATAGTGGTTTTGTCTCTAATTAATATTATATAATATTTTACTATAAAATTGGATTTAATCCTAAATCTGATTTTTTCCTGTAAATTTGGATTTATTCCCTAATATTTATTATTATATGTATATATATATATATGTATGTGTGTGTGTGTGTAGATATATATGTATATATAAATATAGATATGTATATATAGATAGCTATATATATATATATATTATATATATATATATATAGAGAGAGAGAGAGAGAGAGAGAGATAGATAGATAGATAAGTACCCACTACTACACTTGGAGTGGTTGGCGTTAGGAAGGGTATCCAGCTGTAGAAACACTGCCAGATCAGACTGCTGCCTGGTGCAGCCTCCTGGCTTCGCAGACCCCAGTCGAACCATTCAACCCATGGCAGCATGAAAAACAGATGTTAAACGATGATGCTGATGATGATGGACAATTACTCATTGTCTGTTATTATTCATTTGATATTATATATATATATATATATATATATATATATATGCGTGTGTGTGTGTGTGTGTGTAACAGATGAGACTAATTAGTAAACAATAATATGAGATGTCGGCGTCGTAATCAGTTTGTAAGGATTAGTTCTTTGTTGATTGCAGTCATGTAAAGATGAAAGAACAGTGATTGAAGTTGTGAAAAAAATATTGGTAGCTGTCTTTGACTTGAGTGTCATTCATTAACAAACTGATTGAGTTGTCATGAGCCAACTAACTGATTTTTGCTTGGGGTTCTTGCTTTTATAACTATCCAGAAGGATAGACATATCATTGACAACAATAGATTTAGTTCGTGGTCTTGTTACCTTAATTCTAGCTTTTGGTGAAATAGAAGAGGTTAGAAAGGTCAAGTGATGAAGACATTATTTCAGCCTAGCTAAGGCAGTCCTGGCAAATGTAAAACTGCTGTCACAGAGAAAAGTTCTGCTGAACTGTTAATTTAAATTTGGCTGTGGTGGATTGACTCTTGCTCATGCCTGCAAGATCCACTACATATATATCTCATGGACTCTCCCATTGTTAGATGATGTATGAGGGTTCAGCAATTTCTTACCGAACAACCACACAGATGATTTGTTTATAGTGATCCAATATTTGTGTACACTTAAACTCACTCCCTCCATCAAATCGACATTACCTGTACAGGTGCACCATGTGCCACATGTCAGATGACAAAATGATCACAGAGCAACAAACATGAAATAAAGTGCTTTCCTCAATGCCTGGTCAGGGAACTGAACCTACAATCTCGAACCCACAATTACACACACTCTCACATACACATATATGTATACGTATGTGCAATGACCTAGTAGTTTGAGTGTTGCACTCACAATTATAAGATCATGATTTCAATTCCTGGACCAGACAGTGCATTGTGTTCTTGAGTAAAACATTTCATTTCATGTTGTTTTGTGATAGCTTCAACATCTGACATGTGGTACTCTATACAGCTGGGCAGGCAATGTTGATTTGATGGAGAGAGTGAGTTAATATACAGCACAAACATTTGATTACTATGAACTATAGGCATAGGAGTGGCTGTCTGGTAAGTAGCTTGCTTATGAACCACATGGTTCCAGGTTCAGTCCCACTGTGTGGCACCTTGGGCAAGTGTCTTCTACTATAGCCTCGGGCTGACCAAAGCCTTGTGAGTGGATTTGGTAGACAGAAACTGAAAGAAGCCTGTCGCATATATGTGTGTGTGTGTGTGTGTGTGTGTGTGTTCGTGTTTGTCCCCCAACATCACTTGACAACCAATGTTGGTGTGTTTACATCTCCATAACTTAGTGGTTTCACAAAAGAGACTGATAGAATAAGTACTAGGCTTCCAAAGAATAAGTCCTGGGGGCGATTTGCTCAACTAAAGGTGGTGCTTCAGCATGGCCATACTCAAATGACTGAAACAAGTAAAAGAGTAAAAGAGTATTCATTCATACAGGTTGTTCAGCAAGAAACTACAGAACATTCATCTGTCATCTTCGACTGAAGAGTCTGTCATACATGCATGTATAAATGTATGTATGTATGTATGTGTATACGTGAGTATATGCATATATGAGCATATGTATGCAAGGTATTTATATGTGTGTGTGTGTGTGTGTGTGTATGTGTGCATGTGAGAGAGAGCATGTCACTGTTTCTGTCTTCTTATCTTAATGTAGTAAGGTAGTTGTAAATGAATATTACTGTCATACAAGCAGTGTGGGTGTCATTCATTTCCAACATTCTGCAAAAATGTATCCGGCCATGGGGAAATATTGCCTTGCTTTAGTGAATATATATATTGCAAGTTTCAAGGCAATCATCACTTTTTCTGATGCTATGAAAAATGTATCTAGCCATAGACACGGGTGTATGATGCGTACGTCTGACTCATAGACCCTATAAAACCATCCAACTTATGTTAGCATGGCAGCTGGATATTAACTGATGATGATGATGAGGAGGAGGAGGAGGAGGATTTTTACCTTTGCAATTTTACATCCGCAAGATAAAAATGTTTGCCACTTTGCTGTGGCATGATAAGAAAATCTATTAGTGCAGTAGAACCAGCCATTGCTCTTGAGCCATCGTGCTTGAGTTAAAACCGTGCTTTAGCTAGTGAGGGTTGGTGACAGGAAGGGCATCTATCAATAGGAAATCTGCTTCAGTAAACTCCATCTGATCTATATAAGTATAGAAAACTGGATGTTAAAACGAGGATGATGGTGATGTTAATGATTGCACAGTACAAACGCCAAATTTGAGACTAGAAAGACAAACAAGAGCTCTGTCTCACTCAAACAGGCATTTGTTTATGAACTAGCTTAAAAGTCCCACTCTGTGTGAACTTTTAAGCAACCTCCTGCAGAGGACTAATTGGGCCTGTGGCTCAAAACTAAAGAGAGCAAAAATAATCAAGCATTCATTTGTACCCTACCAATATGGTATTGCTTTAAATTCAGTTTAAAAGAAAACTTGTAAGTTCACGAATTTTTGGAATTCTTTTAAAATTTGAATTTTCAACTGTTAGCATATAACAAGAATGAAATGAAGGGCAGAATTTCAATCCCGGTATCATCCTGATTCCAAAAAGGTATAATATATCTATGTAAAGCAAATATAGACTGAGATATAGGGGTCCTGGACAGACAGACAGAATTTCACATTTATTATTACAGACGTAGGAATGGCTGTGTGGTAAGTAGCTTGCTTATGAACCACATGGTTCCGGGTTCAGTCCCACTGCGTGGCACCTTGGGCAAGTGTTTTTACTGTAGCCTCGGACTGACCAAAGCCTTGTGAGTAGATTTGGTAGACAGAAACTGAAAGAAGCCTGTCGTATATTTGTATATATTTATATATATATATATATATATATATATATATATATATATATATATATATATATGGGTGTGTTTGTGTGTCTGTGTTTATCCCCCCAACATCACTTGACAACTGATGATGGTGTGTTTACATCCCCCATAACTTAGTGGTTCGGCAAAAGAGACCGATAGAATAAGTACTAGGCTTACAAAGAATAAGTCCTGGGGTCGATTTGCTCGACTAAAGGTGGTGCTCCAGCATGGCCACAGTCAAATGACTGAAACAAGTAAAAGAGTAATAAGTAATGAGTAGATGTTTAATATATTACTGTGAGTACTTGAGTTTTAGAATAGGCATCATGTCTGTCATATGAGGCAACTAAAATGGGTGACCACAGGTAGGCATCCAGTTGTAAAACACTATCTCAGAATTATTCCAGCGTAGAGAAGTGGATGTGAAACATTGATGATGATGACTATGAGAAAGATGAAGACAATGATAATGATGATAATGAAGATGATGTCTGTGATGATGATAATGATGACAACGATGATGATGGCAATGATGACTGTGATATACTGAAACCCCCTTTGGTCATGACTGACCATGGGATTGCACCTAGGAAGTTACCCTCCCAAGCACAAGTCTGGGCAATGATGTTTATGGAAGACCAACAATCGCCCATGCATAACAGCCTCCCCTCTCCACGCCACCAATGTTATCCAAGGGAAAGGCAAAGGAGCCGATACAGCTTGGCACATGTGACATTGCAATGCATTTCTACAGCTGAGTGAACTGGATCAACATGAAATAAAGTGTCTTGCTCAAGAACACAACACGCAGCCCGGTCCAGTATTCGAACTCACAACCTCATGATCGTAAGCTCGACACTCTAACCACTGAGCCATGCGCCTTCACTGACTGTGATAATGAAGATGATTATAACAGCAATGATGACTGTGATGACCCCCAACGACCATGATAACTGTTGATGATGATGATGATGATGATGATGATCAATGACTGACGATGACGATGGAGATGATTACGAAGACGGTGAGCTGGCAGAAACGTTTGCACGCCGGGTGAAATGTGTAGCCATATTCTGTCTGCTGTCATGTTCTCCACCGAGGTCGACTTTGCCTTTCATCCTTTCGGGGTCGATAAATTAAGTACCAGTTACACACTGGGGTTGATGCAATCGACTTAATCCATTTGTCTGTCCTTGTATGTCCCCTCTGTGTTTAGCCCCTTGTGGGTAGTAAAGAAATAGATGATTACGAAGACAAAGACGAAGATGAGGATGATGACGATGATGACAGCAACAATGACGATGATGACAACGACAATGACAATGACAATAATGATGATGACAACAACGATGATGCCGCTTAAATATCTAATATCATTTACATTAAATAAATCACAGCAGTTAATTCAAACAATTTTTACAGCTATTTCATCTTAGTAAAAACCACATTCATTCTTTATTACAATAGTATCAATTTTTAACAGATTTAATTGAATAATATTGATTTTTTTTTTTAAAAACATTAATACAAGACAATGAGAAAATAGTAAGAAAAATGTATAGTCAATAAAATCGACCCTGCAACTTGATCATTTTTCTGCTTCTGCAAATTACCTCTCCACACATTTAACGAACAGCACTAATAGTTTCCATTATAGGCACAAGATTTGTATATTTTGGTGGAAAAAACAGTTAAAATTGAACCACAGTACTTGACTGGTACTTGTTATTATCAGCTCTGTTTTTCGTTCCTTCTGGAAGCAATGGGCATAGGAGTGGCTGTGTGGTAAGTAGCTTGCTTACCAACCACATGGTTCTGGGTTCAGTCCCACTGCGTGGCACCTTGGGCATGTATCTTCTACTATAGTCTCGGGCCGACCAAAGCCTTGTGAGTGGACATGGTAGACTGAAACTAAAAGAAGGCTGTCGTATATATGTATATATATATGTATGTGTGTGTATATGTTTGTGTGTCTGTGTTTGTCCCCCCAACATCGCTTGACAACCGATGCTGGTGTGTTTACGTCCCCATAACTTAGCAGTTCGGCAAAAGAAACCGATAGAATAAGTATAGGCTTACAAAGAATAAGTCCTGGGGTCAATTTGCTCGACTAAAGGCGGTGCTCCAGCATGGCTGCAGTTAAATGATGAAAAAAGTAAAAGAGTAAAAGAATACAATAAAATAACTATATATGAACTTTTTTTACTAAAAGAAGAAAAAGCACCCACTACACTCACGGAGTGGTTGGCGTTAGGAAGGGCATCCAGTTGTAGAAACATTGTCAGATAAGACTGGAGCCTGGTGCAGCCTTCTGGCTTCCCGGATCCCCGGTCGAACCGTCCAACCCATGCTAGCATGGAGAACGGACGTTAAACGATGATGATGATGATGATGATGATGAATGGTTTTGCTGAAGAAAATTAACCATTTAGCATTTAAACCAGCCATATCCAGCCCAAAATACTCTACCTGTTTTATGTTCAAGTTTGCTAGATCAGGTCTCTTACACTAACCTTACAATGTCATTCTCAAAATAAACAATCACATCATTGAAATTTCATAGCTATGGAATAATGCATAATTAATTCAAAACAATGTGAATATGAGAGGGTATCAAAAAGTTCCCGGACTAGTTCTGTAGCACACCAACAGATGGCAGTACATAATTATATGCACAGTGAAAGCTAGCAGTGACCTTCATGAGGCAGTGTGCCAAGTGACACCACTGTGTTTACTTTGTAACAGGATGAAAGGTCTGTAACACTGGAGGGGTGCAGCTCTCATCCCTTACATTAAATTATTTATCGATGGAAAAAACCAAGACTTCCGATATCTTTAAAGAGCATAAATATTTTAATTTCTGAATTCGCAATATATATATATATACATTTCTTTCCCGGCAAATCGGTAGCCTAGGAGCTAGTCGCAGCAGTCAAATGGAGTGAGCCAAATCCTGTCTTGTTCCAGCATAGTGTAGCATCGCCACGTGGTGGCAGCTTGAGAGAGCTGGCTAAACACATCCATTCTGTTCGCTGTCAGCCTTTGAGAGGAGATCGAACATAGGAAATTTTGCTGCTGGTAGTTCTCTGCGCATGCGCATGAGGGAACTTCTGACAAGCCTTCCGGAAGAAATCCAACTCTGCACATGTGCGCTGAAGATTTCCAAAATGGCATCACCGCAACTTTGCAAGTTGTGAAATTTGTGTTTTTGTAAT
This sequence comes from Octopus sinensis, assembly GCF_006345805.1. Lineage (NCBI taxonomy): Eukaryota > Metazoa > Mollusca > Cephalopoda > Octopoda > Octopodidae > Octopus > Octopus sinensis. The sequence goes on from NC_042997.1 coordinate 178,101,516, forward strand.
CATATTTGGTCATAGACAGGAACAAAGAGCCAACATGAAATTTTGTTTCAAATATGGGAAGTCTGCTACAGAGGCATTGAGCATGCTTCAGCCAGCTTACAGCGATGTGGCAATGGGTCATACACAATGTTTCAAGTAGTATGAGCCCTCCAAAAGTGGAAGAACTTCTATGGATGATGATGTCACCCCTGTAAATGTGGTACTGTGCATCAAGAATTTGTCCTCCGTGTCCAGACTGTTAGATGATGTATGAAGGTTCAGCAATTTCTTGCTGAACAACCACGATTTGTTTATAGTTCTACTGCAGTGTTTTGAAGCATTTGGGGGAGGACGTTTGGGGAAAGGAACTGGATCTGTAGAGCATGAAGAATTGGATTCTTCACCAAGCTCTTCTCACTTGTGAGTTTCTTACCAAAAACAATATGGTATCACTTCCACATCCACCCTATTCACCAGATTTAGCACCCGCAGACTTCCATCTCTTCCCTAAGTTGAAAATGCAGCTCAGAGGGTCACAGTTTTAACACCATTGTTGAGATACAGAGCAAATTACAGAAGGTCCTCGACTCCTTTACAGAAAATGACTTTCAGGCTGGATTCCAAAAGTGGCATGAAAGCTGGGACTGGTGTATTGCTGTGCAAGATGACTATTTTGAAGGAGATGATGTTAAAATTTAGATGCAGGAGTGGCTGTGTGGTAATTAGCTTGCTTACCAACCTCATGGTTCTGTGTTCAGTTCTGCTGTGTGGCATCTTGGGTAAGTGTCTTCTACTATAACCTCGGGCTGACCAAAGCCTTGTGAGTGGATTTGGTAGACAGAAACTGAAAGAAACTAGTCATGTGTCCTTGTTTGTCCCTTGTGGGCAATAAAGAAATAAGAAACGTTAGCACACCAGGCGAATTGACTTAATCCCTTTGTCTGTCCTTGTTTGTCCCCTCTATGTTTAGCCCCTTGTGGGCAATAAAGAAATAAGAAACTGAAAGAAGCCCATCATATGTGTGTGTGTGTGTATGTGTGCATGTGTGTGTGTGTGTGTCTGTGTTAGTCCCCCCATCCTCACTTGACAACCAAGGTGTGAATTAAAAGAGGAAGTCTCAGGTGTTACTTGTCATTTTTCTTTTTGATCTTTATAACTGGTTGCTTGTAATTTAAGGTGGCAAACTTCAAAGATTATCAAGCAGTATATTTGATTGTGGGCTCAAAACTACAAAATTACTGAGTGGTACTTTTGATCATGAATTAGGGAATCAAAGAAATTGAATTTATATGCCAAGATCAATAAACTCAAGTAACTGACTTGTGTTGCTACCTCACTAACAAACAGGTTATAATAACTTTGGCCATGGGAGTGAAGGAATTTTTATGCCAATATTTATTGCGTTTCTTGTAGGTGTGAGCCATCTGATAGCATGTCAGGACTCTGGACTAAGAGCTGCATCAGCTTGGCAACATATCCTGCTGATATTTCATATAACTTTTTATGCAGAGTAAATATCTATCTGGTTATTTTTTTGAGTTATTCTGCATTTATTTTCATTGGCTATGAGAAAATATACCACTGCTCAGTGCCCAAACTATTAAATTTTGAAACCTAATATTGGTAATAAAATATAGTTTGAAAGTCTTTTAAAATATAAGCTTATTGACAGGGTTCCAAATACAAGTGACCCAGATTTTTTTTTTAAATCATGTGTTCAATTTTATATTCAGCATGGTTATTAATTCTTTATCAGAGAGATTTGAACTATAACAAAGTTTCAGAAAACCATCTGGATTTCTAAATAACATCCAAAAAAATTTTCCAGATAAAAATAAACTGAGATTATTATTAGTGTGTCAAGGTTTGGAGGATAAATTCAGATACTATGAAGATAGAGATATAATGGATATATTCTCTATGACTAAACTAAATTTTGCATAACAGTTATTTCCAGGATCTGTAACATTTCCAACAGAAACCATTACATTCATCAACAGAAATAAGTAACAGGATGTCATTCCAAATGTGTGGGCTGCATTAAGTTAACAATAACAACTGTAGCCTTGATAAGGAGAGTAAACTAAAATTCATATATATTTATGGATATCCATGTCACAAAACAGATTAAATTCTTCGGCAATTTTGTCACTAGAAAATGTTTTCATAGAAATGATAGGTATATAAGTGCTATGAAAACATTTGAAAATCTAAAATTTTTTTTAAAAATGTCTTAATAAAGATAATATATATTTTCATCATTCATTCTTTTGTTCATATTCTTTAACTTATTTCTAGAAAATTCATTATCTCTACAGGAAATCAGCTGCACCCTCAACCACTCGTTTTCCATTTACTGTTTGTAACAAAAACGTTTCAGAGATCATTGCCAGTTATGTTTATATGGTCTTCTTCCACTCTCTCTTTCTTTCTCCTATTTATATTGCTGAAAGGCTTCTTAATTTATGGTGTGTTTGAACAGTTCACCCATCCCTGTATATTGTAATAAACACTGTTCCTACAGATACTCTTTTAGTTTTTTCAGTCATTTGACTGTGGCCATGCTGGAGCACTGCCTTTCAGGACTTATTCTTTGTAAGCCTAATACTTATTCCATCGGTCTCTTTTGCAAAACCGCTAAGTAACAGAGACAAAAACACACCAGCATCGGTTGTCAAGCGATGTTGGGCAGACAAACACAGACACACAAACATATACATACACACACACACACACACACACACACGCTCACACACACACACACACATATTTATATATATATAATATAGATCTGACTGGACTGGTGCAGCTTTCGGGCTCCCCAGACCCCAGTTGAACTGTCCAACCCATGCTAGCATGGAAAGCGGACGTTAAATGATGATGATGATGATGATGATGATGATATATATATATATATATACATACATATATACGACGGGCTTCTTTCAGTTTCCATCTACCAAATCCACTCACAAGGCTTTGATTGGCCTGAGGCTATAGTAGAAGACACTTGCCCAAGGTGCCATACAGTGGGACTGAACCTGGAACCATGTGATTGGTAAGCAAGCTACTTACCACACAGCCACTCCTACGCCTATATATATATTTTTTTCTCTTTGTGAGATATGTCTTTGAAAATTGTACTTGTAAGGGCATCAAAATTCAACTTTTCTAGGGCATCAGCATCCCTAAGTCTGGCCCTTCCCTTTGCCCACGTTTATTTTTGTATAATTCCACTTAATTTATATTTGAAAAGTTTCCTCCTACTTTTTTGAATTGCAAAGTCTTTGATCTGATCCTCAAAATTAATCTTAGATAAAACACCTGCATCTATACTTAGTAGAGATAAAGGCATCCTGAATACTATTTTAGCAAGTTTAAAGTGATTTCTTTTGTGCTGTAAACCATTTACCATTTCTGTGGTACTCCCTCCTTCCCTTGATGCCCTAAGCATGTGCTTATTTTGCTTAATGTGCTGGTTACCATTAACATTTTTTTGACTTGGTTAGGCAGATAACAACCCTTGGCTTCAGTTCAATTTTATAGCTCTGCCGAGGTCGACTTTGCCTTTCATCCTTTCAGGGTCGATAAATAAAGTACCAGTTTCGCACTGGGGTTTGATGTAATCGACTTAATCCCTTTGTCTGTCCTTGTTTGTCCCCTCTATGTTTAGCCCCTTGTGGGCAGTGTGCCGGAAGAATCGTTAACACATTGGACAAAATGCAAAGTGACATTTCATCCAACTACATTTTGAGTTCAAATTTTGCCAAGGTTGGCTTTGCTTTTCATTCTGTCAGGGGTTGATAAAATAAGTACCAGTTGAACACTGGGGTTGATGTAATTGACTAGCATCTCCCCTCCCACCAAATTCCAGGCCATGTGCCTATTGTAGATAGAATTATTATTCTGGTCAAGTACCAAAATTTGAAATAATTATTTTGTCCTTTGCATATTACCTATATTTCATCCCCAGCTACATCTCTGCCATTTCTCCATCACTAAAATACCCATGGCACCAAAGATACATGGTCTCAAGCTTTTGTCTTATGAAGAAAGGCTGAAGACGCTCGACCTTTATTCTCTTGAAAAACACAGCCACCATGGTGATCTCATTCTCACTCACAACATCATAAGTGGAAAGTGTAACCTCTCGAAAGAGCTGTTCTTCACTCCTGCTCCGGAGCGTGGGCTGCAGGGTCACTATGAAAAGCTCTATCTACGACGATTTCATCTCAATCGAAGGAGAGGGGCTTTCTCCGGCCGGGTTGCGAATCCGTGGAATAAGCTGCCAGACGAGATAATGAAAATGCCGACGACCGCTCGGTTCAAAGTCTCTCTTGACCAGAAATGGCCTGAACTCTTTGTATGACCACCCTCCCTGTACATAACTCCTTGTCCCCCTATTTGGCCTTGCTTTTGCTTTTTGAGTCAATAAAAATTGAATTGAATGACTTTTGTCTTACAGCTGTGGGATTGATCTTCAAAGGATGCTGAATCTCAGTTCATCATCCTACTTATCATTTTCTTCATCATAACTTTGAGGAGATGCATCAGTTGTTTTCAAAGGTTGTCATTCTGTACATATTCTTGCTTTCTGTTGCTGTTCACCTCTGTGTGTGTGTGTGTGTGTGTGGTGTGTGACTTTCACTTTTTTCCTTTCCCTTGACACACTGTTTGGATACTTTCCTCTGCTACCATTATCTCTTCCACATCATATGAGAATGGAATAGTGTTACAGGTTCCTACCATGAAGAGATGAGGCGTTTGCTGTTTGTTTCCACCAACTTGACTAGCAGTGATTTCCTCTACCATTCTCAGAGCTATGACTGATGACTGATGACTGATGGTGCTCTGGAAACTGAGCCTTTCTGCTCTTGTTGCTGCCTTGGCTGGTCGCCCTTTCTTTCTTTTCTTATTTTCTTCTCTGGTATTTCCACTTTCTTATTCTCAAATACTATGGAACCACCTTATGGGTAGGCATATTGTGTATGATTTGGACTTTTACATTCACCCTTTATGATGCCATGTGATATTATGTTCCCTCCCTCTCTCAATAAAGGAGATATCATTTAAAATATCACCCAGAGCTGTTTCCAAATCTTCTGTGACTGCATGAAACAAGTAAAGCCACCATGGCCTTGAAAACATATGTAACTTAACTTCTTCCTCTTGCACATCTCTGTGATGGATTGTGGTAGGCTAGTTAGTACCTCTCTTCCAGACAATATGCTTCCAGACTATATGTTACCCTCTCAAATTCACTCACTTATTGCAGTTTTTCTAACCCATGTAAAAGAACTTGGATGTTTGGGCCTCCAACTAGGCCCTTTGTAATACTCTTAGGGCCAGAAACTTTTCAGCACACTTTATTCATCATCATCATCATCATCATTTAACGTCTGCTTTCCATACTAGCATGGTTTGGACGGTTTGACTGAGGTGTGGCGAACCAGGCTCCAATCTGATCTGGCAGAGTTTCTACAGCTGGATGCCCTTCCTAACGCCAACCACTCTGAGAGTGTAGTGGGTGCTTTTACGTGTCACCGGCATGAGGTCCAGTTTGGTGGTACTGGCAACGGCCATGTCCAAATGGTGCTTTTTACGTGCCACCTGCAAAGGAGCCAGTCCAGCGGCACTGGCAACGTCCTTGCTCGAATGCTTCACATGCCATCAGCACAAGTGCTAGTAAGGCAACGCAGTAACGATCATGCTCGAATGGTGTGCTTAACATGCTACCGGCGCAAAGGCCAGTTTGTTGCTCAGGCAACGATCTCACTCATATGGTATGAGTGAGATCATAACAGAAGCACTCCATCGGTTACGACGATGAGGGTTCCAGTTGATCCGAATCGACGGAACAGCCTGCTTGTGAAATTAACCTGTAAGTGGCTGAGCACTCCACAGACACGTGTACACTTAACGTAGTTCTCGGGGATATTCAGCGTGACACAGAGAGTGACAAGGCCGGCCCCTTGAAATACAGGTACAACAGAAACAGGAAGTAAGAGTGAGAGAAAGTTGTGGTGAAAGAGTACAGCAGGGATCACCACCATCCCCTGCCGGAGCCTCGTGGAGCTTTAGGTGTTTTCGCTCAATAAACACTCACAACGCCTGGTCTGGGAATCGAAACCGCGATCTTATGACCGCGAGTCCGCTGCCCTAACCACTGGGCCATTGCGCCTCCAAGAGTGAGATCATATAATATAGAACACCATATTTCAGACAAAGAAAACTCACTAGGACCCTCTTTAAGCTTTAAGGCTAAATAGTTATACATTTTGGAAAGAACAAGATCATTCCTCATATTTTTTCTTCTCTTTTCATCCTCTTTAAAACCTTGCAACAAGACAGGTGGTTGGTTATGATAAACAACAATAACCTATCAGAGAGAGAGAGAGAAAAAGAAAGAGAGAGATAGAGAGAGAGAGATATCACATGGTTCAAAAGTTGAACATAATTGGTTTGTCATGTAGAAAAGGAAAGGTTTAATTTTGAGGTGTTTTTTACTGGTGTGTTGTGTTCTAGATTTCCCTTGTCCCTACTATTTATAAGACATACATAAATACACACACACACACACACACACACACACACATATATATATATATATATATGTTAGTTAGTTAGTTAGTTAATTTGGCTCAAAAGCAAATAGCAAGGCCATGTAGGGGGACGTGGAGTTAAGTACAGGGTGGTGTTCATGTAAAGAGTTCAGGCCACTTGAGGTCAAGGGAGGCTTTGAACAAAGCGGTCGTCGGCATCTTCACCATCTCGTCTGGCAGCTTGTTCCACGGATCCGCAACCCGGACGGAGAAAGCTCCTCTCCTTCGATTGAGATGAAATTGTCGCAGGTAGAGCTTTTCGGAATGGCCCCGCAGCCGACGCTCTGGAGCAGGAGTGAAGAACAGCTCTTTCGAGAGGTTACACTTTCCGCTTATGATGTTGTGGGCGAGAATGAGATCACCACGGCGGCGGCGTTCTTCAAGAGAATAAAGGTCAAGAGAGAGAGAGAGAGCAATAAGAAAATGAAGGGGATCAATAGGTGGTTCATCAACTTTTAGACATTATATTATGTCAATTTATTTATTTACTAAAAGGACAATTACAAGAATATACATACATGTATAACATATTTGCTTTACATATAATATATATATGTATATAAAGATACCAGTAATTATTAAAATAGGACATACAAGAATATAAATTGTTTCTGTATGTTATATTTTAATAATTACTGGTATCTTTATATATTAATATATTTTATATGTAAAGCATGATATGTTATACATGTATGTATATTGTTATGATTGTCCTTTTAGTAAATAAATAAATTGACATAATATAATGTCTAAAAGTTGATGAACCACCTATTGATTCCCTCCATTTTCTTATTGCTCTATAAATTAATGGTAAAATATCTCTTTAGCCTCACCCATTTAGTACACTCAGTAATGTAATTGCAATGCAATGAAAAACACTTGTGTATTAATAATTAGGTTTTCTACCAGCAGTATATTGGATAGATATTATTCTTTAGTTGGTTGGATTCACAACCTCTAACTTTCTTGGTATATGTATACTCTTTTACTCTTTTACTTGTTTCAGTCATTTGACTGCAGCCATGCTGGAGCACCGCCTTTAATCGAGCAACTCAACCCCGGGACTTATTCTTTGTAAGCCCAGTACTTATTTATCGGTCTCTTTTGCCGAACTGCTAAGTGACGGGGACATAAACACACCAGCATCGGTTGTCAAGCGATGTTGGGGGAACAAACACAGACACACAAACATCTACCAAATCCACTCACAAGGCTTTAGTTGGCCTGAGGCTATAGTAGAAGACACTTACCCAAGGTGCCATGAAGTGGGACTGAATCCAGAACCATGTGGTTGGTAAACAAGCTACTTACCACACAGCCACTCCTATATATATATATGAAGGATTTCTCTAAGGTTTACCAAGTGATCCTGTACAAAGATAATTTTAGGAAAATATCAATGGAAGAGAGATATGTGTAAAAAGCATCCTACAAAATTAACTTCTCTCTTTCTCTCTCTCTTTCTCTCTCTCTGTCCCTGTCTCTGTTTCTTTCGTATTTTCCCCATGCTAGATCTCTCTCTCTCTCTCTCTCTCTCTCTTACTCTTTCTCTGTTGTGTTTTATTTGTTTATTATTTTTTTTCTACCCCTTACAACGTTATAATTTCAGTAAAAGAAATCATCTGGCTGCATTTTTCATTCTATAATAGTTTCTTTGTTGTCATATTGTTTACATCAATGCTCTTTACATCTATAATGGAAAAACAACTTCCACTACTACAACAAAAATAACAACAACAACAACAGCAAGATTTAATAACATCTTATTATGATATAAGAATGGAATTTGGTCCAGGAAAACGTTGATATATATATATATATATATATATATATATTGGTGGACCGTGGGAAAATTGTGATTCAGGCAACTACCATCAAGATTAGTGTTGTTTTCTTTCTCTCTTTTCCAAACAATATATTATGTTACATTTCTTGTTAGCCTTTTAATGCTCCAAACATCAGATATGTTAACAGTAACTTAGATATTAAACCTCCGGGCTTTAAATATGTTAACTCCGATTTGACTGTTAATTCTCATGAGTTGGTTGATATCTAAAAAAATTTTTTTTTCTTTCTGTTTCTTATCAACTCTTTTTCTCTATGCAAACATATGTACACTTTTGAGCTTACTGATGCTTTCATTACTATGTCAGCAGGTTTGTTAAAGGCTATGCTTCAATGATGAGATCAGAATAAGGCTTAAGAATGTCCAGAGTTGTTTACCATACTTGCAAGGAAAATGTAAGTATTAGTAATTTATTAATACCAGTTCTTCTTTTCGTTCTGTAACTATTTGAGCTTATCTTTCTAATTATTCGTACATTATTTCTCCCTACATTAGCTTAGGTATTCTTTTCCACTCTAGGCACAAGGCCCATAATTTTTGGGGGAAGGGGCCAGTCGATTAGATCAACCCCAGTATGCAACTGGTACTTAATTTATCGACCCCGAAAGGATGAAAGGCAAAGTCAACCTCGGCGGAATTTGAACTCAGAACGCAGAGACAGACGAAATACCTATTTCTTTACTACCCACAAGAGGCTAAACACAGAGAGGACAAACAAGGACAGACAAATGGATTAAGTCGATTAAGGACAGACAAATGGATTAAGTGCATAACTGGTACTTATTTAATTGACCATGAAAGGATGAAAGGCAAAGTCGACATCAGTGAAATTTGAACTCAGAACATAGAGATAGATGAAATACCACTAAGAATTTTGCCTGGTTTGCTAATGTTTCTGTCAGCTTGCTGCTTTACATTAGCTTAGATATTGTTGCAACAAAATTTATAGTTATGAAAATACGTCTTATAATATCATAATATAATATTTACACATATTTCATCATAACTATTTATACAATGATATGCGTGCGTTTAGTATTATAATATAATATATTGTACTGAATGAACTATATTATATGGCAGTCTCAGTAAAATGAGATAGGACACTTTATTTGTATCACAAGTGAATTTCTCACAAAGTATTTGCAGTATAGACATAAATGAAAGGTTAAAAAGTTTATTAACAACTAGCAGTATAGCCCGGTGTTGCTTGGGTTTGTTTTGACCCTTTAGAATTAGAATTTTTGAAAAGCAAAAATTTTGCATTATGTAGCTTGTTATTCTCTTTAAGTGAACATTTTTCTGGTTGAAATGCACTGAAAAATGGCGACACAGCAGTTAAAAAATAGGGATTTTCATAGAAAAAAAGCACCTTTTTAATGTAAATAATTTTTTGTCTTAACATAGTCCGGTTTGAATTTTATCTTCTACAGAATGAAGAGCAAGCCTTCTTCTATCATACTATCAATTTTGGTCAACTTGCACTGCAGGGTCTCGGGGGAGATAGTGTTAGTTGAAGGCTACTAAACCTTCCACACACACACAGACAACTTCAGTTTTATATATATAGATTGTGGAACTGCTCTTGATCCTTCTGCATAACATTTTGGGCTGGTGTCTTTTTACCATAGTCTCTGGGGAGCCAAGTTTTTCATTGACAAGAGATTGGGTAAATGGAAATTGCGTGGAAGCCTGTCAGATGGATTTTACCTGCCAGCTTTGTCACACATTATGCCATGGTGATTCTTCTTCAGACTTACATTAAAAGTACAAGGGTTTGAGCCATTCACACATAAATGTAATGAGTTGGCAATTTAGTTAAAGCTACAACTAGAATAGGACTCCCTTCAGTCACAAATGATCCAAGAAATTTACCCTCCAAAGCTAAAGTCTGTGTAAGGTTGTTTGTGAAAGACCAGCAGTCGCTCATGCATACCAGTCTACCTTCTCCATGCTTCCGATGTTATCCAAAGGAAAACTTGGCACCAGTGATACAGCTCGGCACCAGTGACATCGCAACTCATTTCTACAACTGAGTGAACTGGAGCAATGTGAAATAAAGTGTCTTGCTCAAGAACACAACACACAGCCTGGTCCGGGAACTGAACTCACTACCTCATGATTGTAAGCCTGATGCTTTAACCACTGAATCGTGCATCATCAAAACTGATTGGAGATCCTTTTACTATTTACTAATATTTGCAAGACCAATGTTTGGAATTACTAACAAGTTCTACTGAGTAAGAGGTAAGGTTCTGGCAGGTCAAGCCTTCTGTGTGGTTTTGATCTCTATTTCAACTCTTTTGATACCAACCTGCCAGACACTGCCATCAGTTCTACAACACTAATAATCTGTTTTAAAGTGATCTAAATTAAACTCTTTCATCAAAATTTCATCATCATCATCATTATTTAACATCTGTTTTCCATGCTACCAGGGATTGGACGGTTTGACCGGGGTCTGGGAAACCAGGAAGCTGCACCAGGCTCTAGTCTGATCTGGCAGTGTTTCTACAGCTGGATGCCTTCATAATGCCAACCACTCCGTGAGTGTACTGGGTGCTTTTTACGTGCCACCGGCACAGGGGCCAGGGGAGGCTGGCAATGGCCACAATCAGTTGGTGCTTTTTATGTGCCACCGACACGGAAGCCAGTCAAGGCGGCACTGGCATCAGCCACATACGGATGGTGCATTTTACGTGCCACCAGCACAGGTATCACAACAACAATTTCCATTTGATTTTTTGATGTTGATGGTGATGTACTTGACTCTATAGGTCTCCTCAAGCACAGCAGTATTCATATTAATTTATATTCGAAACATCAGTTTCATAATCCTTTCTACTACAGGCACAAGGTCTGAAATTTGGGGGTTGGGGACTAGTTGATTACATCGAGCCCAGTGCTTAATTGGTACTTAATTTATTGGCTCTAAAAGAATGAAAGGCAAAGTCAACCTCTGTGGAATTTGAACTCAGAACATACTGATGGACAAAATGCTGCTAAGCATTTTCCTGGTGTGCTAACAATTCTGCCAGCTTGCTGCCTTACACATCAGTTTAATAGTGACACAAGTTATTTTACTAAATTCTACATTATTTTTAAAATCATTTGAAACAAAGGCAATGTATTTCAACAAAAATATGGTAATGAAAGGGTTAAAACTCCTAATGCCTTCAGAGTAAAAAAAAAAAATCTGGGAAATTAAACTCTGAAGGAAATCTGTTTTATCATGAAGGAAATATAATCACAATTCTAAGAATGTGTAGCAATTTTCTGTATAAACAACAATGCTGACGAATTTTAATTATGAAAGGAGGAAGGAATGTCAAATGTAGTAAGAAAACATCTGGAAATAAGCAAGATTTAAGGAGAGCAGCAAATGTTTCTCAGTTAAGCAAGTGTTTACCTTTTCATGGCTGCACCAGGTGAGTTATACATAATTCATTTAGTCGCTTAGTATGCACATAAAATTAATGAAAATTGTATACTTAATTCAAGAGTGGAAATGCTGATGCTTCTTTAAGGAAATGTTAACATGCTTGCAGTTTTGATATTTTATTATATTTACAAGGTCGCTTTTCATCACTATGCTGCCAGTAAAAATTTTTGTCATTGACAGACTTGCACTTAAAATTCTCATGTTTTTAACCCTTTAGTGTTCAGATTCTTTTCTTCTCTAGACACAAGGCCTGAAATGTTGGGTAAGGGGACAGTCGATTTGATTGACCTCAGTATGCAACTGGTACTTAATTTATTGACCCCGAAATGGTGAAAGGCAAAGTCGACCTCAGTGGAATTTGAACTCAGAACGTAAAGACAGACAAAATATCGCTAAGCATTTCATCCGGCATGCTGACGTTTCTGCCAGCTTGCCGCCTTTAATGTTCAGATTACTCTGTTAAATGTAATAATTTTTCACTCAAATTGTTTTTAATTGATCATGCATTATCTTACAGCTTTGAGGTTTCAATGATTGTTTATTTGAATATAAGACATGTAGAATATTTAGGCCGGATATGGCCAGTTTAAACACTAAAGGGTTAATAAAAATTTGTTAGTTGCTTGGTGACAACACTACCTATCTATCTTTCACACACACACACACACGCACACACACACACACAAACTCTCTCTCTCTCACTGCATTTCTCTTTCAACAACAGCTTTTTCTTCTCTCCTCCTTCCCTCTTTCTACATATATGTTGTGACAGACAGACAAATGGAGATCAGCTTGACTTTTATATAACATAAAATCAGCTGGTCAAGAGGAAGGTGCTAAGCACATGGCCTTTGTAGACCCTTCCAGTGCAGTGAAATGCAAATGAATGATTTTTGTAATTTTGAAGTACTTCAATTACAAACTATGAAAATGAAAAATGCTGGCACATTTGTGCATGTGTTAGCATGCATAATCATATTTTTTAATTGTATTACAGCAGTGATTCATAACTTGATTGGTAGGACACTGTTAGGGAATTGTGAATCTCAAGAGAGTGGATGGCAAATGTCTATTGATAATACTTTCATCTGCTCTCATCAACAGGTATAGATTACTGTTCACACATACACGCACACACATATATTTGTATATAGGCACAAGTGTGGCTGTGTGGCAAAAAGTTTGCTTCCCAAACACATAGTTTGGGGTTTAGTCTTTCTGTGTGGCACCTTGGGCATGTATCTCCTGCAATAGACTCGGGGCTATAATAGAAGTCAAGGTGCACTGCAGTGGGACTGAACCCAGAACCATGTGATTGGAAAGAAAACTTCTTACCATGCAGTCATATCTTCGCCTATAATACTCTTTACTCTCTCTTTTACTTGTTTCAGTCATTTGACTGTGGCCATGCTGGAGCACCACCTTTAGTCGAGCAAATCGACCCCAGGACTTATTCTTTGTAAGCCTAGTACTTATTCTATCGTTTTTTTTTTTGCTGAACCACTAGGTTACAGGGATGTAAACACACCAGCATCGGTTGTCAAGCAATGTTGGGGAGACAAACACAGACACACAAACACACACACATATATATATACATATACATATATACGACAGGCTTCTTTCAGTTTCCGTCTACCAAATCCACTCACAAGGCTTTGGTCGACCCGAGGCTATAGTAGAAGACACTTGCCCAAAGTGCCATGATGCAGTGGGACTGAACCCGGAACCATGTGGTTGGTAAGCAAGCTACTTATCACACAGCCACTCAGGGGAAATGTCATAACTTATATTTAAAATTTCAGTATGTATTTTTTACATTTTAAAAACATAATTCCATTATTTTTGTTGTACACCAAGTAACATCTCATGGCACATGAGAATGTTGCAGCATATTGTTTGAAAACCTCTGTATGGGGGTTTAAGGGAAATTTGCTTGCTACTTTTAGCAATTCAAATGACCACATATATGTTCCCTTATTAGCAGATTGAGTGTCCTGTTGCTTATGTTGGCAACAAAGACTCTCTTTCTCTCGCTGTCTCCGTCTCTCATCACTCCCACATTCTCTCTCTTTCTTCTGTCTGTGAAGAAGATAAACTGCATGTTTAAGAAATGCGGATACTGAATAAGTAATGAGACATGGACACTGAAGATGGAAGAATTATGGAGAATGGAGAGAAATAAGATCTGTATATATATATATACATATATATATATATATATGATCTGTTGAGTGTGTAACATCAATATGTATATGAGAAACAGAGAGCAAACAAGCTAAGACTGCAGTAGAGTATTAAAGGTATCATCCAAAGATAACAGAACAATAAACTGTACTGGCTTGGTCATGTTTTATAATTAGAGAATGAGTAGGACATGAGAAGAAGTGGCTGATGTCCAGTCTTCATATGCTCAGCTTCAAAAGTGAGGGTACAAAAGATCAAGATGTACAACAGAATTAAGCATTTTCTCGTGTCTGGAGACACAGATGTTAGAACATTTGTTAATGATAATGATAATGATGCTGATGCTGATGATGTTGATGCTGATGATGATGATGCTGATGATGATGATGATGGTGATATGATGATGGTGATGATGATGATGATGGTGGTGATGGTGGCGGTGGTGATGATGATGATGGTGATGATGATGGTAATGATGATGATGGTGGTGGTGGTGATAATTTTTACCTTTACAATTTTATCTCTTCAAGATAATTTGTTAGACCCTTTAGGCTGACATGATAAGAAAATCTATTAGTACACAAGAACCAGCCATCATTCTTGAGCAAGAATGGTTTGGAAACAAGTACCACGTTTTTGCTGATTGTTTTAGATGTCTATGTAGATATGGGAAGATGCAGACACCCTCTTGGCTCACTCATTAATGTTCTTTTAACTCTAGGCACAAGGCCTGAAATTTTGGGGGAGGGGGCCATTCGATTAAATCAACCTCAGTATGCAACTGGTACTTAATTTATTGACCCCGAAAGGATGAAAGGCAAAGTCGACTTTGGCAGAATTTGAACTTGGAGCATGAGGACAGATGAAATACCTATTTCTTTACAACCCACAAGGGGCTAAACACAGAGGGGACAAACGAGGACAGACAAACGGATTAAGTCGATTATATCGACCCCAGTGCATAACTGGTACTTATCTAATCGACCCCGAAACGATGAAAGGCAAAGTGGACCTCAGCAGAATTTGAAATACCTATTTCTTTACTACCCACAAGGGACTAAACACAGAGAGGACAAACAAGGACAGATAAACGGATTAAGTCAATTACATCGACCCCAGTGTGTAACTGGTACTTATTTAATCGACCCCGAAAGGATGAAAGGCAAAGTCGACCTCGGCGGAATTTGAACTCAGAACATAGCAGCAGACGAAACACCGCTAAGCATTTCACCCACCATGCTAATGTTTCTGCCAGCTTGCCACCTTGGCTCCCTCATTAATGTAAAAACATTAATGATGATGTTGATGATGATGATGAAATAGCAAAACCTGAGAAAAACTTACAATTTGCCTTTTGCTCAATTCACATATTTGAAGAAGTAGAGAGTGTTACATATTCTTGCTTTTCCCTGTCAACCAATGTCAGACATCAAGCTTGTATAGGAAAAGATTATTCAAATGAGCAAAGAAGATTAAACACTGAAGCTTTATGATAGTTAAAAAGGTTTTATGGTATTTTAATTCATTAATTCATTCCTCTGTTTTCATTTCATTCTGTACCAAAGATGTCATTGCCATTCTACCCGAGATCTTTAAAATAGGTATCAATATTAATATTGAGACAAGGTGCCAAGCAGGCAGAATTGTTAGCATGCCAGACAAAATGCATTGTGGCATTTTGTACTTCTTTACATTCTGAGTTCAAATTCCACCAAGTTCAACTTTGCCTTTCATCCTTCCGGGGTTGGTAAAATAAGTACCAGCTGAGTACTGGGGTTGATTTAATGGACTTAGTCCCTTCCCCTAAATTGCTGGCCTTGTGTCAAAATTTGAATCCTCCTCCTCCTCATCATCATCATCACCATCACCATCACCATCACCATCATCATCATCATCATTATCGTTATTATTATTATTATTATTTATGTGACACAGCAGGGTTTCTGGGATGAAGGCTGTGAGTTGGCAGAATTGTTATCACACTAGAAAAATTACTTACCAGCATTTCTTCTGACTTACACTCTGAGTTCAAATACCGCCAGGGCTGATTTTGCCTTTCATTCTTCCAGGGTCGATAAAATAAGTGCCAATTTAGCACTGGGATTGATGTACTTGACTTGCTTCCTTTCCCAAAATTTCATGCCTTGTGCCTATAGTCAGGGCTGGATTAAGACCCATTGAGGCCCTAAGTACTTAAAAGATTATGTAGTTCAAAATATAAACAATAACAAACCATAAAATAAATTTTTATTTTTCAAAATGAAACAAAACTGTCAGAGGGAAAATAATGTTCATTTTTGTATACTTCCACTTTACTTATATTTGAAAAATTTCCTCCAATATTTTTTCAGTTGCAAAGTCTTTGATCTGATCCTCAAAATTAATCTTAGATAAAACACCTGCATCTATACTTAGTAGAGATAAAGGCATCCTGAATATTATTTTAGCAAGTTTAACCCTTTCGTTACTGTATTTATTTTGAGAAGCTCTGTGTTCATTCAATTATTTTAAATACAACAAAGAATTTAGTAAACTATTGAGTCAAGTACATCAACATCAAAATCAAATGGAAATTGTAGTTGTGATACCTGTGCTGGTGGCACGTAAAAAGCACCATCCAAATGTGGCTGATGCCAGCGCCGCCTTGACTGGCTTCCGTGCCGGTGGCACGTAAAAAGCACCAACCGATCGTGGCTGCTGCCAGCCTCCCCTGGCACCTGTACCAGTGGCACGTGAAAAGCACCCACTACACTCATGAATGGTTGGCGTTAGGAAGGGCATCCAGCTGTAGAAACACTGCCAGATCAGACTGGAGTCTGGTGCAGCCTCCTGGCTTCCCAGACCCCGGTTGAACCATCCAACCCATGCTAGCATGGAAAACGGACGTTAAACGATGATGATGATGATGATGAAGATGATCATGTTTAAGATTTTTTCAACACATATGAAACAGATCCTACAATGACAACCATGTTATAATCTCAATAAAAAGAAGGATGAAAGTAGAGGCCTGTAGTCACAAAACTCCCTAGAGTCATATAAACAAGAAAATGAATTGTGCAGTGCTTATGTCTGCAGCAAGGGATGGGATGTTGTATTGAAATACACCCGTACACTTATGTCAGCATATTAAAACAGGCATAAAATGATGATGATAATAATGACGACAACAGTGACAATGATAACAACAATGCTGTTGAAGATTTAGCTCTCTATAACTGTGCCATGTCCATTCTGCAGTAAAAACCATTTATGATTTGGTACATCAATGTGAACCCTTAGCATTTTTAAGGATTGTTGTAGTTGGGCAGGCTCTAGTTGACTGAGTGAACCAAGGCGGCGAGCTGGCAGAAACGTTAGCATGCCGAGCGAAATGCTTAGCGGTATTTTGTCTGCCGTTACATTCTGAGTTCAAATTCTGCTGAGGTCGACTTTGCTTTTCAACCTTTCGGGGATTGATTAAATATGTACCAGTTACACACTGGGGTTGATATAATCGACTTAATCTGTCTGTCTGTCCTTGTTTGTCTCCTCTGTGTTTAGCCCCGTGTGGTTAGTAAAGAAATAGGTATTTCGTCTGACATTATGTTCTGAGTTCAAATTCCACCGAGGTTGACTTTGCCTTTCATCCTTTCAGGGTCGATAAATTAAGTACCAGTTGCATACTGGGGTTGATGTAATCGACTTAATTTCTTTGTCTGTCTTGTTTGTCCCCTCTATGTTTAGCCCCCTGTGGGCAGTAAAGAAATAAGAACACATGATAAATACTTTATTTAATCAACTCCAGTGTAAAGAAAAGCAAAATGGATGGACCCACAGAATTTAAACACTGAATGTAGCAGTAGAAACCACAATACTACATGTGATGGGGTGCTGTAAAGTTCCTCGTTTTGGGTAAAAAAAAATACAGGAGGATCAGTTTATTATGAATTTATTCAACACATAGTGGCACAAGCAGTCAGTGCCATATTGGATGAGATCTCGCAGCAGCCATTGCCATCTTCAAGACCTCACCGGCATCCATTTGCCATGCACGAGATCACAATGAGGCTTGCGATGGAAAAAACTATATAAAGGAAAAACCCGATTCAAATCTCTCTTTTTTGGCACCACTTTGTGAACACCACCACTGGCTAGACCTGTCTCCAGAGGCAATGCGCCCACACTAACGGAGCTACTACACAATGCACACAGCTAAAACTGGTAGCTGAGAGCAGCACACTTCACCTATCCTGTGAATCCTGTAAATAAACCAGTTGTAAATAGCATTTGTACTTGAAGTCTTCTCTCTTTGCCTGCTGAAAGCCTGAACAAAATATGATTGAAAAAAAATATTCTTCCAATATCGTAAACCTTGCCTTCCATTACAAAAACCATATTCCCCTCTCAGATTCATACATGTATTGCAGCAGTCCTTCAGTTTTTCTAAGCCCTGTAAAAGAACTTGGAAAGCTGGGCCTTCAACCAGGCCTTTTGTGATACCCTTAAAACCAGGAGCTTTTCAGCAACTCCTTGAAGAGTCTTTTATCCTTTTTTCCACCCTTACAGTGACAACAATTAGAACCAAACATTATTTGAGATTAATAGTTCTTTATAATTTCGACAAAAAAACAGCAATTATGAGGAGAAGGAAGTTGATTACATCAATCCAGTACTCATTGGTACTTCTTTTATCAACCCTGAAAGGATGAAAGGCAAAGGTGACTTTGGTAGCATTTGAAATCAGAGCATAAAGATCTGGAAGAAATGTCACTAAGGGTGTTGTCCAGTGCAGTTATGATTCTGCCAACTTGCCACCTTACTTTTGATTAATAATAATATTAATAATATTTAACATCATTGGTTAAAGTAATAACCAATTGTGTTGTGGAAATTTAATCAACTATACAAAATGTGGTCTGGGACCTATTAAAAAATTGCTATTGATACACAACCATTTTGTGCATGGTAGGAATAAAATATAATTAACCCTTTGGTATTCAGTTTACTCTGTCAAATGTATTACTTGCGAGGGGGTATCCAAAAATAACTGGAAGTGTTCTCTGTGGGACAAATCCATTGTAGTTCAGCTTCTCCCCTGTTGGCTGATTTTTACAATGGCTAAAACAAAAGAACAGTGTGAAATTCTGTTTTCTGCTGGGAGAAATGGTAGCTTAAGCAGTTGTCGTGCTTCAAACAGCTTACAAGGATGCTGCTATGAGCAAAACACAAGTTTACAAGTGGTTTCCATGAGGAATGGTCAGTTGTCACTTGAAGACCAACCCTGTTCAGGATAACTTTCAACCTTCTGAATGAATGAAAACATTATGAAATTTCATGAACTGATCTCGGAGGATCGTCACCAAACAATTGATGAAGTTGTCGATATAACTGGTGTGTCCTGGAGTTCTTGCCAATGAATTTTGATAGGAATTGAATGAAGAGAGTTACTGCAAAATTTGTGCCTCACTTGCTCATGGAAGATCAAAAGCAGTCATGACTGAATGTGTGCTGTGAACTGAAAGAACAGACCTTTTCCAGATCTTTCTTTGAAGGTCACCACTGGTGACAAAAGCTGGTGCTATGGAATTTGAAAAAAAAACAATGGAGACGTTAAAAGGCATCACTTCGTAAGAGTTCCAGCAACACTTCAAATAATGGAAAACATGCCTGGACTGACACATTGCTTCAAATGGAGAATATCTTGAAGGCGAATAAAGTGTAAACATGTAGAACTAAGTGAATAAAATGGTATTGCAAAATTCCGGTTTCTTTTGGGCACCCACCTCATATTTATTCACATTCTTTTGAATTAACTATCTCGTAGCTTCAA
Organism: Octopus sinensis; assembly: GCF_006345805.1. Classification (NCBI taxonomy): domain Eukaryota; kingdom Metazoa; phylum Mollusca; class Cephalopoda; order Octopoda; family Octopodidae; genus Octopus; species Octopus sinensis. The sequence goes on from NC_042997.1 coordinate 178,121,384, forward strand.
GATTTCAATGGTGGGAAATGTACAGAAAACAGATTTTGCCAAATGCCAGGGGGGATACTTAGAAGTAGTTGATAGCTTCCATTATCTGGGTGACCAAGTCAGAAGTGGGGGTGAATGCTCTGAGAGTATAGCTGCTAAAATAAGAATAGGCTGGGCAAAGCTCAAAGAGTTTTTGCCTTTGTTGGTAACAAAAGGTCTCTCCCTCAGAGTGAATGGCAGATTGTATGATGCCTGTGTGAGAACAGTCATGCTACATGACAGTAAAACATGCATTGTGACTGCAGAGGACATGTATAGGCTTGAAAGAAATGAGGCTAGTATGCTTCACTGGATGTGCCATGTCAGTGTGTATGTACAACCGAGTGTAAGTGTCTTGTGAGAGAGAGAGAGAAAGAGAGATTGGGCATAAGAGGCATCAGATGTGGTGTGCAAGAGAGATGACTGCACAGGTATGACCATGTGATGCATTTGGACAAGGACAGCTGTGTAAAGAAATGCTGATCTCTAAGTGTGGAGGGAACTTGTGGAAGAGGTAGACCCAAGAAGACATAGGATGAGGTGGTGAAGCATGATCTTTGAATGTTGGGTCTCATGGAAGCAATGACAAGTGATTGAAACCTTTGGTGATTTGCTGTGTTTGAGAAAACTCAAGCCAAGTGAAATCATAGTTGTGGCAGATACTGTGTCTTCTTCTTCCAATCAGGACTCACGCCATTAGCTACTAAGAATAATCTCTAATTTGAGCCTTCACTAAGCTACTAAGAATGCATGTGGCAACTTGAAGATAAATCCACCACATGCAATAGACTGGCGGTTGCACGGGCATGAAAGCTACGTTGTTATCCTCATTCTGTAAAAGGTGGCTTTTAACAGGTGGAGAGCTGAACCATCCTGGGGTACAGAGGTTTGCAATCTAGACTAGGGTCTGAAAGCTTACCACACCATGGTTCCTCTGCTTTGTGGTAGAAGTAGGAAGAAAGAGTGAGAGAAAGTTGTGGTGAAAGAGTACAGTGGCGGTCCCCCCCTCCCCCGCCAGGGCCTTGTGGAGCTTAGGTGTTTTTGCTCAATAAACACTCACAATGCCAGGTCTGGGAATAGAAACCGTGCTCTTATGACTGTGAGTCCATTGCCCTAACCACTGGGCCATTGTGCCTCCACAGTGCTGGTGATATGTAAAAGGCACCTGTGCCAGTGAAACATAAAAGGCACTTGTACCGGTGACATGTAGAGGCACCCACTACACTTTTGGAGTGGTTGGTGTTAGGAAGGGCATCCAGCCATAGAAACCAAGGCAAAGCAGACTGGAACATGGTGCAGCTCTTTGCCTTACCAGTTCTAGTCAAACTGTAACTAATGCCAGCATGGAAAATGGATGCTAAATTATGATAATTATGATGATTAATTAGTTTTACAATGACATTGTAGAGAAGGTGTGAGAGGCCAGATGTGGCCAGTTTGACTATAAAACAAGTAGAATATAAGGCTGGTTTTAAATGCTAAAAGATTAATTAAATCAACTCAAGTACTTGACTGCGCTGAGAAGTACTTTATTTTTTTTCAATCCTGGAAGGATGAAAAGCAATGTTGATCTAGGTAGGATTTGAACTCAGAGCATAAAGAGCTGAAACTTAATATCACAAGGCATTTTATCCACCATTCTACCAATAACAATTCTTCCAAACCATTGATCTCATAAAGGAATCAATATGGATCTGATCTTCATATAATAGTAATTCTTAACAGACACAAGGCCAGATATTTGGGGGGTTAAAAAGAACATTCAATTATATTGACCCTCATACTTTATTTTGTCAACCTTGGGAAGATGAAAGGCAAACTTGACCTCTACAGTATTTGACCTAAGAAAGTAAAGAGCCAGAACTAAATGTTACAAGGCATTTATTATCAGCTGCTCTAATGATTCTCCAAATTCATTGCCCTGCAAAAGAAATCAATATTAATCTACATACAACTAATAAGACTGTGAATCTTTCCTTTTATCAGCTTCAGTAGTTTCCTGGAGATCACAAAGATTTTAATAACTTCCGACAGCTTCATTCCCTCCTGTTGTGCCTAACTACACAGATGCTACCATTTGAAGTTCAGAGTATTTAAAACTCCACATCAAAGCATGAGAAGCTACTGTATCCCCCCTTATCATCATTTTGTTTTCCATAAAGTCAACCTGCCGAACCAGTTTCAGTTTTCTATAAGCAAAATTGATTTCTATTTGAATGGTACAAAGAATACACTGGTTATCTTGTATTTTAACTGCTGGAATTGAAAAATAACGATAGTAAACCTTCCTCCTTTACCCTCCTACTTCTTTCAGTATATGTATTATCGAATATTATCGAGAGGGAGATAGAGAGAAAGAAGATAAGCAATGTAATTCAGGTCTTATTACTAATTAGTAATGTTTTTAAAAGAATTGCCTTTTTATATATATTAATGGTGTTCATCAATAGCGCAAATCTTGTTGATCAAGCCTTTCCATTCATTCAGAGGTGTATTTAGTTCACTGATACGGGCTTTTTTTTAATTGTTACAGCTCAAACACAAGCTGGGAATCAGCTTCAGGGTAGTCGTTCGACTTGCAAGAAATAACAGCCAAAGCACCTCCAAGTCACTCTTGGCCGTCTTAAAATAAATGCATACATTGGATGATTGTAGTCCAGGGTAGATTATGCAAATAAACAAATAGTGAAAAAAACAAAAGGAAAGAAATATGGGATGGTGGAGGAAAGAACGTTTCTGGTTATAGGTTTCATCTATTAAAACCGTTCTGGGATAAAGCAACAACTAGATAACATGACAGAAAGAGAAAGAAATATCTTTATTCGGAAGAAAAAACAAAACAATTAGAGAAAAAAGCCCCCCAAAACAAGCAAAATTGCCTCTATTAATTTAGCCTGGAAGATGAAAGGGTAAATAACTGGTGGTGGCCGTTCCATAGAATGTCTTCAGCTACGGTTGAGGTACAAAGGAAGTCTGGGAAATTATTTTGATTTCCGATGTCTATTTTTTTAAAAATCTTTCTTATTTTTCGGGAATGAGAAAATATATCCTTTCAAAGAGTTTCTCTAGAATAAAAAAATTAGACATAATTTCGACACATGAAGATTTACAGAAACAAATGTCTAATTATAAATTTTAATTAGTGGAATCTTTTCAGATTAATTTCGTTATTACTACTATTATTTTTTTTTTTACCTTTTTAGAAATAAGCATTGGGCTTGAGAGTCACAGCAAATTTAGTTTCACTTTCTGTATTCGGGATTACAATTTCGCCGGTTCTACTTGCTCGTTTTCTTCAAATAATTAAGTACTCTACGAAGATCGATTACTTATACATCTCATTTCACCCCTGCGCATGCAAATTTATGAACTTGTGAATAAAATGAATTAAATATTACAAATTAAGTAAAACAGAACAAATTTGACTTCTTCCCCATTGTTAATTAAGATCTACTATTTTATATACTTTATATACTTTATAATTTCAATTCATGAATATATAACCATTAGAATAAAATAAGTATTTCACCTGCGATGATTAGAATAGATTCCTTGACATTTTTGCGATTAAATTATATCAATCAACGATTGATCAATCTCGATGACTTTAGGGTAGGAAATAAGCGCAAATGAAAATGTATTGAAATAAACCAGTTCAAGGGTAATAGAGATGAATTCCTAACAAATTTGCATTTGCGGTCAATGTAGCTATTTCGCTCCATGGACATTGCCAATATCTGTGCATAATGACCCCACATTTATGCACACACACACAACTACCCCTCAGTAAAACCCATCGCCTTGACCTGCTAAAAACAGCATATAAAATTCTCTTGAATCCTATCCGACAGTGGTCTCTAAAAAAAACGGGAAGACATATCGAATAATGTAGTCCCAGTAAGATAGTGTTTGAAAAAGAAATAGAAAAAAATTGAAAGACGAGATGGTCATTGCGGGAACGCCTTTGATCATAACTATCCTCGATTAGGACTAACCTGGAGCTAAACAACGAAAGTCATGTTAATGCCGACACAGATACTCGGTAAACAGAGCAAAAGGAAATCAATAAAATTGACATAAAGATATCTGCTTACATGTTTCCAGAAATAATTAATAGGTATTTAAAATACACAATGTATCAAATTAAACAAATGAACTCATTGCAATCCCTAAATATACTGCTAGCTGGAAATACATTAATATTTTTCATTAAGCCTAATAGACTTTGGTGATAGTAAGAGCAGGGAAATATAACGAATTATATCCAACACCCACGAGACAAGACGGCGTGTATACATACATATTATACATACATACATACATACAGACATACACACACACACACACACACACACACACATATATATATATGTGTGTGTGTGTGTGTGTGTGTAGCATTTTGTTGTTTAATATAACAAAATATTCTTTCTTTACTCAATATGTAAAAAAATGTCTATTTCAATGAAGAATGTGCATATGTATGTATGTATGTATGTATGTATGTATGTGTGTATGTATGTATGTGTGTGTTTATGTGTGCATTAATCGTTAATCGTTTTACACACACACATATATATATATATATATATATATATATATATGTATAAATAAATTACGGGACTCAATAGAAACTAGAAATATAAAGTATTTTTAATACAACATAACTGAAAGGCTCCTAGTTCCAGTACTCTGAATTAAAATGTTTCCGATCATCAGCTGATAATCAGAGTCTGCCTTTCTTTTGAAATATTAACTGTTTGAATTTTTTTCATTTGAAATACGTATATATATAAACATATTCGTCAAAATTTTTTCGTTCAGCATTGAATTAAAGTAGAAAATATTATGTAGTAATTTCAAACAGCATTCGAAGTCTATTTCTTTCATAATATATACAAAGAAGCACCGGCTGGCTTCGGCTGCTGAATATTAAGAAGCAGTCAAGAGAGAAGTGGGTATATATATATAAATAGTATACATAGCAGTTCAGTTCCTGATTTGAATTTACACGCTTCTCTTTTGTTTTTAACTATGTACAGAGACCGTATTACTTCCAAAGCATAATTAATCTTTCAACTATCATTACAAAACAAAGAAACGATAAAAAACACGTGGAGATTTTGCAAGGAATATGATAGTAAAATATCACATTCTTAATATCTTGCGCCGTTGGTGTAGGGGTATCATGCAAGATTCCCATTCTTGCGACCCGGGTTCGAGTCCCGGACGGCGCATATTCTTTTTTGCTTGTTTTTTCAAAATCTTGAGTGTCCTACAATTATCCACGCCACTTTTATTATTTATACCTTGTATGTCTGCTCCAGTTAGTCACTATTGTGACAATACTTATCTTTTATTCAGTGTTTCAATCCTATTTTAAGAAAGCAAAATGTGTATTGAACAAATTTGCTATTTTTAGCAGGTTGAGTAGCTGCATTAAGGTTTCTTCTATTCTGTTTTTCTTTCCTGCTTTTGTAATTTAGTAAATAATACTTCAATTTTATAATTCGTTGTTGAATTTTGATATATTTCATTCATTGGCAAGTAACTGAAAAAGAAGTATTACAACTAAAATTACAACAATAATGCTATTTTATTTTCCTGAAAGTAAAATATTTAAAAAACTTTTTTAATTTTCTGTTTGATTTTGCAGGTATGAGACCAAAGGCAAAAAGAAAAAACAAAAAGGAAAAGAAACAAAAAAAATAAGAATGAAGGTTTTTTGAATATTTAACCACATCATTAAAACAAACAGGTACCTCAGATGTACCAAACACTGTCCCATAGTACAACGTCTGAGATATGAATGGAAATCCAAGTACAAAAAGGATACTTTATTACATCATCAATTAAAGTTTGTTTTCCTTGCTGGCATGAGTTGGACGGTTCAGCAGGTGCTGAAGAGACAGAGAACTGCATCAAGTTCTAATGTCTTCCTTGGCATGGTTTATGCAGTTGGATACACTCCCTGATGCGGGTTTCTTTACAGTGTGAACCGGGTGGTGTTTACCTGTACCAACACTAGTGAGGTTACCAAATAACTAGCAAGACAAGATACCCTCGACTGAGTGAGTGTGTGTGTGTGTGTGTGTGGTGTGGGGGGGGGTTATATATAGGAAAGTGGCTTTAAGCCAGGTGGTGAGGTACATAAAAGTCACTTTCTTTAAAGGAAGAAAAATTGTAGAAATCATCATCATCATCATCACTACCACCATCACCACCACCATCACCATCATCACCACCACCACCACCACCATCATCACATTCACCATCACCATCATCACCACCACCACCACCACCATCACCATCACCATCATCATGATCATCATCATCACCACCATCACCACCACCACCACCACCACCACCATCACCATCGTCATCATCATCATCATCATCACCATCATCTCCACCACCACCACCACCACCACCACCACCACTATGATTACATTTCAAAATGTCTGTCTTTTGCCTTGATCATGGCCTGCGAACAAGCATTCACTGAGTTACATAAACACCATACCACCTCTTCATCCAACTTGACCTATGAACACAGAAAGACTGTCTTCAGATTTGACATACTTAAATAGGAGTGAGCAGAAACATTATGCTGTGACTGCAAAGACCCAGGCTGCTTCCTGCATCAGTTCCGCATAGCCCCTGCCCATTCAAAGTACCCCGGATCCCAGAACATTCCGCTGTGCTTGAGGAGACCTGTTGAGTCAAGTACATGAACATGAACGTTGAAATAAATATCAATGGAAATAGTAGTTGTGATGCCTGTGCCGGTGGCACATAAAAAGCACTATCCGAACGTGGCCGATGCCAGCGCCGCCCCGACTGGCTTCTGTGCCGGTGGCACATAAAAAGCACCATCCGAACGTGGCCAATGCCAGCGCCGCCCCGACTGGCTCCTGTGCCGGTGGCACATAAAAAGACCATCCGAACGTTGCCAGCTGGCTTCCGTGCCGCTGGCACGTTAAAAGCTCCAACCGATCGTGACCGATGCCGGACCTCCCCTGGCACCTGTGCAGGTGGCACGTAAAAAGCACCCACTACACTCGCGGAGTGGTTGGCGTTGGGAAGGGCATCCAGCCGTAGAAACTCTGCCAGATCAGACTGGAGCCTGGAGCAGCCCCTGGCTTCCCAGACCCCGGTCGAACCGTCCAACCCGTGCTAGCGCGGAAAACAGACGTTAAACGATGATGATGATGATGATGGACCAGATAGCAAAGTCCATGGAATTATGTATGGACTTGAGGGAAGCCATATCGCTGCCTTGTCCTAAAAAGCCACTGAAATACTCTTTACAACATCTGTGTCAAATTGGATGTGTGGGCTGAAGCTCCTCTGTCTCAAGTGAAGATGTAATGGTCACCAAAGATTTCTGTGACTGAGGGTAACACTCTCTCATCGAACATTTTCACATAAACTTTACTGTTGGCCTTGATGCCAGCATCAATGAAGATCAAGGAGGACTTAAACTCATCAGATGCAACTGTGTCTCACACTGTAAGTGAAGCTGGCTTCTGACAGCATAAATGATTCCTACTACCTTTGGGCAAGGCCCCTGCATTACATTCATAAAGCCTGCCATTCTACCTGTTGCTAACTGCCTCCACATTGAAGATCTTGTTAGACAAGATTGACACTTTGTTAGTGGCAATCTTCATCTCAGCTAACATGGTTTTACCCCTGTCAAGCTGCTTCTTCTTGGAAGCTGCTGAAATTGTTTCTTGTATGCAGTTAGCTTAAATCTTCTTTAAAAATCTTGTGCATTGACAATTTCGCAGGAGTGGCTGCATGGTAAGTAGCTTGCTTACCAACCACATGGTTCCGGGTTTAGTCCCACTGCATAGCACCTTGGGCAAGTGTCTTCTACTATAGCCTTGGGCTGATCAGAGCCTTGTGAGTGGATTTGGTAGGTGGAAACTGAAAGAAGCCCGTTGTATATATGTATATGTATATGTGTGTGTCTGTGTTTGTCCCCCCCACCCCAACATCGCTTGACAACCGATGCTGGTGTGTTTACATCCTTGTAACTTAGCGGTTCAGCAAAAGAGACTGATAGAATAAGTACTAGGCTTACAAAGAATAAGTCCTGGTGTCGATTTCCTTGACTAAAGGTGGTGCTCCAGCATGGCTGCAGTCAAATGACTGAAACAAGTAAAAGAGTAAAGAGAATATCAAGAACGTTTGCAGTTTTTCATGCACTCCCGTGAGGATTTCAGTTCATTCACTTCTTCACAGTGTCAACAGGTTGTTTGGTATGATTTGATAATTTACTACTAGGAATTGGCTTGCTAGAAGTAGTAGCAGACTCTATATATCATTTCCAGGTATTGAACACTGTTTTACAGCACACATTCAACTTATATCTTTGTTGTTCACCCCAGCAATTTTCAAAGCAACAACCTGGTCACATTTTGCTTTTGATGCCATGTTTGTTAATGAACCTGTTATAGATGAATGAAACTATAGCCACATGAACAAAAGACATATGCAAATCTTTATGTAAAATGTAGATAATATTATTTGAACCAATATTCTTTAGGAAGCGTTTTAAACATGGATAAATTTTTCTGTATATATACATATGTGTGCCAGTGGCACGTAAAAAGCACCATCCGATCGTGGCCGTTTGCCAGCCCCGTCTGGCACCTGTGCTGGTGGCACGTAAAAAGCACCCACTACACTCACGGAGTGGTTGACGTTAGGAAGGGCATCCAGCCGTAGAAACATTGCCAGATCAGACTGGGCCTGGTGCAGCCTTCTGGCTTCCCAGACCCCAGTTGAACCATCCAACCCATGCTAGCATGGAAAGCGGACGCTAAACGATGATGATGATGATGATGATATATATATATATATATATATATATATATATATAATATATATATATATATATATATATACAAGGGTGAGACAGAATAATTTAAACACATTAAAATTTTAAGCAAATTCATTTTAATATGGGGTACAACTAACTTTGGCAGTAATTACAGCTTGAATTCTATGAGGTATGGATTCCAAAGGAATTTTTTTGTCCATTCTTCAGCTAAAACAGTCTCCAGTTATTGTAGTGATGATGATGGAGGATATTGACTCCTTACTTGTTTTTCTAAAATGCACCATAAACGTTCAATAATATCAAGACCTGGACACTGTGGTGGCCAGATAAGATGTTCAACGTTATTAGAATGTTCCTTGTGCCATTCAGTAACAATTTTAGCTGTGTGAATTGGTGCATTATCATCCTGGAAGATTATGTTTCCCTCCGGAAACAGTTCCACAACCATAGGATGAATTTGATTAGATAAAATGCTTAAATAGTTTTGACTATTAATTCCGCAATGGGCCAACTGCTTCTTTTGACTGTCTCTACGCGTATACTCAGCCGGTGGTTGGAAGGATGACTTGTCCATGAAAATAACATTCTTCCATTTTTCTAGGGACCAATTCTGTAGGTTTTTACTCCACTCTAAATGCTTTGCCATGTTTGTTTTTGAAAGTAGTGGTTTTCTGATTGCAGCTTTGTGCAGCTTCCGGTGAGTAGTTTTTGTGGAAACTGGGTTCACGAGGTGGTCATTAAGCTTTGCAGTAATTTTAGGAGCTGTACTTTTGTGATCCTTTCTAACAATTCTGCTGGTCCATATCTGAAAGTTTTGGTTTTCTTCTGGAGTTTTGTTTCAATGAGGAGGTTTTTCCCTCTTTCTCAAAGGCTGTCATTACTTTTGAGACAGTTCTTCTTGATACACTAAACATTTCAGCTGTTTTCATTACGCTAGTGCCTGCCATATGAGCACCAACAATTTGACCTCTTTGAAAGTCCAACAGATCTGTCATTTTAATGAATTTTAATTACCTTTCTCTGATGATTTCTAAAAAGAAACAGCAATTTTAGCAAAACATATTAAGTAACACTAATAAAAAATCAAAAAACATAAAAATAAACAAGCTTTTGACGGTTTTATAGACATTTCAAAATTATGATGCTATGATGCTAGGTGTTTCCATGATTTTGTCCAACCCCTGTATGTATATATATATATATATATATATATATATTTCGTGACGTATATTTGCCATTTGAATATGGCTAACCCCTAAGGGTGGATGCTACTGTAGTTTGTAGCCCCAGGAGGACACTCCTCCAGCTAGCTATAGACACACTTTCTGATAGGGCACAGAAAGTGTGTCTATAGCCAGCTGGAGGAGGTGTCCTCCTGGGGCTACAAACTACAGTAGCATCCACCCTAGGGGCTAGCCATATTCAAATGGCAAATATACGTCACGATGTGTTGCTGCTACTGTTATAACTCGCTCTGAGATTTATCATTGTTATATATATATATCATCATCATCATCATCATTTAACGTCCACCTTCCATGCTAGCATGATATATATATGTATATATGTACACAGGGTGTTCCAGAAAGTGCATGTAAAGCACACAAAACCATGAAGACATCTTGAAAACCAACTGATGAAAAAAATCCGCTCTGAATGTTCCTTGTATTGTGCTTTTGTCTTCTTTTTCTGTCTGTTGTACTTTTCTCTCCTTTTTCCATCCATTATGTTTTCACCCAGTTTTTGTCTAAATATTCCCTTTATTGTGTTCTTTCTGCTTAACCTTTGGAATATATATATATATATATATATATGTGTGTGTGTGTGTGTGTATATATATATACATATATATATATATATGTGTATATATATATATATTATATATGTGTGTGTGTGTATATATATATATATATATGTATGTATATATATATATTATATATATATATACACACACACACATATACATAAATATATACATATATATAAATCTAAATTTTTTTATTTTGGTTGGTAGGTACAGAAATGAAAATAAGTAATTAAGTGCTAAATAAAATTGGATATAAATCTATATTCTCCTTTATTATAAATTGATTACTCACACACACATACATACACACGTGCACACACACACACACACACATGTAGGGATAAGCAAGTTAGACAGATCAATATATGAAGCCTTACTCTATTATTACATGAAATACACATTTCTTGCATGTCATATATTAATATGGCAAGACTTTATATATTGATTTGTCTAACTTGCTTACATTTATTCATATATCCACTGCAGTTTAACTCTCTTGAGCTTTACTTAGTGTATTCTATATGGAGAATATCTGCTTCTCATTTACGAACTATATATATATATATATATATATATATATATATGTATGTATATCATCATCATCATCATCATCATTTAACATCCGCTTTCCATGCTAGCATGGGTTGGACGATTTGACTGAGGCCTGGCGAGCCAGAAGGCTGCACCAGGCTCCAATCTGATCTGGCAGAGTTTCTACACCTGCATGCCCTTCCTAACACCAACCACTCCGAGAGTGTAGTGGGTGCTTTTACATCCCTCCGGCACGAGGGCCAGTCTGGCGGTACTGGCAATTGCCACACTCAAGTGGTGTTTCTTACATGCCACCTACACAGGAGCCAGTCCAGCGGCACTGGCAATGACCTCGCTTGAATGTTTTTCATGTGCCACTGGCACAAGTGCCGGTAAGACAATGCTGGTAATGATCACACTTGAATGGTGCTTCTTACGTGCCACCGGCACGGAAGCCAGTTAGCTGCTCTGGCAACAATCACGCTCGGATGGTGCTCTTAGTGTTCCATCAGCATGGATGCCAGTCATCGAATTTGATTTCGATTTCGGTTTCACTTGCCTCAACAGGTCTTTACAAGCAGAGTTTAGTGTCCAATGAAGGAAAGGTACGCATAAGTGGGCTGGTTACATCTCTGGCATAGGCCACAAGGTTATGGTCTCACATCATTGAAATCTCAAAGCTACAAGATAATGTATGAGGAATTCAAAAATGATGTGATAAAATATCTATTACATTTGCTAGACTAACCTGAATATTAAAAGGTTAAAACCACTTTGATATGACCTTTTATATGGTAACATGACTTTTGTTTGATGGTGGGGAGGGCACTGAACTGACATAAAATATTTGGTTTTTATTTAGTTATTCAAAGAAAGAATAGATTACAATGGCTTCCCATTACTTTCTTAAGGCCCACAAAAAGATTTGAACTCAGTATAGCAAGGTAATGAATCTTTCATCAGTTTTACTGCTTGTATGGAGTATTCTCCCATGTGGTTCTTATTTCTTTACTCCCCATAAGGGGCTACTCGCAGAGGGGACAAACAAGGACAGACAAACGGATTAAGTTGATTATATCAACCCCAGTGTGTAACTGGTACTTATTTAATTGACCCCGAAAGGATGAAAGGCAATGTCGACCTTGGCGGAATTTGAACTCAGAATGTAGCAGCAGATGAAATACCGCTAAGCATTTCAACCGGCATGCTGATGTTTCTGCCAGCTCATCGCCCATGTGGTTCTTACTTGGAGCTTGATGAGGTCATTTCATGCTTATCTTCATTGAGTGTGAAACCTTTGGTGAGTGTTCAATGTCACAAACATGATACTTGTTATGGGTCCTGTCTGTGTTGAGTGTTAAGTATCCTGACCAGATTGAGTGTTAACCATAAGCTATTTTGAGTGAAGTATCAAGATCATTTTGCATGTTCTTACTATACAGATTAAGTGTCCTGAATGTGTTGAGTGCTAAACAACCTGGTCAAGTTAAGTGTTAAGCGTATTGGCCCTGTTAACTGTCATGACTCTGCTGAGTACTGTTTTTTAGACTAAAGCTAAATTTATCATTCTAATGTCCAAGACATTAATTTTTGTAAGTTCAGATTGCACCTTATTTTAATAAGCCTATGGATAATTACCTTCTTCTCTGGATTCATAATCTGAAGATGCAAACGTTCTTTGTTTTTCTTTTTTGAGATAAACAAACTTTGGAATCCTACTCAGTAACAAATTTATGTTACTTTAAATAGAAAATCAATAAGGAAGCAGGAGTATTGATTTCCTACATAGAAACTAGGCATTAGATTTATTATTCCTTGCCACTGTACTTGTCCTTGGTCTCTGTGGCTTTAAGAGGATACGAATCAAATTACCCTTGGGATAGGATGTTAATCTTTCATAGCCAGGAAGAGAAACCTCTCACACAAACTCAACGTTACAATAATTTCATGGTACCACTATTATTTTCCATGGTGAATTGTAGCTACTTTTAGCAGTGGTGCCTGGTGGTTGTTGTTACATGGTGTGATATTGAATTATCTGGAACATGTATCAACATATAAGTTCTATGCTATTTCTATACATAATACAACTTCACCCTAAATTAATCTTTGATCTTTGAATGTGTATTATTGAATCTGAAAATATATTACAGTTAAATTATGTCATACTATCACAAGAAAATAATTATTATGAAGAAAATTTACCATCATTGGTATCTTCCATTGGTGTATGGTGCTCACCAAGCATATCCAGAATATATGTACCATGTCATGCAGGATATATCCAGAATATATATACCATGTCATATAGGATATATATATTAACCAAGATTGAACCAAGATACTTGATGAAATGATATTAAAAAAAATAATTTGGAAATAAACTGTTCCAATAAAGAAACAGCCACCTAGGGTCAGTTTGGGATGTCCTTGACTTCAGAATGACTCTAATGAACTACAAGGAGCAAGCCAACTCACCCTGTTGTGATCTCTGACCTACAATTCCCAAATTTAAAGTAAGCTCATTCAGCAATAGAAAATTTGTTGCATTCACCCACCTTTGGCAAATTTTCTAGAGGGCAGATACAGAATCTTGGATATAGACACACAAAACCTCATTATGAAAATATATTAATGACAGAACATCAACTTCTAGACTTTTGGTTTTTTAGTTTAAATTTGGGTTCATTCCATGGTGCAGCACCTTGAGTAAGTGATTTCTGCAGGTTGACCAGAGACCATTTAGTGAAATTTGGTAGAAGGAAACTGTGAGGAAACCTAATAGATGGTTCATTCATGTTTTTATGTAATAGACTTAAGCAATCATCCAGTTTAACACCACTTTTTGAGCATTGGGTGCTTTTTTTTTTGGTAAGTCCATTTTGTTGACAACATTTGACCCGTGTCCTTAGTCTAGGGATAAATTCCTCTGATCAACAACAACAAGCAAATAACAACATGGCTAACCTGAGATTAAACATCAATAACCCTAGATAGACAGGGAAGTGATTGAAGATTTGGCATGCTGCATGCATGCATCCATCCATCCATCCATCCATCCACCCATCATCATCACCACCACCACCACCACCACCACCACCACCACCATCATCATCATCATCAGCAGCAGCAGCAGCAGCAGCATCTAAAATATTGTCAAAGTAATTTGGCATGAGTTGGTAGAATCAGTGAGGTTATTTTTCTCAGACTCACAGCAAAAGGTAATTCTCATACTATCTTTTATCTTTTACTTGTTTCACTCATTGGACTGCAGCCATGCTAGAGCTCTGCCATGAAGGGTTTGGTGAAACAAATCAACCCAGTACTTATTTTGTAAGTCTGCTAATTATTCCAACAGAATAAACAGATAGGTCAACATGTAATTTATAATGTTAAACTTTTCCCTGATGGTATTTTGTTCATAACTTATAAATGTAAATTTAATGCATAAATTTGTAAGTTATTCAATAAGTACAAATGGAAACAGCTGTGGGAAGAAACGATTATCTATTTATTAATAAAAAATTAACCACTAACTCTTCATTTTCTTCTCTTAATTTGGTATGGATTATATATATATATGTAGTCCTCCAGGCAATAACAGAGGAATTCAAGACAGGATGCCCCTGGGAGCTCCTCTATGCTGATGACCTTGCTCTAATTGCTGAGTCACTATCAGAACTAGAGGAGAAGTTTCAGATGTGGAAGCAAGGATTAGAATCGACCTTGCTTCAATACCTGAAACTTCTCTAGTTCTGATAGTGGCTCAGCAATTAGAGCAAGGTGATCAGCATAGAAGAGCTCCCAGAGGCATCCTGTCTTGAATCCCTCTGTTATTGCCTGGAGGACTATGATGAATAAGAAGGGGCTGAGGACTGATCCTTGGCAGACCCCTACCTCTACCGGGAATTTTTCACTATATTCATTGCCAACCCTCACCTCACTGACAGCATCCCTGTTCATGGAGTGTACCGCTCTCACTAACCGCTCATCTATCCCTAGTTTCCACATTGACCACCAGATAAGGGAAAGGGGAACCCTGTGAAAGGCTTTCTCCATGTCAACGAAAGCCAGGTACAGAGGTTTATCTTTGGCTAAGTATTTCTCTTGCAGCTGTCTTACAAGAAATATAGCATCAGTGGTGCCTCTCCCTGGCACAAAGCCAAACTGTATCTCATCTACACTAACCATCTCCCTAATTAGTTGGGCTATCACCTCTGTGACTTTCATCACCTGATCCAACAACTTGACACCTCTGAAATTATTCCTATCTAATGCGTCACCTTTACCTTTGTAGCAGTTGATTATGGTGCTGCTACACCAGTCATTGATATGACTCCTTCATGTATCACCTGGTTGACTATACAGGTGACTAGACTATAGCTGACACCAACAGATATTTTAAGCTTCTCTGTAGTGATTCCTGATAGACTGAGTTTGTACCCTTCATTGCTTTAATGACCAAGGCTCTGTCAATTCGGATAGCTGGTCCATCTGTTGGGTAACATTTAGCAGATTCTCTTTCTCCCATTCATTCTCTTCATTTAGCAATCTTTCATAGTGGCATCTCCAAGTCTCTCTCTTTGCAGCCTCATTAAATGCAAATATCCCTCAAATGTAAATAATGTAGGATATATATAATATATATATATGTATGTATATATTAGGTCATCCCATAAATAATACGTTTTTTTCAGTTGCATGAACTAAAAGTTGGAAGGGGATGGGATAAACTACCTGCATCAACTTGTATAAAAGAAGGTAGTAATTTGACCTTGTACTTATTCTTAGTGCAAGTTTTGAAGAGTGCAGTTCGATTTTAACAGTTATTTTTTCAAAGCTATAATGGAAGTGACAAAGGAGCATATTCAGCATATTTTGCTTTATGAGTTCAATAAAGCCAACAGCACAACAGAAAGTGAGAGGAATATTAATGCTGTATATGGGGATCGGACAATAAGCATAAGCCAGTGATGTCAAGTGGGTTTGTATCAAAAGGGTTAATGAAAGCAGTAGGTGGTGGCTGAATACTAGTGTGAGGAGGAGTGAAATGTGAGGGGGAGATAGGTAGGTAGATAGATAAGTAGGTAGATAGATAGATAGATAGATAAATAGATAGATAGATAGATGGATAGATGGATAGATGGATAGATAGATAGATAGATAGATAGATAGATAGATAGATAGATAGATAGATAGACAGATAGATAGATAGATAGACAGACAGACAGACAGACAGATAGGCTGACAGACAGAGAGATAGATAGTCAGATATACAAACAGAGAGACAGACAAACAGTCAGACAGATAGGCAGACAGATAGATTAACCAAGAAAGAGGAAGAGAGAGAGAGAGAGAGAGAGAGAGAGAGAGAGAGAGAGAGAGAGAGAGAGAGAGAGAGAGAGAGAGAGAGAAAGACAGGAGTGATGAAACACACATTAAGAAGTTCGATCAGCCTCAACTGACTCCAGTTCTCAGCCAGTTTTTGTTAATGTTAAAGAGACTTTTGAATCATCTGTGCACCAAACAGTCATTTCACCGATTGACATTTGATTGAACTAATATCTGATCAATGGATGAACAACAGAACGGACACATAGACATTTATCCGAATGGGTCTATGGTTCAACTGGCTTTCGCCCAACAAGTGAAACACCGAGTAGACAACTGGCAAATTTATTGGTTCTTTTAATACATATATAAAATATGCATGCAATAAATCTATTTGAATCTCTTTTGATTTTAATGTCATTCTCATTAATATATTGTTAATAGCAAAAAACAACCACATTATTTGGAAACAATTTGTATTAATTTGCCCAATTTCGCTTTAACTAGTGGCTGGTTCCTTATTTGAACTTTTTAGGCTTGCCAAAACCAAACCAACATCAACCAGTTTGCCAAGACCCTGATGGGGATGCTATTTAGAAGCAAGTTTTTGCTTCTTTGAAGATCATGGAATTTATGCCAACATGAGGAAGGAGGAAGCTTTTACTTGATGGTTAGATTTACATCATTGATAAACAAAGAGCAATGTAACAAATTGAGTACAAAAGAAGTTATGGAAAACTAGGTGACTAAAAGCAAGTAAAAAAGCTAAAAGCATCATGAAGGCACGTGGCTTAGTGGTTAGCATACTTGGCTCACAGTCATAAGGTCATGAGTTCAATTTCCAGCTGCTCATTGTGTCCTTGAGAAAGGCACATTATTCCATGTTGCTCTAGTCTACTCAGCTGGTAAAAATGAGTTGCACCTGTAATTCAAAGGGCCAGCCTTGTCACATCCTATGTCATGCCGAATCTCCCTGGGAACTACATTAGGGGTACATGTGTCTGTGGAGTGCTCAGCCACTTGTACATTAATTTCACCAGTCAGCTGCTCCATTGATCAGAGTAACTGGAACCCTAGCTGTTGTAACTGACCGAGTATCAATCTAATATGTGAGTGAAGCCAGTTAAAATTTGATCTTTAGAACAGTCTCTTCGCCCTTTTCAAGCCTAGCCAGGCTCATGGGCCCGGTTTCCTGGTTTCTATGGCGTATGTGTTCCCCCAGCTGGATAGGACGCTAGTCCATCGCAGTGTTACTCAAGAAACAGGAAGAAAGAGTGAGAGAGAAAGAGTACAACAGGGATCGCCACCAACCCCTGCCGGAGCTTCGTGGAGCTTTGGGAGTTTTCACTCAATAAACACACACAACGCCCGGTCTGGGAATCGAAACCGCAATCCTCCGACTGCGAGTCCGCTGCCCTAATCACTGAGCCATTGCGCCTCCACTCTTTAGAACAGTACAGAAAATTTAAAAGAAAGATCCAGTCAGGGGCAGTGACATCAATTATTATATAAAACTGCTCTAGTGAGAACCCATTTAAGTGTAGGTGTTCTTCTTAGAAACTTCTACAAGGATGGTGCACAGATAATACACATCACTAGCTGAGGGTTTTAACCGACATCAGTTTGTCATCCATTAAAACGACAACCTGCTAATTCTATAAAATATCTTACAACTTCTTCCTCTCACTGATCACTAGATGTATGACTGGATTTTTGATTCTTATTAAGCTTTTATTTATATATGTATAATGTATATGTGACCCGCTGTTCTTGAGGAGACCTATTGAGTCAAGTATGTCAACACCAACATCAAAATAAAAATCAAATGGAAATTGTAGTTAAGATACCCGTGCCGGTGAAATGTAAAAAGCACCGTCTGAACATAGCTGATGCCAGGGCTGACTGACTGGCGTCCGTGTCAGTGACATGCAAAAAGCACCAACCGATCGTGGCCGTTTGCCATCCTCCTCTGGCCCCTGTGCCGGTGGCATGTAAAAAACACTCACTACACTCACGGAGTGGTTGGCGTTAGGAAGGGCATCCAGTTGCAGAGACACTGCCGGATCAGCCTGGAGCCTGGCGCAGCCTCCTGCCTTCCCAGACACCGGTCGAACCATCCAACCCATGCTAGCATGGAAAACGGACGTTAAGCGATGATGATGATGATGAATGTGTGTTATACTGGATGGGAACCATACAATTCCCTTTGTATACTGTATCATAAGGAGCAAAAACTAAATAACATATCACTTCATTTTTAGCACACTTGAGCAAAAGATTACTGTTTGTAATCCTGTTTTGGTCACCACTGGCAATGGAAAAGCAGCTTTTAATAGCATCATAGTATGTTTCCTAAACAGCAAATGTTTATGGATGATTTTTTTCATTTCAGGCAGTGATTGAAGGGGTCAAATATAGGGTTTTAGGCTACAGATTTGGTATAAAGCTCCAAGAAATACATACATTATCATTTTGATCAGGCTTTAGTATTTTTGTCAATCATTGACATCGCTGAATTAGTCTTACGAGGGCATTGATGAGCATGATGCATGCATGCCCACATACATACATGCATGCATACACACACATACATACATACAACCGCACACACATACATACATGCATGCATACATACATGCATACATACATACACACACATACATACATACAAACGCACACACACACATACATACATACATACATACACATACATACAAACGCACACACATACATACATGCATAATACATACATACATACATACATACAAACAAACGTACACATATACATACATACATACATACATACATACATACATACATACATACATACACATACATACAAACGCGCACACATACATGATGGCTGCTCCCTCATTATCGAGTATGGCCATTGCACGAAGCTCAACTGTTATTGGTGCTGTGATCGAATGTGACTTTTATTTGCTTTTTAAGGCTACAGCCAGCCATTCAGTTGAGACTCACAGCACTATCAACAATCATGAACAATGTTATCAAGCAATGCCTGTGCAAGAAGACTTTTTTTTAAAGTGAGGAAAGGCTGTGCACTGAGTCAACCCCACTCACTAAGCAACAGCAGCCATAATCCGAAAAGAAGAACAAGTCAACATCATCGGTAACCACTGAGCCGCAGGTTTTATGTTGGAGTTATCCCAGTTACCTGAGTTACCTTCTAGAAGGATGCCCTAACAAAGGCTAGGAGTCCTTCACTCCCAATGGTTTAACTGCGCGATCGGGTATTCAGTCCGATTATTTCTATGTCCCCGCACATGATACAGCCTTAAGCCATAAGAAAAAAAAACAAAAATTACACTTTTATTGGATGGCCGTTGACTCTCAAGAGTTCCTCTGCCCTCTGATGGGTTTTGTTGTTCGTCCCACAGGGTGTCCAATAAACACCCTCCTCACCAAGCAAGCTTGGTGGTGTTGCTGGTTTAGTCGCTGACGGGCCGACCATGCAACAGGTTGTAGTGGGTTACATGTTACCAGTAGCACTCGAAAGTGACCTGACACATACATACATACAGATACCAATCTTGAGAAATTAGGCTTCTCAAAACCAGAAAGGAGAAATTTGAGAGAAAGGTCTTGTTGATTCTGTGAATCCTTGTGCTTGATTGGTACCTATTTTCTTATTGTATTGATCTTGAAAGAATGAAAGATAAATTGGACCTTGGTGGAAATTCTAACTCGGAGCGTATAGCTGGAAGAAATACCACTAAGCAGTTTGTCTGGCCTGCTAACAATTCTGCCAGCCCACCACCTCCAAATGGAACAGTAATAATGGCAAGATTTTGTGAAATTGAAACTGTATTTCACCAAATAATTTTGGAAGAAAAAATTATATTCTTTATAATTTAAGTTGTTCTTGCTTTAGAAACAAAACTGGCCCGGGTAGTAGTTAAAATATCAATTTCTAACACAAGTACTACACCTGAAAATTTGAAAGAAAGCTTAATCATTTAAAAAAAAAAATTTATTGAACTGTCTGAACTTAGAACACGAAGGGAGATAACTAAATACTGCAATTCATTTTGCTCAATACTGATCGATTCTGCCAATCTACCAGACTTAAGTTAAAATATAATCAGAAACAAGATAATGGTGAAAGAACTAAATCAATACATCTCATACTTTCTTTTCTTTTGTATCCATTTCATGCAAGCTTAGAGAAGATGCTTTTTGTTGCCCAATTAGATGCTCTTTTTGTCAGTGACATCTATAAATTGGAAAGTAGGAGTGGAAGATGTTGTTTGTTAGACAAACTGAAGCAAGCAGACTTATGTGTTTTATCTAGGTATGCAATACAATGGCCCTAGTTTCAATGTTTGATCTCATGACTCACAGTCTTTGGCCTTTAGAAAATTAATAAAGAAAATTCATAAACATGGAGTTTCTATGTGGCTGCTCAACCTGCTAGAAATACCAGCCCAGCCCAGCCTAAATTTCTTCATATCACACTCTTCTGATAAATTGAGTTAATCACTCATTTTCTCTTTAGTGAAACCCTAGGACTCACAAAGTCAGAGTATTCATGCTTTATAAATGACTGAGGTTAAAACACTCACCCTTGAATGGGATGCTAGTCCATCACAGGGTTAACTTTCCCGCTGTTACTAGAACTCATACATTACTGAGTTGACTGGAGCAGCATGAAGTGTTTAGCTTGAGAACACAATCCATCACCTGGACTGGGAATCCAAACCGTAACCGTAAGATCACAAAGGTGACATCCTAACCTCTAGGCTATGCTGTTTCACAAATACTACTTTACATAGGTTTTGAAGAACAAGAGAGAGGAGACAAAGAATTTGACATGCAAATGGAATGGATACATTATTTATATCTTTCTCACTTATTCTTAAAATCCTTCGTGAAGGAGTAGTTAATATGAAATATCAGAAAATCAGGATTGTCTGCTTTAACCCCTTACCCGGCAGAAACGAATATATGCGTTTTGACCGAAATCGTTTTTTTCTATCTCTGGCGAGTTAACTCGTCAAAAGATAGACTCGCCAAAATCGACAGCAAACGAGTTCCTTCGTCTAAAAACGGGTTAACTTGTTTCTGCCCAAAGCGGTAATTTAAAATCAATATTATTGAATTAAAATTCATAATAAATAAGGTTTGAAATATACCTCGAAATCACCATTCAAAACATAGTAAAATAAAACAATTAAAAAATATGTCTGAAAAAATACATTTATTTTCAAAATAATTGTTGGGTAAGGGGTTAAGAAAGAATTGGAAAGGAGATGTTATATAAAGTAATAAAAATAACTATACCTGAAGTCATATAAAGTAATAAAGATATTACTTTATTATAAAGATATAGTAATAAAGATAATAAAGTAATACAGTAATAAGATAAAGTAATAAAGATAATAAAGATGATAAAGTATATAAAGTAATAAAGATAACTATACCTGAAAAAAAAAGAAGAAGAAAATGAAAATGGGATGGTCATAGCTGGAAAACTTTTGATGATAGCTCAGCTTGATCAGGGTTGAACAACAACAACAACAACAACAACAGCCACTACCGCCACTGAGGCCATCGCCACCACCACCTCCTGAATACTGGGGGGGGGGTATAATTAACTTAGCCCCTACCCCAAAACTGCTGGCCTACTGCCAAAATTTGAAACCAGTATTATACAAAGTTAGTCTTGTAGATTTGCTTTTCTTTTTAGGATAGTATCTTTTACATGTTTCAGCTATTGGACTGTGGCCATGCTGGGATATTGCCTTGAAAGGTTTTTACTTGAATGAATCAATCCCCAGTACTTTTTTTTATGAAGCCTGGTACTTATTCTATCAGTGTCTTTTTGCTGAACCACCAAGTTATAGTGATGTAAACAAACCAACATTGGTTGTCATTTGGTTGTAGGAGATAAACATAAACATAAAGACACACACACACACATGCTGGGCTTCCCTCAGTTTCTTATTTCTTTATTGCCCACAAGAGGCTAAACATAGAGGGGACAAACAAGGACAGACAAAGGGATTAAGTCGATTACATCAATCCCAGTGCATAACTGGTACTTATTTAATCGACCCCGAAAGGATGAAAGGCTAAGTCGACCTCAGTGGAATTTTGAACTCAGAACGTAGCAGCAGATGAAATACCGCTAAGCATTTCGCCCATCTACCAAATTCACTCACAAGGCTTTATTTGGCTGGAGGTTATAGTAGAAGATATTTATACAAGGTGCTACACAATGGAACTGAACTTGAAATCATATGGTCAGGATGAAAACTTCTTATCACACAGCCATGCCTGCGGTATGATGTGGTCTAAAGAAAATTTGGTTGCTATTTGTAGCAATTTGGGTGACCACATACAGACTCTCTTGTTAGCTTGTGTTATATTTGGTTTGGGATAGAGATGGCATTTAATCTCTTATGTAACAAAAATGTGATTGTTTGGGAATAATTTTCCACTTTATTTTATTCCTTTATATATATGTATATATATATATATATATAATATATATATATATATATATATATATATATAATTTCAACAATTGAGGGTAAAATTAATTAATTATTAATCAATTTCACCAATTTCACCAATTTCACCCTTTATATATATATATATATTAAAAAATGGTAAACATTAATCTTTCTTGTAGAGAGATGCTTTCATGCATTTCAATTAATTTTCAAAAATAATCTAGAAATTACAGAGATGTATTTGCATAGCAAGTGACCTGATCTAAGATCATGTGCTAGAGCGAAAACAATTGCAGTGTGGAAGGTGTTTATAAGTCATTTAAGAAACACACAAAATCCGTTCGATTCACTTCAACATTTAAATTTAATTTGTCAAAATATTTTCGCAACTTTGCTGCCTGTTTACTGACAAAATTCCATGCTGCAGCACAGAATTTTGTCAGTGAACAGGTCACAGTCTCAAGCTATGAAAATATTTTGACAAATTAAATTTAAATGTTGAAGTGAATCTAACGGTTTTTGTGTATTTCTTAAATGGCTTATAAACACCTTCCACACTGCAATCTAGAAATCGTTTGGAATGTAACAAAGGAATGGTCATCAGTAAAATTACGATAGAAGGCCTTAACTTAAATGACGATAATGATGGTGATGATGATGATGATGATGATGATGATGATGATGAGAAGGAGGAGGAGGAAGATGAGAACGACAATCGCAATGATGATGATCAGTGCCACCACCACCATCACCACCACCACCACCACCACCTAGAAATGGGTGAGAGTTGGTGACAAGAAGGCCATCTGACCATAGAAAATTCGCTGCTTCAACAGCTTCTGTCCAAGCCATGTGAGCATGGAAAAGTGGGTACTAAAATGATGACGACGATGATGGTATACATAAAGGCTTAGATCTTCATTCTTTTCAAATTAGCAGAAATATGAGGTTGTGACATTGATGCCTTTCCCAAGGATATTGGTCATGAAAGCAAAACAGTCACCATCTAGGAATTGTGGTTAGTGCATAATTCAACCATCACACATAGCTGTCTTATCTTATACAGAATGTCATGTAACACTACACACACACACACACACATATATTTTAACAAAACTGTCCGACAAACGGGAACATGAAACTCTGAGTAACACCTTTTGATATATTTCTGGTGTTTTATATAAAGCATATTACTCCACCTCTGGTATTTGAGTACTTTTTTTCCACCTTGTTTCACATTTACATGCTTACTCTGGTATATATATATATATATATATATATATATATATTATATATATATATATATATATAATTATTGTGGTATCTTGTTTCATGATGTCAGGCTTCAAGTTCGAACATAACAGTATAAGATGACTGGATGTGGCTGTTTTGGCAGTGACAATTTAGCATGGTGACAGTATGTTTTGGCACTGGAGGCAAACCCATACATACACAACATACACACATACACACACACACACACCACACACACATGCAGAAATATACACATACAGTTGAAGAAGAGAGAAGAGAGAAATGGAGAGGGAAAGAGAGAGAGAAAGAGAGAGCAGAAGAGAAAGAGAAAGAGAAATAACATGAGAGAAAGAGAGGGAAAGAATAAGAGAAACATTAAAACATTTGGTGTCAACTAAGTCAGCATTGAATCAGTGATGGCAAATAGGCAGTGCCAAAATGGCAGGCGCAGGAGTGGCTCTGGGTTCAGTCCCACTGTATGGCACCTTGGGCAAGTGTCTTCTACTATAGCCTCAGGCTGACCAAAGTCTTGTGAGTGGATTTGGTAGACGGAAACTAAAAGAAGCCCGTTGTATATATGCATATATATATATATATATATATATATATATATATTATATATATATATATATATATATATATATATATATATATAATATATATATATATAGATAAGAAAGTTTGTTTGGTAAAGCACGTGGGTGAATATATAAGAAAATAGTAAAGAGTGAAAAAACGACAGAAGGCTTAAATGTTAAAAAATATATATATTTGCGTCAAAATGTCTGGAGAATATTGGAAAAATTTTTTTTTCCTTTCCTTAAAATGACATAATTTTATACTTTTTAAAGAAATACCGGTTTGAAGAGCTAACTGCGAAACCGGTATTTCTTAAAAAGTATAAAATTATGTCATTTTAAGGAAAGGAAAAAAAATTTTTCCAATATTCTCCAGACATTTTGACGCAAATATATATATTTTTTAACATTTAAGCCTTCTGTCGTTTTTTCACTCTTTACTATTTTCTTATATATATATATATATATAATATATATATAATATATATATGTATGTATGTATGTGTGTGTATATGTTTGTGTGTCTGTGTTTGTCCCTCCAGTATCACTTGACAACCGATGCTGGTGTGTTTACATCCTTGTAACTTAGTGGTTTGGCAAAAGAGATCGATAGAATAAGTACTAGGCTTACAAAGAATAAGACCTGGGGTCAATTTGCTCGACTAAAGGCAGTGCTCCAGCATGGCCGCAGTCAAATGACTGAAACGAGTAAAAGAGTAAAAGAGTGCCAAAATGACTCATGCCCCAAATTTAGATTAACCTTCATTTAGTATCAGTTATGTACAAATGTCTATTCAAATATCACCTTAAATAAATCAAACCTTAGAAATATTACATAATCACTATCTCCACTATTTTGTGTTTCACTCTGAGAATATGATAAAAGTATGGCAATGTTAAATTCTATTTGCTGTTTTTTGTTATTTTGTTACAGTTTCTCTCCTGGGAAATAAAGAAAATCTTTGTCTATTGAGGATGTATCAAGACTGGAACAAGACTGAAGCATGTAGATATGTATAGCAGAACCATCCAACCTATGTCAGTATGGAAAAACAAGCAAGAAAATTTTAAAGATGATGATAGTGATGGTTGGTGTACAAGGCATAAATATCTTATCTTAAAAATCAAAGTGGACTGCATTATAGCTCCATTACAGGCAGTCTTACCAGTTGGTTTTGAACTGGAAATTAGGTGATCACATGACTATCTAATAATTACAATCCTCCGTCGCCTTACTGGCACTTGTGCCTGTGCTAGTAGGGTGCCAAGAGCGCCATCTGAGTGTGATCATTGCCAGAGCGGCTAACTGGCTTCCGTGTTGGTGGCACGTAAAAAGCACCATTCGAGCGTGATCGTTACCAGCGTCACCTTACTGGCACCTGTGCTGGTGGCATGTGTAAAAAGATTCGAGTGAGTTCATTGCCAGTACCACCTGAATGGCCCCTGTGCCGGTGGCACATAAAAAATAACCCACTACACTCTCAGGGTGGTTGGTGTTAGGAAGGGCATCCAGCTGTAGAAACTCTGCCAGATCAAGATTGGAGCCAGGTGCAGCCATCTGGTTCACCAGTCCTCAGTCAAAATCGTCCAACCCATGCTAGCATGGAAAGTGGACATTAAACGATGATGATGATAGATAGATAGCAGGTAGGGGAAAAATGGTGCCTGTTCTCTTAGATTTGGGATATAATATTTCACCTATACTTCTCTTGGTCTTAGTCATTTGATTGTGGCCATGCTTGAACACTGCTTCCAAAGGGTTTTCTTAATTATATCAACATTAATACTTTATCTGCCACTTATTTTATCTACTCATGTGATTTATATCCCACAACACAAAACTTTAGGCAAGTACCTTCTATCATAGCCTTCCAGTTAACCAAAGGTGTGAGTATGAAGCATAATGGCTGTGAAATAAAGTGCAGCACTATTGATTATTACACCTGTTAATAAATTTATAGTATTTTGTTGTACTATTGAGTAAGATATCCCATTCAACTTGATCCAATTTGCATCACAAAATCACTTCTTCTAAAAACAAAATTGGTTCTTATCTCACTCCAAGGTTCCTGTCTCATTTCAAGGTTCCTGTCTCACTTCAAGGTTCCTGTCTCACTCCAAGGTTCCTGTATCACTCCAAGGTTCCTGTCTCACTTCAAGGTTCCTGTCTTACTCCAAGGTTCCTGTCTCATTTCAAGGTTCCTGTCTAACTTCAAGGTTCCTGTCTCACTTCAAAGTTCCTGTCTCACTTCAAGGTTCCTGTCTCATTTCAAGGTTCCTGTCTCACTTCAAGGTTCCTGTCTCACTTCAAAGTTCCTGTCTCACTTCAAGGTTCCTGTCTCATTTCAAGGTTCCTGTCTAACTTCAAGGTTCCTGTCTCACTCCAAGGTTCCTGTCTCACTCCAAGGTTCCTGTCTCACTCCAAGGTTCCTGTCTAACTTCAAGGTTCCTGTCTCACTTCAAGGTTCCTGTCTCACTTCAAGGTTCCTGTCTCACTTCAAGGTTCCTGTCTAACTTCAAGGTTCCTGTCTAACTTCAAGGTTCCTGTCTAACTTCAAGGTTCCTGTCTCACTTCAAGGTTCCTGTCTCACTTCAAGGTTCCTGTCTAACTTCAAGGTTCCTGTCTCATTTCAAGGTTCCTGTCTCACTTCAAGGTTCCTGTCTTACTTCAAGGTTCCTGTCTAACTTCAAGGTTCCTGTCTAACTTCAAGGTTCCTGTCTCACTTCAAGGTTCCTGTCTCACTTCAAGGTTCCTGTCTAACTTCAAGGTTCCTGTCTAACTTCAAGGTTCCTGTCTCACTTCACGGTTCCTGTCTCACTTCAAGGTTCCTGTCTAACTTCAAGGTTCCTGCCTCACTTCAAGGTTCCTGTCTAACTTCAAGGTTCCTGTCTAACTTCAAGAACAGTTATAGTAGAATGTACAGCCAATTATAAATACAATTATAAATCCACCTACGCAGGATGGGATGGCCAGAGCAATGGAAATATGGAAGTAAGAATGTAAAAGTATAAAATAAAGCAAAAATAGAAGCAGGTAATGTTTACATTTTATTTGATAAAAATATAACAACAAAATCAAACATCGAATAATAATTATATTAAGATTCATCCTTAAAACTGTAAATTTCTGGAATTCCAACAACTGAAGTTTAACTTGATTAAATTCACTCAGTGATTCATATTGTACAATCTAAGAGGGACTAAGGGTTTTTTTTTTTAGACTAATGAATAATAAGGTTTTCTTATATTAGCACAAACTTGCATATCTGAAAAGCAAAGATAGTAAATAAAATTGATCTACTTTTATCTGTACATTCTTTGTATTTATTTGATCAACTTTTGTAGTATTTGAACTCAAGATATTTGGGGAAAAAACTAGAATATTGTCTGTCATTTAGTCAAAACACTGTTTCATTCAGTCTATTGGCTTTAGTGACAAATGTATAATTAAAATATCCTTCAACAGGGACTTGACACGCTTGTTTCCTTAATAACACAGGCACAATCACTGCACATTTCAAGGAAGCTATATTCTATCTCACTCTCTTCAATCATGACCAACATGCAGTTAAATCCCTCAAAGTTTCTACAAACCTTAGGCTTCATAATAATGGAAATCTCTTATGCATAATAGTAAAACTGGTGTCCCAAAGACTATCTTTACTCTTTAGAGTCATAAATTACTCCAGCCCTGAATTATTGTTGATGTTTTAGAAAGCTTATGTGAAACCCACAATGGAATACTACATCCACATTTAGAATGGTGGTGGTGGTGGTGGTGGTGGTGCTGCTGCTGCTGCTGCTACAAACTAAAGCAACATAGAGTGTCTCCAAAAGAAAAGCCATCCAACTGATAGGCAAGGACTCACACACTAGCCTTTAACCAACAGATGTGCTGTCTCTACTACTTGCTTCTGCTGCTGCTGTTGCCTGCTCCTTAGAATCAGTACATAAAACAGCCACCCATTCAGGGCTGTCTTAGGGAACTGACTCACTGGATACTTGCCCCAAGGGTCTCATAGATTTAGGGATCCAGTTCTTATTTATGTATGTTGTGGCTTGCTGACAGTAAATAAATAATATAGGACTCATAATAATGGAAATCTCTTATGCATAATAGTAAAACCAGTGTCCCAAAGGCTATCTCTCTGTAAAGTCATAAATTACTCCAGCAATTTATGACTTGATTTGCCCTGAGACCTATAATGTTGCCAAGACGCCCAACACCCATTGAATGTTACTTCCCAGCGTTAACCTCTTTGCTCAATCCTACCTCCTCTTGAATGTCAACTACCACCTGTCCCCTTCAACAACCAGTACTATAGACACTTGCAACAATTCAAGCTGAACATTAACTTTGAAAGCGTCACCAGTTTTGGAGTGCTTGCAAAGATCATAGACTTCTTCTTGATTAAAATCATATTAATATAATTTCTAAGCTCAAATGATCAACATAAGCACATTGTTCTGACTGACAGGAAAAAGCTACAAGTTACTAATTATAACTTTTACATAGCAATAGCAATTTTTGGAGTCAGTTGTTTTCTGAGACGAATAACTGAATGTTGATTTAGGTACACACATATAGCCAATACAAGGGCACACATATTGCTAGTACAAGGTCACACATATTGCTAGTACAAGGCCACACATATTGCTAGTACAAGGTCACACATATTGCTAGTACAAGGTCACACATATTGCCAGTACAAGGCCACACATATTGCTAGTACAAGGTCACACATATTGCTAGTACAAGGCCACACATATTGCTAGTACAAAGTCACACATATTGCTAGTACAAGGCCACACATATTGAGGGTAGAAGGCCACACATATTGCCAGTACAAGGTCACACATATTGCCAGTACAAGGTCACACATATTGCTAGTACAGGGTCACACACATTGCTTGTACAAAGTCACACATATTGCTAGTACAAGGACACATATATTGCCAGTACAATGCCACACATATTGCTAGTACAAGGCGACACATATTGCTAGTACAAGGTCACACATATTGCCAGTACAAGGTCACACATATTGCTAGTACAAGGTCACACGTATTGCCAGTACAAGGTCACACATATTGCTAGTACAAGGTCACACATATTGCTAGTACAAGGCCACACATATTGCTAGTACAAGGTCACACATATTGCTAGTACAAGGTCACACATATTGCTAGTACAAGGTCACACATATCGCTAGTACAAGGCCACACATATTGCTAGTACAAGGTCACACATATTGCTTGTACAAGGTCACACATATTGCTAGTACAAGGTCACAAATATCGCTAGTACAAGGCCACACATATTGCTAGTACAAGGTCACACATATTGCTAGTACAAGGTCACACATATTGCTAGTACAAGGCCACGCATATTGCTAGTACAAGGTCACACATATTGGCAGTGCAAGTCCACACATATTGCTAATACAAAGTCACACATATTGCTAGTACAAGGCCACACATATTGCTAGTACAAGGTCACACATATTGCTAGTACAAGGCCACTCATATTGCTAGAACAAGGTCACATATATTGCCAGTACAAGTCCACACATATTGCTAGTACAAGGTCACACATATTGCTAATACAAGGTCACACATATTGCTAGTACAAGGTCACACATATTGCCAGTACAAGTCCACACATATTGCTAATACAAGGTCACACATATTGCTAGTACAAGGTCACACATATTGCTAGTACAAGGTCACACATATTGCTAGTACAAGGTCACACATATTGCTTGTACAAGGTCACACATATCGCAAGTACAAGGTCACACATATTGCTAGTACAAGGCCACACATATTGCTAGTACAAGGTCACACATATTGCTAGTACAAGGCCACACATATTGCTAGTACAAGGTCACATATATTGCAAGTACAAGGCCACACATATTGCTAGTACAAGGTCACACATATTGCCAGTACAAGTCCACACATATTGCTAATACAAGGTCACACATATTGCTAGTACAAGGTCACACATATTGCCAGTACAAGTCCACACATATTGCTAATACAAGGTCACACATATTGCTAGTACAAGGCCACATATATTGCTAGTACAAGGTCACACATATTGCCAGTACAAGTCCACACATATTGCTAGTACAAGGTCACACATATTGCTAGTACAAGGTCACACATATTGCTAGTACAAGGTCACACATATTGCTAGTACAAGGTCACACATATTGCTAGTACAAGGACACACATATTGCTAGTACAAGGTCACACATATTGCTAGTACAAGGTCACACATATTGCTAGTACAAGGTCACACATATTGCTAGTACAAGGACACACATATTGCTAGTACAAGGCCACACATATTGCTAGTACAAAGTCACACATATCGCTAGTACAAGGCCACAGATATTGCTAGTACAAGGTCACACATATTGCTAGTACAAGGTCACACATATTGCTTGTACAAGGTCACACATATCGCAAGTACAAGGCCACACATATTGCTAGTACAAGGTCACACATATTGCTAGTACAAGTACACATATATTGCCAGTACAAGGCCACACATATTGCTAGTACAAGACCGCACATATTGCTAGTACAAGGTCACACATATTGCTAGTACAAGGTCACACATATTGCCCGTACAAGGCCACACATATTGCTAGTACAAGGCCACACATATTGCTAGTACAAGGTCACGTATATTGCTAGTACAAGGCCACACATACTGCTAGTACAAGGCCACACATATTGCTAGTACAAGGTCACACATATTGCCAGTACAAGTCCACACATATTGCTAATACAAGGTCACACATATTGCTAGTACAAGGTCACACATATTGCTAGTACAAGGTCACACATATTGCTAGTACAAGGTCACACATATTGCTAGTACAAGGTCACACATATTGCTAGTACAAGGACACACATATTGCTAGTACAAGGTCACACATATCGCTAGTACAAGGCCACACATATTGCTAGTACAAGGTCACACATATTGCTAGTACAAGGTCACACATATTGCTAGTACAAGGTCACAAATATCGCTAGTACAAGGCCACACATATTGCTAGTACAAGGTCACACATATTGCTAGTACAAGGACACACATATTGCCAGTACAAGGCCACACATATTGCTAGTACAAGGTCACACATATTGCTAGTACAAGGTCACACATATTGCTAGTACAAGGCCACGCATATTGCTAGTACAAGGTCACACATATTGGCAGTACAAGTCCACACATATTGCTAATACAAAGTCACACATATTGCTAGTACAAGGTCACACACATATTGCTAGTACAGGTCACACATATTGCTAGTACAAGGTCACACATATCGCTAGTACAAGGTCACACATATTGCTGTACAAGGTCACACATATCGCAAGTACAAGGTCACACATATTGCTAGTACAAGGCCACACATATTGCTAGTACAAGGTCACACATATTGCTAGTACAAGGCACACATATTGCTAGTACAAGGTCACATATATTGCAAGTACAAGGCCACACATATTGCTAGTACAAGGTCACACATATTGCCAGTACAAGTCCACACATATTGCTAGTACAAGGCCACACATATTGCTAGTACAAGGTCACACATATTGCTAGTACAAGGCCACACATATTGCTAGTACAAGGTCACACATATTGCTAGTACAAGGTCACATATATTGCTAGTACAAGGTCACACATATTGCTAGTACAAGTCCACACATATTGCTAATACATGGTCACACATATTGCTAGTACAAGGTCACACATATTGCCAGTACAAGTCCACACATATTGCTAGTACAAGGTCACACATATTGCTAGTACAAGGTCACACATATTGCCAGTACAAGTCCACACATATTGCTAATACAAGGTCACACATATTGCTAGTACAAGGCCACACATATTCCTAGTACAAGGTCACACATATTCCTAGTACAAGGCCACACATATTGCTAGTACAAAGTCACACATATTGCCAGTACAAGGCCACACATATTGCCAGTACAAGGCCACACATATTGCTAGTACAAGGTCACACATGTTGCTAGTACAAGGTCACACATATTGCTAGTACAAGGCCACACATTTGAGATGGACAGTCAATTAAATTGATTATCTCTCCGTAGTACATGCTGACCAACCTTGGTGGGATTTGAACTCCAGATTTCATCTTTTGTCTTTTATTTTTATATCTTTTACTTGTTTCAGTCATCAGACTGTGACCATGCTGGAGCATCACACTGAATTTTTAGTTGAACGAATGCATCGATCCTAGTATTTCTTTTTTAAACCTAGTACTTATTCTATATGTACCTTTGTCGAGCTGCTAAGTCACAGGGATGCAAACGCACAGACACTGGTTGTCAAGTGGTGGAGGTGGGGACAAACACAGACACACACACATTTACATATATACATATATATATATTACAGAGATGTACTTGCATAGCAAGTGACCTGATCTGAGATCGTATGCAGAAACAAAAACAATTGCAGAATAGGTGTTTATAAGCCATTTAAAACACACACAAAAACCGTTAGATTCACTTCAACATTTAAATTTAATTTGCCAAAATATTTTCGTCGCTTTGAGACCGCGACCTGTTCACTGACAAAATTCCATGCTGCATATGTATATACAAATAGATATACAATGGGCTTCTTTCAGTTTCTTATTTCTTTATTGCCCACAAGGGGCTAAACATAGAGGGGACAAACAAGGACAGACAAAAGGGTTAAGTCGATTACATTGACCCCAGTGCGTAACTGGTACTTAATTTATCGACCCCAAAAGGATGAAAGGCAAAGTCAACCCCGGCAGAATTTGAACTCAGAACGTAATGGCAGACAAGAGACCACTAAGCAATTCGCCCGGTGTGCTAACGTTTCTGCCAGCTCGTCGCCTTTTTTCAGTTTCTCTCTACCAAATCCACTCGCAAGGCTTCAGTTGGCCCAAGACTATAATAGAAGACACTTGTCCAAGGTGCCATGCAGGGGACAAAATGAAAATGCTGTTTATGTCAACCAACTCTTCCCTTTGTGACAAATGAACGACCAGCATATGAGTTTCCTCATGGTCTCTTAACAGTTGTTTAGCAACCAGATCTCTGTCAGATCTAATCATTTATCTGTAATGTCTTAAACAAGTTAGAATACATTGGGTGATGTAGTCCCAGATACTCCTAAAAAAAGAGTAGGATGGTTATGGCTGGAATACTTCTTATCATAGGTGTGCCAATTCAAAGTTGGTGTAGGCTCAAACTGATGAATAATAAACAAAAAATTCCAAACATAATGATATATTTTTCTGACAGTCACGAAGAAGGTGTGTTCTTGTTTGTTCCTTTGAAATCACAAGCCAAGTCAGTAATAAATCACATTATCACACTGAAAACAACTTTGACATAGTTATTTTCTACTACTGCCAACTTACTATTACAAACCTACATCAATGATTTAATTTCCTTAAATAAAATGAATATATAGGTGCAGGTGTAGCTGTGTGGTAAGATGCTTACTTCCCCATCACATGGTTCTGGATTCAGTCTCACTATTTGGCACCCTGGGCAAGTGTCTTGTTATATAGCCTCAGGCTGACCTAAGCCTTGTGAGTGGATTTGGTAGACAGAAACTGAAAGAAGCCCATACACAAACACACATATATATATATATATACGATGGGCTTCTTTCAGTTTCTGTCTACCAAATCCACTCACAAGGCTTAGGTCAGCCTGAGGCTGGAATACTTCTTATCATAGGTGTGCCCATTCAAAGTTGGTGTATATATATATACATATACAGGGGTTGTACAAAATAATGGGAACACCTAGCATCATAACTTTGAAATGTCTATAAAACCATCAAAAGCTTGTTTATTTTATGTTTTTTTTTTTATTTATTATTAATGTTGCTTAATATGTTTTGCTAAAATTACTGTTTCTTTTTAGATATCATCAGAAAAAGGTAATTAAAATGACAGATCTGTTGGACTTTCAAAGATGTCAAATTGTTGGCACTCATATGGCAGGTACTAGCATAACGAAAACAGCCGAAATGTTTGGTTTATCAAGAAGTACTGTCACGAAAGTATTGACAGCCTTTGAGAAAGAGGGAAAACCTCCTCATCAAAAACAAAACTCCAGAAGGAAACCAAAACTTTCAAATAGGGACCAGCAGAATTGTTAGAAAGGATCACAAAAGTACAGCTCCCCAAAATACTTCAGAGCTTAATGACCACCTCGAGAACCCAGTTTCCACAAAAACTGTTCACCAGGAGCTGCACAAAGTCGAATTTCACAGGAGGGCTGCAATCAGAAAACCACTACTTTCAAAAAAATACGTTGCAAAGCATTTAGAGTGGAGTAAAAACCTACAGAATTGGTCCCTAGAACAATGGA
This sequence comes from Octopus sinensis, assembly GCF_006345805.1. NCBI lineage: Eukaryota > Metazoa > Mollusca > Cephalopoda > Octopoda > Octopodidae > Octopus > Octopus sinensis. The sequence continues at coordinate 178,156,643 of NC_042997.1, forward strand.
AGAATGTTATTTTCTAGGATGAGTCTTCCTTTATCTTATTTCCGACCACCTGCTGAGTATACATGTGGAGACAGCCAAAAGAAGCATTTGACCCAGACTGTCTTCTTCCAACTGTTAAACATGGAGGAGGATCTGTGATGATCTTGGAAATCTGCTGCCCCAATGGTTTCCCATCATGACAGAATTAATAGTCAAGCCTATTTAAGCATTTCATCTGATCAAATTCATCCTATGCTTGTGGAACTGTTTCTGGAGGGAAACGCAATCTTCCAGGATGATAATGCACCAATTCACACAGGTAAAGTTGTTTCTGAATGGCATGAGGAATATTTTAGTGAAGTTGAATATCTTATCTAGCCACTACAGTCCCCAGATCTCAAATTTATTGAACATTTATGGTGCATTTTAGAAAAACAAGTAAGGAGTCGATATCTTCTACCATCACCACTACAAGAACTGGAGACTATTTTAACTGAAGAATGGACAAAAGTTCCTTTGGAAACAATTCAAAGTTTGTACAAGTCCATACCTCATAGAATTCAAGCTATAATTACTGCTAAAGGTGGTCCTACCCCACATTAAAATAAATTTGTTTGAAATTTTAAGGTGTTTCCATTATTTTGTCCAACCCCTGTATATGCATATATATATATCTCTATGTGTGTCTTTGTGTCTGTATTCCTCCCCTGCCACTGCTTGACAACCAGTGTTGGTGTGTTTATGTCCGTGTAACTTAGTGGTTTGGTAAAAGTAACTGAAAGAATAAACACTAGGCATAAAAAATAAATCCTGGGATCAATTTGTTCAACTAAAACCCTTCATTGTGGTGCCCCAGCTTGGCTGCAGTCAAATGACTGAAACAAGTAAAAGATCTCTTACCTCTCAACACCTGGCATAAACCACTTCACTCAATACTTCATGCTCTCTCAATCAAGGGGTCTTATCTTGTGAGCTACTTGGTGACCTCAATAATGTTAGTATCATGACAATGCACCTAATACCTCTGTAAAGTGGCTGACATTGAAAAGGGCCTCCAGCCATAGAAACTATGTCACATTAGACACTGGAGCTTAACACAGTCTTCTGACATGTCAGACCCTGTGAAATTATCAATCCCATGCCAGTATATGATATGGATGCTAAATGATGATGATGATGATGATGATCTGTTGGTTTTGATGGTGCAATTTCGAAATTGTTTGATCAACAGAAAAGCTTACTCATTAAATTAGAATATATGCAACAGAGTTTTCCATAGATAAATGTGTCTTTAATGTTATCAAGCAGAATCAGTGAGATAGTGTTTGATAAATCTGGTCTTTTGAATTACCGATACATTCCGTTCAACTAACTTTCTGTTTACCCAGGTTTGCTCTCAAGGTTTGGGTTGGATTGAAGCTATGATAAAAACACTTGCTCAGGAAACCGCATTGTGAGTCTGAACCTGGGACTTCATGATTGAGAAGTAGATTTAGTCATACAAACATATATTCTTCTATTGCAACGAATAATAAAAAAAAAGATTATTTCTCTAATCTTTTATGGAGTCACAGCTATCCCAACTGATAGAAAAACTATCAAGCTGCTGAAGTGTTTTAAGAAGTTAGTAGCTAAGTGATGAATTGTATGCTCTCACCAGAACTGTACTTCTCTATATAGACTAAATACTTAAAAACTAAATAGTCTAGATCACCAAGGTCAAAATAGATACTATGAGAGGTGGGATAAATCTACTATTGTAACAGATATACTTTGGCAATGTTTAAATCATCGTATAAGTGTTACCAGATGAAGTAGGGGCTGCACAAGTGTAATTCTCTCCAGAAATACCATTCAAATTCAAACAACTTTTTGAGTGGCTTGCATCTGACCTAATGAGTTATAAGATGCAAGCTATAAACTTTTCTCGGATTACCCAGATTTGGAATTCAAAAAATTCCTTAATACATGATTAATTTTCATTCAGATTTTGGATTAAATATTCTTTCTTCTAGATCCCAGGATCAAGTTTAGGTTCCCATTATGTTAGGTAGACACAGTAATTCTATTTGGTTAGAAAAGGGGCTTGCACTAATCCCTATCTTCTGGTAATCAACTAGTAAAAGTATATACATGTGTGAGTATATATATATATATATATTGTAAAGGCATTGTAAGACTAACAACTTGGTGTACAGCTCAGTATCCATGTTTCAAAGGTGGCGAGCTGGTTGAAACATTAGCACACTGGACAAAATGCTTAGCGGTATTTCATCTGTTTTTACATTCTGAGTTCAAATTCTGCCGAGGTTGACTTTGCTTTTCATTCTTTCGGGGTCAATAAATTAAGTACCAGTAGTGTACTGGGGTTGATCAAATCGACTGCCCCCCCCTCCCAACTCCCCCAAAATTTCGAGCTTTGTGTTTAGAGTAGAAAAGAAAAGAATATCCGTATGTTTCAGAACAAAATATTAGACAAGTATAGAGCAGTAATAAGAAAATGAGATGACAAAGGAATAAATGGTTATCTTATGAACTTTATTACCTTACAGCTGTTTCTGGTATAAGATTCAGCAGACTCATAGTTGAGCACTTGAATAACAGGCTCCAATAAAGCTATAGGGTGTTATTCAGGCACTTAACTATGAGTTTGTTACATCTTATAGCAGAAACAGCAGTAAGCAAATGAAATTTATAAGATAACAATTTATTCCTTTGTCATCTCATTTTCATAAATATATATCATCATCATCATCATCATCATCGTTTAACGTCCGCTTTCCATACTAGCATGGGTTAGACGATTTGACTGAGGCCTGGTGAACCAGATGGCTGCACCAGGTTTCAATCTGATCTGGCAGAGTTTCTACAGCTGGATGCCCTTCCTAATGCCAACCACTCAGAGAGTGTAGTGGGTGCTTTTATGTGTCACCGGCACGAGGGCCAGTCATGCAGTACTGGCAATGGCCATGCTCAAATGGTGCTCTTTATGTGCCACCTGCACAGGAGCCAGTCCAGCGGCACTGGCAACGACCTCACTTGAATGTTTTTTCACGTATCACCAGCACAAGTCCCAGTAAGGTGACGCAGGTAATGATCATGCTCGAATGGTGTTTTTTATGTGCCACCAGCATGGAAGCCAGTTTGTTTCTTTGGCAATGATCTTGCTCGGATGGTGCTCTTAGCGCTCCACTAGCACAGATGCCAGTCATCGAATTTGATTTTGATTTCGATTTCACTTGCCTCAACAGGTCTTCGCGAACAGAGTTTAGTGTCCAATGAAGGAAAGGTATGCATAAGTGGGCTGGTTACAGAACTGGCATAGGCCATGAGGTTATGGTCTCATTTGGCTTGCTGAATCTTCTCAAGTACAGCATTGCCTCAGTGAGGCCCAATGTTCGAAGGTCATGCTTCACCACCTCATCCCAGGTCTTCCTGGGTTTACCTCTTCCACAGGTTCTCTCAACCACTAGGGTGTGGAACTTTTTCACACAGCTAGCCACATTTATCCTTGCGACATGACCATACTAGAGTTTTATCATGGCTACTGAATAATTGTGACATATTATATTCACAGATTAATTCCTCTATTTACATAATATCAAGGTCTCTTTCATTCTTTTGTTGTCTTGCAATTTCTATCAATATATATATATATATATATATATATATATATATATATATATATATATACATATATACGTGTGTGTGACTGTCTCTCTGTCTTTGTGTTTCTCCCACTTTACCACTTGACAACTGGTAATAGTTTGTTTAGATTCCCATGGCTTGACAGTTCGGCAAAAGTGACCAAAGGAATAAGTACTTGACTCAAAAATAAACACTAGCATCAATTTGGTTGGCCAATTTATTCAAGGTGGCACCCCAGCATGACCACAGCCTAATGGCTGAAACAAGTAAAAAATAAAAGATAAAAGATATCCTCATGACTAAATGTAATTGTCAACTTTATAAGAAACCCTGATATGTAATATCCGGATATGTAATATACAGATTTTTTAAACAGTGATGGTCAAAAACCACTGATAATCTACATTAGTTTCTGAGCAGGAACTTCAAATTCCCATGACTACCAGACTAATTTACTGGTATCTTGCACAGACTACTGCCTTCATAGTACAGAATTAATAAACTTGTATCATTTATACCTCTACTTCATTTAATTATTTCACTAAATTTAATAGTTGTTTAATTTAGAGTGTGTTGACCAAGGTGACCATAACTGGTTTAGAAAATCAGTAATCTGAAAAGGGTTCGAATAATTGATGTTGTACCTGTACCAATGGACCAATGATTAGTTTGTTAGAAACCCGTAACTGATGGTGCTATTATTCATAAATGCAAGATGAAAGAAAAGTGTCCAACATAGGCGCAGGTGTGGCTGTGTGGTAAATAGCTTGTCTACCAACCACATGGTTCAGGGTTCAGTCTCACTGCATAGCACCTTGGGCTGACCAGTGCCTTGTGAGTGGATTTGGTAGATAGAAACTAGAAGAAGCCCATTGTATATATATATATGTGTGTGTGTGTGCGTGCGCGCGCACACACATGTGTGTGCATGTGCGTGTATATGTTTGTGTGTATTTTTCCTCCCACCATCACTTGACAACCGATGTTGGTGTATTTACATGCCTGTAACTTAGCAGTTTGGCAAAAGGGATGGACAAAGAATAATTCCTGCGGTTGATTTGTTCGACTAAAGGCAGTGCTCCAGCATGACTGCAGTCAAAGGACTGAAACAAATAAAAGAATAAAAGAACAGTAATTTGAAATATATCTTACGTATTACAGAGATAGAGAGAGGGGGGAGATAGAGAGGGAGGGAAAAGAGAGAGAGAGAGAGAGAGAGAGAGGGAATAATTAGTAGAAAAAATTGCTTACTCTTTTACCTGTTTTAGTCATTAGACTGTGGCTATGCTGGAGCACTGCCTTGAAGGGTTTTAGTCGAAGAAATCAACCCCAGAGCTTATTTTCAAGCCTTGTACTTATTCTATCGGTCTCGTAGGCTGAACCATTAAGTGCCTTGGTTATGTGCTGTGGTTTGCTGTGATGCTCTTATGGTTACTGTATTGAAAGTGTCCTGCATAGGATGTGTGCAGTGTCCAGTAATGCAATTTTCTGTATGTTGTATATAGTTGTAAGTCCTGGTGTTTTTGTTATGTATTTATCTGAATATTTTTTTTATCATACCTAATGCACCTACTATGATAGGAATTGTTTCTGTTTTTAGATTCCACATTCGAGTTACCACTATTTCCAGGTCTTTGTATTTTGAAAGTTTCTCCATTTCTTTTAGAGTAACGGTGTCATCAATTAGAAAGCCTTTTTTACTTCATGATCATTATTATTATTATTATTATTATTATTATTATTATTATTGAAGCTATGCCAAAAGCTGTTACAATAATTTCCATTTCTTCCGGCTTTTTATGTTCTGGTTTGAAATTCCTCAGAGGTTGACCTTGCTTTTTGTCCTTTCAGGGTCAATGAAATATGAATCAGTTGAATACTGGGGTCAATGTTATAGACTTAATTATTAGTAAGTATGGAAAAGAAAAAAGACATGCATTAAAAATTAGAATTTTTTGATAAATATATTATTATTATTATTATTATTATTATTATTATTCAGTAATTTTATTTTTATAGCGGGCTTTCATTTCACTATTGAGTGTAGCTCTGTGTGTCTTAGGCATGTGCTGTGGTTTGTTGTGATGCTCTTATGGTTACTGTATTGAAATTATTATTATTATTATTATTATTATTATTCAGGTGTAGGAGTGGCTGTGTGGCAAGTAGCTTGCTTACCGACCACATGGTTCTGGGTTCAGTCCCACTGCGTGGCACCTTAGATAAATGTTTTCTACTATAGCCTCGAGCTGACCAAAGCCTTGTGAGTGGATTTGGTAGATGGAAAGTAAAAGAAACAACGTATATATATATATATATATATATATATATATGTATGTGTGTGTATATGTTTGTGTGTCTGTGTTTGTCAACCCAACAGAGCTTGACAACCTATGCTGGTGTGTTTACATCCCCGTAACTTAGTGGCTCAGCAAAAGAGACCGATAGAATAAGTACTAGGCTTACAAAGAATAAGTCCTGGGGTTGATTTGCTCGACTAAAGGCGGCACTCCAGCATGGCCACAGTAAAAGAGTAAAGAGTAAAAGATATATATAACAGGCTTCTATATAGGCACAGGAGTGGCTGTGTGGTAAGTAGCTTGCTTACCAACCACATGGTTCCGGGTTCAGTGCCACTGCATGGCACCTTGGACAAATGTCTTCTGTAGCCTTGGGCCGATTAAAGCCTTGTGAGTGGATTTGGTAGATGGAAAGAAGCCATCATATATATATATATATATATATATATATATGTATGTATGTGTGTGTATATGTTTGTGTGTCTGTGCTTGTCCCCACCCCAGCATAGCTTGACAAAAGATGCTGGTGTGTTTACGTCCTCATAATGTAGCAGTTTGGTAAAAGAGTTGATATGCTCGACTAAAGGCGATGCTTCAGCATGGCCGCAATCAAATGACTGAAACAAGTAAAATAAAACATAAAAAAGGCAAACAAAAAAAAAGTTACAATTTCATAGTATAATAGGTTGTTGTATGATTTAAATGGTTAAAGTTAGACGTTTGAGTGATGAAAGTTTTAGAGAAATGAGTGTGATTATGAGAACTGTTTTAAAACATCTATGGTATTTTGGGGCTCTTTTTCCTTTCACAGAACAATATGGTAGTTTACAACCATTTTCTAGTTCTAAAACAATTAGGTTCAGAAGATTCCGCCTGTTGTTCACATTCTTCAGGTTACTTCATGCAATTTTAGTTTAAAAAAAAATGCTAAGGGATAGAGAGTGTATGAGAGAGAAAGAGAAAGAGAGAGAGAGAGAGAGAGAGAGAGAGAGAGAGAGAGAGAGAGAGAGAGAGAGAGAGAGAGAGAGAGAGACCCAGTTAGGTTGTTTTTGTCATCAGAACTGCTGCTGCTGCTGTTACTAATAATAATACTAGTAATAATGATGATGATGATAATAATAATAATAAAATTTTTCACTTGGTTGGCACAGCTTGCAGATGTTGACTGGCAATGCAATGAAAAAACATAATGAAGAAACAAGAACAAAAAAAAACAAAACAAAAAGCAACTATATAAACAGTGTCTTGCAGAAATAACTTTTCCAATGCCTGCCTTTGTTTATTTTTGAAGTCTTTAATAGAACAGGCATTACCAACTTGTTTTACGTAAAAGGTGGAAAGATATATTAAAAGAAAAATAGAACAAAAAATAGAAATAAGGAAGAATATAGTTGAACCATACTGAGAGGAAAATCATTTATTATTATTATTTTTTTTTTTTTTTTTTTGCAAATATTGCAAGAAATTTGAGAAAAGTAGTTTAAGCAAACAGATTTCTTCAGAGAATTGTCTTTAAAGTAGATATAATTTTAGTTCTTAATTAAATAAAAATCTGTTTTCATTTTTTTGTGTTACACATATAGACATAAATACACACACACACACACACACACACACACACACATACAGACATACACACACATGTATATATATATATATACACATATATAAGAATTTCTTTGTCTTATATATACATACACACATATATGTATGTATTTAATATATAAATACACACATATACATATATATATATATACATACATACACATATATAAATATATATATACATACATACACATATATAAATATATATATATACATACATACACATATATAAATATATATATATATACATACATCATCATCATCATTGTTTAACGTCCACTTTCCATGCTAGCATGGGATGGACAATTTGACTGAGGTCTGGCGAACCAGATGGCTGCACCAGGCTCCAATCTGATCTGGCAGAGTTTCTACAGCTGAGAGTGTAGTGGGTGCATTTACATGCCACCGGCACGAGGGCCAGTCAGGCGGTACTGGCAACGGCCACGCTCAAGTGGTGTTTTTTACATGCCACCTGCACAGGAGCCAGTCCAGCGGCACTGGCAATGACCTTCCTCAAATGTTTTTCACGTGCTACTGGCACATGTGCCAGTAAGGCAATGCTGGTAATGATCACACTTGAATGGTGCTTCTTACATGCCACCGGCACGGAAGCCAGTTAGCTGCTCTGGCAGCGATCACACTCAGATGGTGCTCTTAGCACTCCATTGGCACGGGTGCCAGTCATCGAATTTGCGAATAAGGATATCCAGAGGTAATACAGTGCGATTGTTTCATGCAACTCCATTTAATTGAACAATGCAATCATTACATCAATTTAATCCAGCTGTAGAGCAATCTTCAGCTGTACAAAGACAGAATTTAATTAAATTAGAACAGATGGACACATTAGTATAATTATACCTAAAATCTCCAAGAAGTTAAGGAGATAGACAAAGAACCTGTCTCTACTTTAGCATAGAAGTTACTAAAATTATCAAGAAGACTCTGCCTGCTACTAATTTTTTGTCTTTATGGGGTCAGTTTTAATTTATAGACTAGTTTATCAAATCCCTTGTATATCTAAGGCTGTGAGAACAGAGGGCAGTATCCGTTAGGGGTAAGAGTGAGGGAGTAGACAGAAATTCTAGTTGGTATAGTCATAAAAAAAATCAAGATTTATTATAAGCAATATCATGAGGTTTAGTAAGGGAAAACTTAAAACAAGATGTAAGCTGATAATTAAGGGGGTCACCCGCCAGCAGACTATTGATAATGAAACAGAGGAAGTCTTATCATGTGGTACTGTAGGTAAATATTTTAAACAATGTTGCTATGTATATAGTTAAAGTTTAGGGTTATTTAAAGGATTATTAAGAAGAATATTATAACAAAAGGATTGAAATTTATATATATATATATATATATACATACATATATACACACATACCTATATACATACACACAAAAGTATTCATAAGTTTCTATCCTTTGAATAACCCTAAACTTTAACTGATAAAATCCCAAATTTTACTTAATTTGCTTTGCGGGAAGGACTGTTTCAACGAAGTCGGATATTGTCCTTACCTTTGAAATGTGGAGTAGATGAAACAGGGACAACTGATGAAGGGGAATATTCTTTATGTTGCAAATCTCATTTACTAAAAACAAGACGTGCTTTTACCTGTCTCCTCTCATAAGCTCATTCTCCTAGCGTTCATAATAATTTTTCTATCGTCTTGGCTTACAGCCCTCGCCGTTTGTTTTTACTGTCTTGTTCTCACTGTCCTGTTCTTGTTACCACTTTCAACCTCTGCAACAAATCCCAAATTTTATTTAATTTGCTTTGCGGGAAGGACTGCTTCAATGAAGTTGCGTATTGTCCTTACCTTTGAAAAGCAGAGTAAATGAAAGAGGGACAACTGATGAAGGGGAATATTCTTTATGTTGCATATCTCATTTCTCTGTTTGTTTTTTTCGTTGTTCCAAAAAAAGTTCGTTTTCTATGTTTTCGTTTCTCATTGTGGTTAACGTTTTTTTGATGTCCTGTACCCATATATGCATGTATATATATATTATATGCATGTATATATATTATATATATGCATGTATATATATCATATATTATATATTGTCTATACTAAAACAGCCATGCTCTCTTCTTCAGGGTAACCTGTCATGGCATCCAATAATATCAGAGACCTGGGTGTAATTGTAGATAACAATCTCAGATGGAGTGCCCACATCAACAATAAGGTCGATATAGTTTGTAAGATGAGTTCCTGGATCTTAAGAACCTTCTGGTCCAGAGAACAAGGTGTCATCATCCCACTTTTCTCCTCCTTTGGACAGCCATACCTCGAATACTGCTGCCCACTGTGGGCTCCCCATACAAGACAAAACATCTTGAGGATTGAATCACCCCAGAGGGCACTCACTAAATGAATTGAAGGCATGACTGCACTCGATTATTGGGACTGCCTTAAAGCCTTGAAACTCTACTCTCTCCAGTGCTGCCGTGAGCAGTACATCATTTGTACGATGTGGAGAATATACCGCCAGCATTGCTCAAACGACCTGAACATTAGTTTCAAGGTTCATCCAGGGTTGGGACTACAGGCCATAACGTCCCCTGCCTAATTCAGGATCACAACATATAGGTATACTGCGACATAATTTATTTTCCTCAACAGGCTCTGCCCTGTTTTACTGTTTGTATTGAGCACTCTTTTACTTTTTCATTACGACTAACCACACAAACATTCACACACACACACATACAAACAAATATACAAAGTATTTTACTGGTTTTACTCATTGGAGTGTAGCCATGCTCAAAAGGTGTTAATCGATTATATCTATCCTTGACCCCCTACTCAATCTGCTGCTTATTTTATCAACCACATTACGTTATTAGATTCTTAATTTATCAACCACACAATGAGTGATAAAGTCAACTTATTGGGAAGGGACATAACTGCAATGTATCCAAATGCAAAATCTTTTTGTTCAATGTACTGATTTTGCCATTCTCCACTAACGTATATATACATACACATTTGACAGGCTTCCACAGTTTCTAATGATCAAATTTCAGCCACAGTCCTTGGTTCATATGAAGCTATGGTAAAAGATACCTGTCCAAGGCTGACATCAAATCTAGAATCAAAAAGTATCAAAGCAAATATGAAGACAAGATATCAATACCAGTGTCAACAATATTGACATTTGTTTTATAATCGTCATTATAATTATTTGCTTTTATTTATTTTTTTTTGTATTTCTAATCAGCCTCAGTATTTACAATAGAAAATAAGTACAATGTGGAATTGAGTATATGCCAAAATTTTAAAACAGTAAAAGACAGCAAAACTAAATGAAAGCAATGCTGATATTAGATTCTGTAATAGCAATAATAGTAACTGTTTCCAGTTTAGGTGCAAGGGTAACAATTATGAGGGAAGTTGACTATGCCAGGATTTGAACTCAGAATGTAAAGAATTTTCTACACTAGGCACAAGGCCCAAAATTTTGGGGGAGGGAGCCAATTGATTAGATTTACCCCAGTATGCAACTGGTTCATAATATATTAACCTCAAAAGGATGAAAAGCAAAGTCGACCTCAGCGGAATTTGAACTCGGAACATAAAAACAAATGAAATACTGTTAAGCATTTTGTGGCGTACCAACGTTTCTGCCAGCTCGCTGCCTTAAAAATTGGAACAACTACCACAAGCAATTTGTCCAATGTTCTAAAGATTCTGCCAAGTTGCTGTCTTCCTTATAACAATTCTTTCAAAATTTTGTGGGAGGGGCTTATCAGTTACATTGAGTAATTAACTTGTACTTATTTTATTGACCCTGAAAGGATGAAAAGCAAAGTTAACCTCAGTGGAATTTGAACTCAGAGTGTAAAGCCAAAAGAAATACCACTAAGCATTTTGTCTGACATGCTAACAACTCTGTTAGCTCATAACCTTAATAATAATGATAAACCTTTCCTCTACACGGACAAGGCCTGAAACTTGTAGTGGAGGGTCCGGTTGATTATATTGACTCCAGTGCTCAACTGGTACTTCTTTCATTGACCCCAAAAGAAATTCTGTTAAGCATTTTGTCCAACATGCTAACATTTCTGCCAGCTCACCATCTTACTCTGTTATAATAATAACAAGGGCAATGTATGGGAGAACATTATAGGGACAGATTACAAAATATTGGGGCTTATACAGAAATCAATTGAATGAAAAAGAGTGGTGGCACGTACAGTATACAAATGTGTCCAGACAAGAACTGTCAGCTTGAACCAGATAAAGAGCTCAACAGATCAAGGATTGCTCTGATTACAAAGGACGAATGCTCTCTCTCACCTTTGTTTCTTGACCAATAGGTATATGCTAAGTGTAGGCCCATTTACACTGGCTGTTTTTGTTACTTATACCTACCTTTCAGGAAATTCACTGGAGGATAGAACTTCCCTCCTCACTCTCAAAGGATTGGCCAAAAAGTAAAAGCAATCTCCATGTACTGTCAACCTTGTCTATCGCAGAATTTCTTTCACTATTTCATGCAACCAGACAGAGGAATACTGCCTTCCCTTACTGTCTAAAGAAAGATGGTGAGATGATCTTCAACTGATTTATAAATCTCTCCTATGTATAACAGTAACAGCTGTTTGATGTAACTTCTGCAAGTCAGCAGTGCTCAAATACTGAATGAGTGTATGCAGAATGGTTTTGTCATCCTGAGAGCATTTCGGACAGGATTAGCTGATAATGCTAATATGCCTCTAGAGTTTTTCCTGAACTGGTAATGCAGCTCTTCCCAAAGCACTGCAAACTGACGATTTCCTTGAGCTGAAGGTTCTCTCAGAACAGGCTGTTCAGTTGATTCTCATTGATATCCAAAGACTCCTTGAGAACTTATCATTCTTATCTGCCAAACTGTATTGAATGCAAGGCTTGATGTACGAGCCCCTGTGTTGATCAACTGATAGAATGCTGTGACTTATTTCTTTACTGCCCACAAGGGGCTAAATAGAATACTGTGACTGCCTGACAACATTGTAGATACCAGGCAACCAATCTTGGTCTTCTCTTGACCCAGGACTGTAGCAGTAGAAAGACTTGGCTCACAAATGATGAAATCTTTAAAAAAATCTAGTAATCTTTGTAAAACCCTGCCACCTTACAGTGAACCATCTGCACAGAGGAAGTTAGCAGTATACGAGTCTTCTGACCAGTGGAATGTTTTCTTTCCTTAAGAAGCAAAAAGAGTGGACACTGAAACCAAGTTAGATGAAAACTGGAGCAAAGTACATAGTCAAATGATAGTAAATAAAAGAGGCAATATATGCATTGACCACAAGTGTCTGACAGATCTTTCAGCTTATTTCAGAGTGAGACTTGCCACTAAACTTGTAACCTAATCTTCACTAATACCCAAAAGCATCTCAAATGCATCTTAATGGAACTTAAGATACTGGATAGTATGACCTACCTCTCCATGTACTAAGTTACAAGCCTACTATCATGGTGTCAGAAACTGAAAGAAGCCATTGTGTGTGATTGTATTTCATTGTGTTGACGTGCAATTGTTTTAAATGGCATCACTGTCATACTTCCAATTTTTTGTGAAAATATGTCCAACCATGAGTACATCTTTCTTCAAAACAGGTGAAAGTTGAGAGTTAGTAGCCTGCACTTTTAACCTCAAGATTCTGAGTTCGATTCCAAGCAGTAACCTGAACAACAACAACAATAATAATAACATTGAAAAATACCTTAGGAATGAGAAACCCAGGTTCAAAATTTCCCCCAAGACACCTGAAGAAGGCTGGAGGATATATCAGCCGAAATGTTGTGTTAACGATAAACAAGATGAGGACAAATATCTGTCGAATGTAAATAATGTACAGATTTATTTTGTCCTGCAGTTAAACACCACATCCATGGTTCTTGAGTGCCTTTACAGGAGTCCACTTTGTTGCAAGCATTCACAGATCTTCAGTTAGATGATACTTTACCCTTCCTCTCTGTGAAGGACCCTGTGAAGAATAATAGGCTCTTTTCCTTCCTCTCCTGATTAAAAGATTACATACATACATATATACTCACACTTACATATAAGTGTAAGTGTATTCTGTGTAAAATGAAAACAGAACTTGAAAGTCCCCTTTGATTCTCTCTCACCAGCTGCTGTGAGAATCATAGGAATTTCAACTGTTTCGTGGTCTGCTACCACAACAGCTCCTTTATAGGATCCACTTAGCTCAAGACATCACCAGGAGGAACCATGTCCGGTTTCAGGCCCTACAACACACACTAAATAACTTTCTGATATTATGAGCTTCTGTCTGGTCCTGAAGGATCCATTGTTGATTCTGGTGGTAGGAAGAGGGAGTTGAACTCAGAATGCTTAGAGCTGAAAGATATACTGCAAAGCATCATGTCTTGGATTTGTACTTTCTCAAGTCCAAAAAGATTAAAGGTAAAATCATTCTAGGTAGAATTTGAACTCAGAACACAGAAAGCTGGAACAGAAATTGGAATGGTATTCCATTCCATGCTTCAATAGCTGCCTCTTCAAAGCCATTACACGTATGCACAATGCTCAAACATATTTTCATGCATTATATATCTACACACACACAGCTATGTATACTGTATATCTTTATATATAAAAGAGAAGTTATGTGTCTGTCTTCTATGATTTAGATTCCTAACTACTCCCACATTTTGCAGTGCAGTTTAACCAAAAGCGGGTATCTTATAGTCGTGATTCATATTGAGCCCTTCTGGGTATTAGCGCGTGTCTACGATGAGTCTACGATTTAAAAAAAAATTTACCATAATTTTTTTCGCTATTATATAAGGGAAGTAACTCTCTAAAAGTGTCTACGATGAGTTAACGATTAAAAAAAAATTACCACCATTTTTTCCCCATTTTTAATGCATTTTTTTGGCTATAACTCTCTAAAAATGCTTATATAGTTATTTCCCTTACAAACCCAAGCAACGCCGGGCGATACTGCTAGTGCTATATATATGTATACACAAACACATATACAAGCACCAGTCTATTGGAGTAGTGGTTCCCAATCAGTAATGGCTTAAAGTGTGATGATTCACCCAACCCATATCACATATACATGGTGTGGCTGTGTGGTAAGAAGTTTGCTTCCTAACTGCATGGTTCCAAGTTCAGTCCCATTGTGTGGCACCTTGGGCAAAGTGTCTTCTACTATAGCCTTGGGCCAAGCAAAGCCTTGTGAGTGAATTTGGTAGACAGAAACTGAAGCAAGCTGGCAGAAATGTTAGCACACCAGGCGAAATGCTTAGCAGTATTTTGTCTGCTGTTATGTTCTGAGTTCAAATTCCGCTGAGGTCGACTTTGCCTTTCATCCTTTTGGGCTTGATTAAATAAGTACCAGTTACTCACTGGGGTCAATATAATCGACTTAATCCGTTTGTCTGTCCCCTCTGTGTTTAGCCCCTTGTAGGTAGTAAAGAAATAGGTATTTTGTCTGCTGTTACGTTCTGAGTTCAAATTCCGCCGAGGTCGACTTTGCCTTTCATCCTTTTGGGGTCGATGTAATCGACTTAATCCCTTTGTCTGCCCTTGTTTGTCCCCTCTATGTTGAACCCCTTATGAGCAATAAAGAAATAAGAAACTGAAAGAAGCCATTGTGAATATGTATGTTTGTGGTCTTCCAACACCACCTGACAACTAGTGCTGGTTTGTTTACATCCCTTTTACATTCAGTGAAAAGACTGATAAAATAAGTACTAGGGTCAATTTATTCGACTAAAAAGTTTTTAGCAAGTGAAAAATAAAAGCTAAAAGATGTAAACACACACATTTTTCTTTTGTTCATTTAATGACTAATTTTTTCCATGGTAGCTTGGGTGTGAACGTAGAATTATTTGGAGCAGGATTTTGTGGTTGAATGCTCTTCCTATTGTTAGCCTTTACCAGTTTTCAAGTTAAGGATTTTTTTTATCCTCGAAGTCCTCGAAAATGAAGCATGACTAGTCATAATGTCAACACCAACAAATAGCAAATGTGAAATAACAATAGCCACACCTATTTCCACACACACAAAATAATTTGCATTGAATTGCTTGCAGTTTCCCTTATGAGGCACTGACCCAGAAATCAAATGGTTCTGAAACAAATTTCTTAACCACCGCCTTTCCTTTGCCTATTACATACACACATGCACACACACACACAAATCCAATATTTTAGTCAACTGAAAGTTTCATTATCACAGTAGCACAAACAACCTTCAGGGAGATAAGATTACTTAAACCATTTGGGTCAGTGCCAACAAATGATTCATGGGGCAAAATTTTATAAACCCTCTTGGGACACAATATGATACAAACTGAAAGGACTTTGAGGCTGATCCATTGGTCTGATGAAACAAATGTTGTGAATGGTTGGTCTTGAAGTGAAATAGCTAATCAGAAATCATCTTTTAGTAAAATGTATCTCGTGTGTCTCAAAAGGGTTAAATAGCTTTTGTTGTGAAAATTTTAAGTGAAACTATTAACAAAGGTTGGGGGTGAGGTGGGGGTAAGAAAAAGAAAATTCCAGCTAATAACTGGAGCATCAAGGACGATGTGTTAATTAAATAATAATCCTTTCTACTTTAGGCACAAGGCCTGAAATTTGGGGGGATGGGGACCTAGTCAATTACATAGCTTGGGCAGGAATTTTTGAGACAGTTTCTCAGCCAAATACCTTTCTTCATACCAGCTCTTATAGTCAAGACTCAACTGGTACTTATTTTATCTCAAAGGATAAAAGGAAAAGTTGACCTCAGCAGCATTTGAACTCAGAATATAAAGATGGATGAAATGCCACTAAGCATTGATGCAATGTACAAAAACTTCAGAAATATACGAAACATCAATAAAATGATGTAAAAATTAAAATCACATATTTATAGTATAGGCAAGTGTCTTCTACTATAGCCTCAGGCTGACCAAAGCCTAGTGAGTGGATTTGGTAGATGGAAACTGGAAGAAGCCCGTTGCATATATGTGTGAGTGTATATATATATATATATATGTGTGTGTGTGTGTATGTTTGTGTGTCTGTGTTTGTACCCCCAACATCGCTTGACAACCAATGGTGGTGTGTTTATGTCCCTGTAACTTAGAGGTTTGGCAAACGAGACTGATAGAATAAGTACTAGGCTTACAAAGAATAAGTCCTGGGGTAGAGTTGCTCGACTAAAGGCGGTGCTCCAGCATGGTCACAGTCAAATGACTGAAACAAGTAAAAGAGTATATATGTGTGAGTGCCATGAAATGCAAAACCTAACTGAAGTTTGGGCTCAGTAGCTTCCTCACTCCACTCCTATATCCAGTGCAGTATGTGGGGCACCAAACCACAGGATAGGCTAGTGTGATGAATATAAGCCAAGTAATAAAAAATAGAAAACATATGGGAATTCATGTTTTATAAAACATACTTGCCAGTAATTTGCCATATATAGTTTAAAATGCCATATATGTTTTCTGTATTTTATTGATACTATACACACACACTTCTCTCTCTCTCTCTGACTGGGGTAGCCATGTATTTCATCCACTGAGTGAAATCTGTTTCTATCCCTCTGCCACACTGAAACCTCTCATCATCATCTGGCATGAAGCCAGCTCACTCGATACCATTCTCCTCCTCGGCTGAGGGGATTTTGTGTTGCAAATTACATGGTGATCTCACTGGTGCCCAGTCCACTCTGTAAAATGGTTGGCAAGAAATTAATTTTCAGACATCATCATCATCATCATCGTTTAACGTCCACTTTCCAAGCTAGCATGGGTTGGAGGATTTGACTGAGGACTGGCAAACAAAATGGCTGCACCAGACTCCAATCTGATCTGGCAGAGTTTCTACAGCTGGATTCCCATCCTAACGCCAACCACTCCGAGAGTGTAGTGGGTGCTTTTACGTGCCACAGGCACGAGAGCCAGTTAGGTGGTGCTTTTTATGTGCCACCTGCACAGGAGCCAGTCCACCGGCACTGGCAACGACCTCGCTCGAATGCTTTTTTTCATGTGTCACCAGCACAAGTGCTTGTAAGGCGACGCAGGGAACGATCATGCTCGAATGGTGTTTTTAACGTGTCATTGACATGGAGGCCAGCTTGTTGCTCTGGCAACGATCTCACTCATATGGTACTCTTAGCGCTCCACTAGCAACGGATGTTAGTCACCGAGTTTGATTTCGACTTTGATTTCACTTGCCTCAACAGGTCTTCGCAAGCAGAGTTTAGTGTTCGATGAAGGAAAGGCATGCATAAGTGGACTGGTTACATGGTCTCACTTGCACTTGCCAAGGTTATGGTCTCACTTGCACTCGCCAAGAAGGTTATGGTCTCACTTGCACTCGCCAAGAAGGTTATGGTCTCACTTGTGCTTGCCGAGTCTTCTCAAGCACAGCATATTTCCCTATATAAAACAATAGGAGCTAAAAATAGAAAAGTAGAGCAGTCTACACAACAGCAAATAGAGAAGTGCTTAAAACCAGTTTGGAAAAGCAAAATCTATGTAGCTCGGGGAAGAAATATGAGACTATCAAGGTGAGGTTCACCTCAGAGGAGAAGGCTAAAAATTTCTAGACAGCTACCCTAATGACTGAGAAACTAATCCTCATCCCATAACTTGGTCGGAGAGTATTCAGAGTTAGAATACTCAACATCCCACCAGAGATAAACATTTACTGGTTAGTGGCTGCAATTCTTCTTGACATAGAAGAGAAAAATCACAATTCTGTGAATACAGAAAATATACAAGCAGAACTGGTTAGGATAGGGGATGCTGCTACCAACACAAGATGACCAGCCACGTGTGGAGGCTATCCCAGATTGCACTAAGTTTCACGTAGCTGTTGAAGGCAGAAAGCAAAGGTATCACCTGTGCAGGGTTACAAACCACCTCAAAGCCTTTTGCCCACTTCTGTAAAGTGGCTGGCATTAGGAAGGGTATTCAGCTGTAAAAACTATGCCAGAGCAGACAGTGAAACTTGGCACAGTCCCTAGGCTTACCAGCTCCTGTAAAACTTCCCAGCACATGCCAGCTTGGAAGATAGATGTTAAATGATGAGATATGTGTGTGTGGGTGTATATATATATATATATAATATATGACAATTATTCGGTAGCCAAGATAAAACTCTGAGTTTCGGATGCCGAAGTGGAAATCTACACCACCATCTCTTCAGTTATCCAGCCATCTGAACTTTTCATAGAATAATCTATGTAATAGGCGTCCATATTAAATTCTTCTGTGTGTTCTCAACCGATGTCTGTCGATTATCCAAAATAAGCTGTATTAGCTCTTAGTGAATAGTGCCGTTCAGATGGCCGGATAACTGAAGAGATGGTGGTGTGGATATCCACCTCGACATCCGAAACTCAGAGTTTTATCTTGGCTACTGAATAATTGTCACATATTATATTTACAGATAAATTCCTCTATTTACATAATATTGAGGTCTCTTTCTTTTGTTATCTTACCGTTTTTACCAATATATATATATATATAGCATGTAATGAGGGACGAGGTTATCTCTGAACTATAATTATGTTAAGAGATTTTACTTATGTATTTAACTCTTTCCTGGTACTAAAGCCACTTATCTATTTAGAGTAGGGAGAACACAATTTAATTGCTATCTTCAATCTTTTTTTGGCAAGTATATAACTCTACACATCAACACGACATCATTATTCAACAAACAGGATGTTGCAAAGTATTGAGTCAATGGCTTTCAACAAAAAATAAAAGATCCTTTGATAATGATGTTGAAGGTCGGCCAGTAAGTTAGTTTAAGAAAATTCCTTTTGAGTAATTTCTATGAAAAAAAAAAAAAGAAAAGAAAGAAAGAGGAAAAGAAACACTGAATCCATACAACTTAATCTCCAATTGAGGTGAAGCTAAAATGACTTGAAAGAAATGTTTTTTTTTTACTAAAGATCGAACATTAAAATAGATTTTAAAAAAGAGCTTTGAACATCTTGAAAGTGAACCTTGAATTAATTTTCATGTTCAAGAGAAACAGATTGATTGAGATTTTCTGAACATAGGCGCAGGAGTGGCTGTGTGGTGTAAGTATCTTGCTTACCAATGACATGGTTTAGGGTTCAGTCCCACTGTGTGGTACCTTGGGCAAGTGTCTTCTACTATAGCCTCGGGCTGACCAAAGCCTTGTGAGTGCATTTGGTAGATGGAAACTGAAAAGAAGCCCGTCTTATATATGCATATGTATATATGTATGTGTGTGTGTGTTTGTCTCCTCAACATTGCTTGACAACCAATGCTGGTGTGTTTACGCCCACGTAACTAAGCGGTTCAGCAAAAGAGACCGATAGAATAAGTACTAGGCTTTCATAGAAGTCCTGGGGTTGATTTGCTCGACTAAAGGTGGTGCTCCAGTATGGCCGCAGTCAAATGACTGAAACAAGTAAAAGAGTAAAAGAAAGTATAGGTACAGGTATGGCTGTGTGGTAAGATGTTTACTTTCCAACTACATGGTTTTGGGTTCAGTCTCACTGTATGGGACCTTGGGCAAAAGGAAGTCTTGCGAATGGATTTGGTAGATGGAAGCTGAAAGAAGCCAGTTGTGTGTGTGTGCGTGTCGCTTTATGTATGTGTTTGTCCTTCACCACCGCTTGACAGCTGGTGTTGGTGTGTTCATGTCCCTGTAACTTAACAGGTTGGTAAAAGAGACCAACAGAATAAGTACCAGGCTTTATAAAAAATAGTAAGTACTGGGGGAGATAAGTTCAACTAAAATTCTTCAAAGCAGTGCCCCAGCACAGCCACAGTCTAATGACTGAAACAAGTAAAAGATAAAATCCTCTGACCTTTCAAAGTATTAAGTATTCCATATTCATGAGTATATGTATGAGAGAAATAGAATATGTGTGAGTAAAAAAGAAGTGGTGGCGGGTATGCAGAAATGCTTCTTGTTCAATACTTTTACAGATTCAGCTTGTCTAGCATGTGATCAAGCTGGGGCACTGCTGTAAATCTATGCAAATAACCACTAAGACAGTGAATTGCCAGATTTGTTATCGTGTTGAATAGAATGCCTTGAGGTATTTGTTCTGACTGTGTTCTGGGTTCATGTCTCACTGAGGTGAACACTGCTTTTCACTGTTTTGATATTGATGGAAAAAAAAAAATGCACCTATCCAGTATTGTGAATTGGCAGAGCTGTTAGGATGTCAGATGTTTCGCAGCATCTGTTTCGTTTTTTTTTGTATTCTGACAACAATACCTGCAATGACACATGCCGGACTGTATGAGTGCAGGTTGGTAGCCTTTCCCTTGGATAAAAATTTGTATAACAGAGAATGGATACTTGCATGCATGAACATCAGCCAAACATGCTCAAATCTTGATCAGGTCTAGACATACATGTGCAGATGCATCTTGACTGATGGATACCCTATCATCATCATTTAGTGTCCATTTTCAATATTGGTATAGGTTGGATGGCTTGACAGGAACCAGTGAACCTGAAGACTGTGCCAAGCTTCAGTATAGCTTCTATGGCTGGATTATCTTCCTAAACACCACCTGCTTCACAGAGTGTACTGGGTGCTTTTAATATGGCATCAACATTAGTGTGGTCAGCAAGCAACACAAAAGAGAATACCCTGACCATTGAACTGAGGTGGGTGTAATACTGAGGGAGGAGTCATTATGTCAAATGATGATAGTGTGTGTGTGGGTGATACTGGTGTCACATAACTGGCATCCGTGCCAGTGGTGTGTAAAGAGCACTCTTTGAACATTGGATCTCATGGAGGTGATGACAAGTGACCGAGACCGTTGGTGATAATTTGTGCTTGAGAAGACTCGTTAAGCCAAGTGAAATTGTAGTTGTGGCCAATACTGGTGTCATGTAACTGGCAGCTGTGCCGGTGGCATGTAAAAAGCACTCATTACACTCTTGGAGTGGTTGGCGTTTGCAAGGGGCATCCAGCCGTAGAAACCATGCCAAATTGGACTGGAACCTGATGTAGCTCTCCAGCTTACTAGTTCCAGTCAAACTGTGTAACCCATGCCAGTATGGAAAGTAGACACCATATATATATACATACATACCAGTGTCATCCAACTAAAGTACAAATATATGGGAAACTACCACCTGTATCATCTCTTGTGAAAGGTAGAAGTGTCCAGTTTGCTGGACATTGTTGTAGAGCTGAAAACAAGTCAATTTCTACACTTCTCCTCTGGAAGCCATCTACTCGCGATACCAGAAGGCGCACACTCTCCCACCCTGATGTAATCTCCAGGGATACGAGCATCCAGCAACAGGACCTCCGTAATGCTATGATGGACCGTGAAGTCTGGTGGAGCATGGTAAATTCTATTGTCTTGACCACGGTCGAACAATGATGATGATGATGATGATGATATATATATATATATATATATATATATATATAAGCAATACATTAACTGAAGCTAACATATTCAGTGTACAACAGTATTCCATTTCTTTACAGCCATTAAATGGAGATTTTTATAGAAGTTACAATAATTTTTGAAAAATAAAATAAAGTTAGTCATATTACTTATAGAACATAACGTTAAATTTTCGTTGAGATATGAAGTCACAAGTTGAGAGGTTAATGTTTGGTAACTTATTTATGTAGGTATTGTTCTTCACAGATAAAAAAGATTTTTTTTTGACATTCATTTCATTGTGCTAACATGAGTGTAGTTGTTTATTTGTTGACTTAATTATTTTTACGCTGTTCTCCCTTAATCATAACAATTCAACTGTGAAATCAGAAGGACCTTTTTGGTTTGAACGGCAGTTTTTAACATAATTTCTAGGTAACTAAAAAATTTTAAACTTCGTATACTGGTAGAATGTGTTTATAAAACATCATTTTCTCTTGGTTTTCTTGAGAAAATTCTGTAGTTTGTAACATATTTCGTCTTTAATTTCTTGCATTTGGGCAATTTTAACCAATCACTGGCGTCTATTGAGTTAAAAAGCATTCTGTGCCGTATGAATATGTCCCTCTTTTAAGAAACAGATTGGGTTTATTTACATTTGTGAAGAAAAAAAAAAGATACCCTTCCCCCACCCCTAACTAATTATGGGTGACAATTTCATATGACACCGCTAGAAAAAACTGCCATTTTCTCTAGCGGTGTCATATGAAATTGTCACCCATAATTATGACCCTAGAATCGATCTATTGCATTTCAATCTATTTTAGATTTAGGGTTAGGGTTATTAAAGACGAAATATGTTACAAACTACAAAATTCTCTCAAGAAAGCCAAGAGAAAATGATGTTTTATAAACACATTCTACCAGTACACGAAGTTAAAAAATTTTTAGTTACCTAGAAATTATGTTAAAAACTGCCGTACAAACCGAAAAGATCCAATCAGAATATAACAGCTTATATTCAGGCAAATAAATTAGTCTAAACAGAGTTATGTACCTTGTTCAAGAGCATAGCAAACACAAAGTCCATAGCATAAGAATAGTGGAAATAAAACTAATAGAAAATATTGACGGGAAATTATGCTAAAAATCGAAATGAAAATAACATTTTGCTTTTTTATACTGATAAATTATATTAAATAGAGTAACTTCCAGAATAATGAAATCATACAAAAGACACAATAGGCTGAGTGTTTAAACCATAAATCAAGTGGTTTGATTTATTGAAGTATGTTACAGAAATTACGAAGTTGGCTGCCTTAATGCATCATCATTCCTATCATCTTGTGTAGGATGTCAGGACTACAGGTTTCAAATGAGCATAAACGGAAAGCTAACAAAACCTGCTAGCTTTCACTTAAATTTTATGTATTACCCTTTTGTGGCCATATTTCTAACAAAACACATTGCCCTATATGCTTCAATTAATTTTGAAAATAATGAAAAAAAATTACAGGAATTAAAAAAAAAAAATTAATTTACATTATTAGGGTATGTTTAGAACATCAGTTATTGAAAGTTTTTTTTTTGATATAAAATTATGTTGGAAGGTTTTTTTCTTTTATTTAAATACGAACATTTTAAAATGGGAGGTTTTTGTTTTGTAGAGCCAGAGACCGTCTTAGGGACTTTTATACCAAAAGGATCAAGTAGGTTTAGTTTTGCTTGTATATCATCCATCAAATGTTTAAGGACTGAAGTCAGTGGGTTACTTACATACAAAAACCTTGTCTGGAACTCACAGCAATTTAACCCAATTAATTAAATACATTTTCAGTTTAATGTACCTGTTGACGGACTGAATACTTGTTCTCTGACCTAAGAGAATAAATCTAAGTTGGGTGCCACAGCTGCAGACAAGAACTGACTCCAAGAAATGGTAACTCTGAAACCATAACATGAGTTGATTTTAGTAGCAATGCAAAGTTTTAAAATATTAAATTAAAAATCCATATGTTATTAATTAATTGTCCTTAATGTTGCTCTCTGCAAATGTTTTTATTATTATTATTATTATTATTATATATTATTATTTCTATTATTATTATTACTTATAGGCTGTTCAGGGGCCTTACTTGCTTGCTTGCCCTTTGGCTGCAGGGGCCAAAGGATAAATTGAACATTTGCTATACAGGTGTACCTTCTCTAATATACATATTTCCAAAAGAGATAAGCACTAATTAGCAAACATTTTCTATCACAGTCAATATTCATTTTTAGAATTAACCACGGGGGAGAAAAAAAAAAAAAAGATCCAAATTAGAAGAAAAAAAAAAATGAAAAATTAGGAATGAAAGATAGATTTTTCTTACGGAACAGCAGAAAATTGCACATTTACGATAGAGTATTTCAGTTGTAGGTAAAACTGCTGTTACCAACAACTGATAACAATTGCATAGTTTTAAACTGTATACAATAAGAGGTGGCGGGTTGGGAATCAAAAGATGTGGTCAACCAAAGTAACTAGGTTTTAAAAACATAACAAGTTAACAAATAAAGGAGAATTAAAATACTTGTTAAGAAGAAGTTTTAAAAAAAAAAAAGAAAAGAAGGAAACTCCAGGAATTTAGTTTATATCTTTGGTTGTAGCTTTTGTTTCTTGGATTTTAGTAGATTTAGTAGTTATTTTGTATCGTTTATCTTAGCTTTCCATTTTTCAACAAGCAAGTGTTAAGGAATACTAATTAGGATACAGAAATTAGTTTAGAAAATTTAAAAAAAAAAAAAAAGAAAGAAAGTGGGGTTAAAAAAAAAAACAAACAACAGCTGAAAACTAAATTGCCACTGTGAACATTTTGTTTCTTCGTTTTATCTAGTTTGAATATAGGTAAAGTCAATCTATTCAAACCTCAAAAGCCAGGTAGATAATATATTTATTGCTGCAATCATAAGACATCCAAACATAGCCATAGTAACATACATACATACAGTATATGAAAGATGCATGCAAACAAGAGATGTCCAACAAGGAGAATATGCAGACCTTAACTTTTGAAATAATGGACGTAAACATTATTTCTATGCGAGAAACCATGTACAAGATATCTTTGTCTACCTGTTGTGTAATCATGGAGGTGTGTGATTGGTGAGGACACAAAAGAAGAAGCAGCAGCAGCGGCCGCAGCAGAACTGCTTACAGGAGGAGGAGGAGGGGAAGGAAGAGCTAGTGTCGACGTGGCAGAATCAGAGCTTTCATTGTTAAAGTCTGTACAGTTATCATTACCATCACAACCATCAATTTTACTTGTTCTTTGGTTGCAGCTGCCACTACTGCTGCTGCAACTGCCACTGCTATTGCAGCTGTTCGGGTCGTCCATGCCATTACTGTCTTCGGTGCCGAGCGGCAGCAGCTCTCGTGAAAGGTTAATCTGAAGAGGCAGGTTCGGGACATGCTTTAAATGCTGATATACGTCCATGTCTGCACGCACAAATAGAGTGATACCAGCGCGATAGGCGGCTGGAATACGGATGTGTTGAGTAAGTTGTGGTCGATAGCCAGGGACGCGAGGCATGCTAGCTTCACGAAGTACATTGACTACTTGACCTGAAAGAAAAAGGATAAATGAATTTAAAAACAAACAAACAAACAGAATTTAAATATGAAATATTGCCAGTAGGGGTAAAATCCACATTTTGGATAATGCAGCCCACCTACTAAAAATAAACTATTTATCAAGCAAATGAAGTTACTATGTGATTGCTTGACCTGCTAGAATTATCAGCAAAATCCCCTCCAAATTACATTGAAGACCCACCCACCACAACAGAATTGAGATTCTAAAACCAAGTTGCCACACAAAAGGCATTGATGTGGGTGCTGGTGCTATGTAAAAAGCACCTAGTACACTCTGTAAAGTGGCTGGCACTAGCAAGGGTGTCCAGACATAGGAACCAAGCCAAAACAGACCATGGAACCTAGCACGACCCTAGCCTTGCCAATTCTTGTCAAGCCGTTCCAAACCATGCCAATATGGAAAATGGATGGTTGATGATGACGTTGATGATATCTTGGAAAAAAAAAAATAAAAAGAAAAAAAAGAAGAGAGAGCTGCCTGAACAAAAACTGGATGGTCACAGGTGGGATGCTGTCGATAACAGTGCTGACCTGGGGTTAAACAGCAAATACTTGCAATATATGCACCTCTTACAAGGTTCTGCAAGGAATTTATAATGTAGTTAAATGAGATTGTGTGACATTCATACTCTTCATAATTATTAGTAACACTTTTGAAGAGAAAGCACTAAAAAGGGGAACTGAAACCTGCTCACTGGGTCAGTAAGCCAGGTAGAGTGATGGGACTGCATGGCTGTGATGTTAAGAAACTTGCTTTGCAAACATGTGACTTTAGGTTCAGTACCAGAGTGTGGCACTGCACCTTGAGCAAGTCACTTCTGTAGTAGCTCTGAGTTGACCAATACCTTGTTAGTGAACTTAGTAGATAAAAACTATGTGAAAGTCCATTGTATATATATATATGTGTGTGTGTTATGCCAACACCACTTGACAACTGGTGTTGGTTTGTTTATGTTCTTTTAACTTTTTGCAGTTTGGTAAAAGAGATTGATAGAATAAGTAGCTGACTTAAAAAAAAAACAACATAAAACTAAGAACTGGGATGGATTTGTTTGACTAAACCCATCAAGGCAGTGTCCCAGCATGGCTGCAGTTCAATGACTGACACATATATAATTTTCTTTTCTACTCTAGGCACAAGGCCTGAAATTTTCAGGGAGGGGGTAGTCGATTAGCTCGACCCCAGTGCACAACTCGTACTCAATTTATCGACCCCGAAAGGATGAAAGGCAAAATTTACCTTGGCGGAATTTGAACTCAGAACGTAAAGACAGACAAAATACTGCTAAGTATTTCGCCTGGCGTGCCAACGTTTCTGCCAGCTCGCCGCCTTATGACACATATATAATTTTTCGACTTGGAACTTATTGCAAAGCTGCAGGATCAGCAACATTTTTTGTCTTCCCATTGAGGGAGGCAGCAGGGGGTCAGTTCAATTTTTTTTTACTATCTAACCTCTTTCTTTCTCCCTCTCTCTCTCTTTTTCTGCTGATTGTTTTCAACCATCACCATCATTACCACAACACACCATTCAGACTTCTGATACCACCACCATCAATACCTTTCATCTTGTCTGACCACGTGAGTATGGAAAAGTGGACATTAAAATAATACTGATGATGATGGCATGTATACACGTACATGCACACATACACATATTCTCGCATTTATATTGAACATTTTGAGCAAGGCAATATGCATCCAATGAACCAACCATTATGAAATCAGGAAAGAAATTAAAAGGTCCAAAAACAGAGCACAGTACCTAATACATTCATAGTTCTCCACCGATGGGGTTCATCATGACACATTAAATTGGACAAGTTAGTGTCTTCGTGGAAACGGCTGATGATATCTTGTCGCTTGATCAACAGAACCCTATCACTTGTTAGTTGTTGCATTAAATGTTTTTCACTCACCAATTTCAAAGGGTTTGTCATGTAAGCACCTGAAATGACAGTGTTCGCATTTTATTAAAATAAAAAGGAAAATAATAAAACAAACAATAGTAAAAGTCAAAATTATTTAACGTGAATGCTACAAACAAAATAGCTATCTTTTGTACATTATTTATATTTGATGGATATTTGTCCTCATCTTGTTTGTTGTTAACATGTTTCGGCTGATACACCCTCCAGCCTTTATCAGGTGTCTTGGGGAAATTTCTAATCTGGGTTCTCATTCCTAAGGTATTTTTCAATATTATTATTATTATTATTCAGGTCACTGCCTGGAATTGAACTTGGAATCTTGGGGTTAGTAGCCTGTGCTCTTAACCACTATGCCATATGCCTGTGGGAAATTAATAAAGTGAATTTTAGGGCTTATAAATCTAATATTTTCTAATCCTTCCTTAATACCGGTTCCCATATGCTGCTAATATCTGCACTCGGTTTGCTTAGGAGGTTGTTGTGTTCTAGCATATGTGCTGCTGCTTTTAGTTTTCATACTTTTCAGTGGTGTTCTCTGTCTATTATTTTAATTTCATCTCACATGATCAGCTATACCCGATTTATGAATATCTCCTCGTGTCACAGCTTTGCGATGTTCGTCTACCCTCATCTCTTAAATTATAGAAGTGTGAGCTATCCTTTGTATCATAATATATATACATATATATGATGCCAAGTAAAAAGCATCCAATCCACACTGTAAAGAGGTTGGTGTTAGGAAGGGCATCCAGCTGTAAAAACCCTGCCAAAACAGACACAAAAGTCTGGTGCAGGCTCCTGCCTGGTCAGCTCCTGTCAAAATGTCCAACCCACGCTGGCATGGTAGGCAGATGTTAAAGATGATGACGATGATATCATTGACAGTCAAATTATTGCGTTTTTTTTTTATTTGAGATAAAATCTCTTACAGAAAATGCTGTGTTAAAAAATGCAATGTATATCAGAGAAAGAAGAAAAATCGTCTTAGCAATGGATAGCAACAGTGTCAGATGCATTTTGGCTTTCTTGGGCCTTATTATTGACATGTACTTGTAGCTACATGCCAAGGCGAGATCTGTCAACTCCAACAATACATTCGCTGGTATTGAAAGTGGCTTCTGGGTTGAATAAATAATCCAGTTTATGCAACTGAAAGTGAAGGCGCATGGCTCAGTGGTTAGAGCGTCGAGCTTACGATCGTGAGGTTGTGAGCTCGAATCCTGGACCGGGCTGCGTGTTGTGTTCTTGAGCAAGGCACTTTATTTCACATTGCTCCAGTTCACTCAGCTGTAGAAATAAGTTGTGACGTCACAGGTGCCAAGCTGTATCGACCTTTGTCTTTCCCTTGGATAACACTGGTGGCGTGGAGAGGGGAGGCTGGTATGCATGGGCGACTGCTGGTCTTCCATAAACAACCTTGCCCGGACTTGTGTTTAGGAGGGTAACTTTCTAGGTGCAATCCCATGGTCATTCATGACCAAGGGGGGGTCTTTAAAAAAAAAAAAAAATGCAACTGAAGCAGCATCGATTTAAATTACCGCCTATATATCATACTCAGTGAACCGCAAGCTTGAGTAATAATAATATACTTGCAAAACAGGCAAGGGTTGGGGGAGACAGGAAGAGCATCTGGTTGTAAAATACTACCTGAGATAAAGTACCATTTCCAATGTGTACCAGAACAAGGAAAAGGTTGCAAAATGAGTGCATGAATGAACAAATGAACTAATCAATAAGTATTCTCACCCTTTGAACTAACACCATAGATCATTTGATGATGCCAGGAGTCTGGGATCGCCCAGCCAGGTTGAACTGCCTTTTGGATATTTAAAGTAGCAATAGGTACTGCATCTGAAATAAAATATAAACAAATGGTTTTTTTAATAATAATAATAATAATAATAATAATAATAATAATAATATAACTTTAATAGTATAATCACAGAGTACCAGCCACATTTAAGTTATAAGATCTGTGTGATCTAAATGCCCTGTTCTCAGTTCAGAGTTTAAATCCCATTTGAGTTGACTTTGCTTTTCCTCCCTCCAAGCTGGATGCTAGATAAAATAAACACCAGTAACATATTGCATCCACCACAAGTGCCATTCTTTGTTACGGTGTAGTTGGCTTGTTTGTTTCAATGACCATGAGAGCTATACCAGCAGATAGCAAGCAGCTGGGAGGGCCTCCAAAGCTGCACAGGTCAAAAGTTAGAGGTCAGACTAAAATAGACTTCCTCTTCCTAACAATACTACCAAGAAAAATAAGCAAAGTTGTCAATATTAATTTAAAGCCAACAAAACCTGGGAAAAGAAGGCCACCTCTCAGCTGCATTGAAATCCAAAAGGATCTCCTGCTTTACATGTCATGTTCTGACATGAATCCGCAAGGGAGGTATAAGAGAGCTCAAAACAGCTGGAGGCAGACTCACTAAAAACAGCTGGAGGCCAGAGGGGTCCATCTGGATAAAAACAGAAAGCTTGAAGTAGAGAAAAGTGAAGAAAAGTTATTGCTAGCCTGTGCTCCATATGGAATGAAAGGCTTAACCCTTTAGCATTTAAACCAGCCTGTGTCCAGGTAAGTTCACTGTCATCAATCTACCACAGGGAAAGGTCACAGTCAACAATCCATTGCAGGGAAAGTTCACCGTCAACATTTCACCGCAGGGAAAATTCACCGTAGGGAAAATTCACTGTGATCAATTCACCACAGGGAAAGTTCCCTGTCATCAGTTCACTTTTTTTTTTTTTTCTTCAATAAAATAGTTTTTGACTATTAATGGTGAGATACTATGGATAATTTTCTTGGTAAACTCTTCTTGCAGTGAACTTTCCTCAAGGTGAACTTTCTTTATGGTGAATTGATGGCAGTGAACTCACCAGTAATTAAAGTATCCATATCTGGCCCAAATTTTCTACCTATTTTATGCACAAGCTGGTCAAATCTAACCTCTTACACCTATTCTACAATGTCATCCTAAAAATAAGCATTACGTCTGACAGAGTAAGCTGAATGCTACAGGGTTAAGTGAAGTGAAGTGAACAGTGTACAACTAACTATATCCTTTCCTATAAAAATCTGTGGCTTTGTACTAAAGCTAGAAACCCACTGTACATTGCAAAGTGCAGTGTGGTTTTGAGTGCAGTATGATAGAGATGTGAAATAGGAGGGCTGGATTTTGTGGTCTCATTCTTCAACAAACTATCAACATTCCACAGGTCTGCTGAAGCTGGACTGACTAGCGTGACACAAGAGACGTTACTGTAGTTATGGACTAATGATTCAAGTAGAGAAATGGTAGAAATAGACATAATAAACTTAGTAAAGGTACATAATTTATTAGAACATAAACTGATGAAACTGTGGATCAAGTGGGATTAGTCCAACCAGAGAGCAGTCAACTCCATGGATCAGATGCAGAACTGTTGAACCCATAACAACAGAAGAATACATGTGATGATGATGACAATGGGAAAACAAATATCAAAGGCCAAATGGGGATATTTAAAAAAAAAAAACATTCGAGTGAGGTCGTTGCCAGTGCCGCTGGACTGGCTCCTGTGCAAGTGGCATATAAAAAAATACCATTTGAGCGTAACCATTGCCAGTACTACCTGACTGGCCCTCGTGCCGGTGACACGTAAAGGCACCCACTACACTCTGGGAGTGGTTGGCGTTAGGAAGGGCATCCAGCTGTAGAAACTCTGCAAGATCAGATTGGAGTCTGGTGCAGCCATCTGGTTCACTAGACCTCAGTCAAATCATCCAACCATGCTAGCATGGAAAGCGGATGTTAAACGATGATGATGAAATTTAATTTTTTTTTTTAAAGAATTTAAATAATCTAATTTTTAGCATTTTAATCATTGATACAAAAAAAAATGTGAGAGATGTTAATATGAATATGCTAATTATTTCAGCAAATAAAACAAGTTTTAAGAAATCCATGAGAAGGAAAATTTCATTTCAACCTTTTTTAATCCATTCTCCAAGCCATTTCAAAACTTGAACATCACGGGGTGGATAGAAATCAAAAAATCTCCCTTTAATGGTTCCATTTGTCAAAGATTCAACAAACTTGATTAAATCCTCAGCAGTAGTTCCTAGATAGAGAAGAGGAGAAACACAGAAATACAGAATATGAACCAATGGAAGAGGATGGACAAAGAAATCGGAAAAGAAATCATAAAATTAAAAATATAATACTTTTACTTATTACTACATTTCAAGGTATCTCCATAAACTATAGAATATTTTCTGAAAGTTGACTTTATAAGTTGTTTGATTATAGACTTAGAAAATAAATGCAATGGTTATGAGGTAAAGATACTGCCAGGCCAGAGCCTTACATTCTGTTGTTAGTGGTACCTAATACATGTCACATTTGGATAGTGAAATTTATTTAGAAAAAGTTATCTGGCTATAAAACAAAATTTTAATACTGAAATGAATTGAATTATAACAAACTTGTTATATGGTGGATTGCCAGAATCAGTAGAGACACAGATAAAAGTGCTTTGTGGAATCTAACTTTGCTTTCTTACATTCTGTGTTCAAATCTTGATGAAGGTGACTTCAGCCTTTTATATTGGGGTTGCTATAACAATGTATGAAACATGTACCTGTGGTTGATGCAATTAAAATTAAGCCCAGTTCCCAAAATGTAAGGCCTTTTGCCTGGGCTAGAAATCCTTATTAGTTGTAAGAAAAAAAAGAAAAAAAAAGCTATTTCTATTTCACATTAATGTTAATAATTTAAAACTAAATTTCATGGGGTATCATTTGGTACTGAAACACCTCACAAGTAGTTTCTGAGTGTTACAAAAAATTTACTTACCTGCTTTTGCTCTAGAAAATAAGTACTGTGGAATTGGAGCTGTGGAGTCTCTCAAATTGATTGGAGCCTTTTCTAATACTTTAGGTTTGTCCAATAAGATATTAAATGCATTCTAGCAGAAGTAATAAATAAATAAATAAAATTAAAATATCTAATATAAATTCTGCGTAATAATAGAGGTAAAAAAAAAAAGAAAAAAGAAAAGAAAAAACCCCAACATTTGTAACACATTAAAATATAAGGAAACATGTCACAACAGACTAAGACTGATTTCCATCTCATTTAGCAGTTTTTATTGCCAACCAGGTTATTGTAAAATATTTAGGGAAGGTACTTAACTCTTTATGCTTCATCCAGAAGGCCTCACAACACTTATTGTAAGCAGCCTCAGGAAGGAAGTTTTACAATCTTTAGTTGTTTTTTTTTCCTCATTTTTTGAATAGTCGGGTCTGAAGGACTTTGACTAGTAAGATTGAGGTTATTAATGTTCCTACTGAAATTTTGAATGTCACCAACACTAGGGAAAAACATGAGTAAGGAGGGAGCTTTAGAGGGAACAACATTCTGGAAAGGAAAACTGGAATGAAGAACTGAGTATAGTGTTTAGTGCAGAGTCTGGGGTTGGGCATTGGATATAACAAGAGAGGAAAATTAAGATGAGTGAGTTGGGAATGCCTGAGTGAGATGGTATAAGCTCAACAGAAGAGGTAGAAAAGGCAGAGTGAGGAAACAGCAACTGTAGACTTCTTCTCAAACCATTTCCTCAACGTCTTCCACTAAAAAAGAGAAGTAATCCTGCCTCTTCCACTCATCATGATCATTATCATTTCACATCTGCCTTCTGTGCCATACAAGAAGATAATGGCGTTAATGCAATACTGTGAAATGACAGTAAACACACATGTATATATCTCCTCTCCCCTTCACTGTTTCCTCTCTCTCACTCCTCCTCCTCGACTCTCTCGTCGCTGACACGTGACAAAAGAGAAACTACCTTTCTACCCACAACCTTCGTAAAGACTAAACGTGCTTATACTCTCTTTCATAAGCTCGTCTTCCTAAGCGTTCAGAATAATTTTTCCATCATCTTGGCTTAACAGCCCTCACTGTTTCTTTTTACTGTTTTGTTCTCATTGTTCTGTCTTTTACAGTTTTTATTTTTTTATTGTTTTTACTGTTTTGTTCTCATTGTCCTGTTCTTGTTACCACTTTCACCCTCCACAAAAAAATCCCAAATTTTATTTAATTTGCTTTGCGGGAAGGACTGTTTCAAGGAAGTCATGTTTTGTCCTTGCCTTCGAAACGTGGAGTAGTTGAAACAGGGACAACTGAAGAAGGGGAATAGTCTTTATGCTGTATGTCTTGTTTCTTTGTATTTTTTCATTGTTCAAAAAAAGATCGCTTCTATGCTTTTGTTTTTATGTTTTCATTTCTCCTTGTGTTCAACGTTTTTTTGATGTCCTGTACCCAAATACGCATGTGTATATACATATAGATGTAGGTATGTACATATATGAATGTATATATGCATATATTTATATATTATTTATATTAATATATATATATATGGAGAGAGAGAGAGAGAGAGACAAACATATTTATATAAAAATATACAACATAATACACAAACACGCATGTTTAAATTAAAATATAATATATAAAAAAAATAGCATTTTTTTAATACAAACATATGTTTAAGGGGAAAAATTCATATAAATGAATTAAAGGATGATATACTAAATGATGAAGTACACAAAAATTTTACAATTAACTGAAATTTCCCTCTTAACTGGATCAAAGCAGTTTCATTGTGACTAAACTTCACAGCTGAAGTACACATCTGCAGCTGCCACCTGATCTAAGCTCAGATTTTTTTTTCCCTGTTAAGCATGAAAATTCCTGTTTTGAATTCTTGAAATTTTCTCTCCTTTATTTTGAAAATTTGTTAGCATTTACCATAAGGGCTTTGTTTTCTTACTCCAGATTAGAATGAAATAGCAATTATTTGAGAATTATTTTGTATGTATGATGTAGTATGTTGGCCAGTAACTTACATATTACAGAAGACAGTGGGTGTATATTTGAAAACATAAAGAAAAAGTAATAGGGTTGAATAACTTACCAACATGTTAAGGACAGCAATAGGGCCACATGCGGAAACTTCAGTCTCTGACCGTTTCACTTGTCTATGGTAAGCTTGGTTCTCATCCCAAATCATTACACGTTCTACACTAGATCTTCTTGACTTCATAGAGTGGTTCTTCTGTCACAAGAAATAACAGTAAAAATGATGTACAAGCAGGGATACAAGAGGCAGTGACAGGTGGGGGTGGTGCAATACGGAAATAATAAGCAACAAATAAAAGTAAAAAAAATAAAGAAATGTCATTCATATATATATATATGCACCGGTGGCACGTAAAAAGCACCCACTACACTCTCGGAGTGGTTGGTGTTAGGAAGGGCATCCAGCTGTAGAAACTCTGCCAGATCAAGATTGGAGCCTGGTGCAGCCTTCTGGTTCGCCAGCCCTCAGTCAAAATCGTCCAACCCATGCTAGCATGGAAAGCGGACGTTAAACGATGATGATGATGATGATATGTACCCTCTTCACTCCTCTCTTCTGGCTAGCCAGAAACCCTAACTTCCTCCACTTACAGTTTGTCATTTTTTTCCCTTCCTTCTTCCAACTTGCCCTGAATGGTTTGTAGGATTAAGGAAATTCTAATTCACTGTGTAGTAACTGCTTGATTAGAATAAATAAATTAAATAAACAAGAGCCATCTGCCAGTTAGCAGATGTTCACACAAATCTTGTTTTTTATAGGCACTGACAACAGTGCCCCAAATGTTTACTATTCCTTTTAAGTTCACATTTTTAAGGTCACCACACTCAACGTCAGCACAAAGAAAGGCAGGACCAGTTAGATTGTTGAAATGCTAGAGTGGAGGTATGAAGATGTGTGCTATGTGCAAAAAGTAAGATGGAGGAGAGCCTTTGTTAGGTTCTTCATAAGCAAAGAACATAGGTACAAATTCCTTTGGTAGACAGAAGTGGGGGTGATGGTGTAAGCATATTTTTGGCAGAAAAATGTGTAGATAAAGTGAGATAATTAGAGTGTGTGGTACTCAAGCTAAAACTAATCTTAGATAAATTAACAGTTACATTTATATCTACCTATATGCCACACTCTAGACTGGCAGATGATAAGAAGGACCAATTTTATGAAGTCCTTTTGCAGATTGTCTCAATCATGAATGACATTGACTTCAACAGACATGTTGGACAGCACCCTGATGAATTCCAGGTACAGCACTGACCAGGAGAAAGTCTTTGACCAAGTCCCTCACTCTGCAATCAGATGGTCTCTGAGGAAGCTATGGGTAGATGAATGGCTAGTGAAAGTCATATGCAAGAGTACTGTCAGTAAAGTGAGAGTTAACCACAAGTGCAGTGACGAATTTAGAGCACAGGTTGGAATTCACTAGGGCTCAATTCTCCATTCTCTCTTATTTATCATAGTCCTCCAGGCCATAGCACAAGAATTTAAAACCAGTTGCTCTTGGGAACTACTGTATGGTGATGACCCCATTCTCATAGAAGAATCCACAGAAGAATTCAAAAGGAAATTCCAGATACAGAAGCAAAACTTGGAATGAAAGGTTCTTAAAGTTAACATAACTTGGTAAAGACTAAAGTTCTAGTAAGCAAGACAACAGACAAAACTCTATTCCCATCAGGTAAATGGCCTTGCCTGGTATTTAGAAAAGATGTAGACAGGAAGTGCAAGCTATGAACACAGAAGAAGTGTAGTGGAATCACAGGAGAATTAGCAGAGTAATTAGTCTTTGTATGTGGAAGTTGTGTAGGAGTTATAAACACTAAAGACACAGGGTAAATAGATTTTTTCAAATGCCTTGGAGGCTCCTTAAAAGCAGTAGATGGTTTCTGTTGCCTAGCTGACCTAATTAGCAGCTGAGAAGGTTGTTCTGAAAGTATAGCTGCTAGAATAAAAATAGGTAATTCATTTTATTCCTCCCAGGAATAACTATTGAGATTTGACTGCTGAATATTTTGAAATATGCAAGCAAATAGCACTAAAAATATTCAATTCAGTGGTTTGCTGTCCTGTTTTTTTTCTCCCCCATTGACTTGACAACAATAACATAAGGAATATTTGATAGATATATATGCAGAAATGGTTGTGTGGTTGAGTTTGAGTTGTAATCATGTGATTCTAAGTTCAGTTTAACCCCAGAGCTTGGCATTTTGTCCAGGTGTTTTCTACCAAAACTTTCGAGTAAAATATAATAGAACGAAACTTTCTAGAATCCTATCATACATACACACACACAAATTTATATTTCTCTGCTGATCAGATGAGTAACCCACCATTTTTAAATTAATCAATTACATATGTTAATTGCTTAATTATATAAATGCTATGTTTTTATTCAATTGAAACAGCTGTGAAAGCAAATTAAGGTTCATACATAAAATTTATAATTTTCTGTTGTTTACCAGTCTGTCCATCTATGAATGTCCTAGGTATGGCTTAAATTGCATTTAGCCACGGTTCTACACCGAGTCCCCGGTTCTACTCTGCATCGAGTCCCCGGTTCCACTCTGCATTGAGTCCCTGGTTCCACTCTGCATTGAGTCCCTGCTTCTACTCTGCATCGAGTCCCCGGTTCTACTCTGCACTGAGTCCCCGGTTCTACTCTGCACCGAGTCCCCGGTTCTACTCTGCACCGAGTCCCCGGTTCTACTCTGCATCGACTCCCCGGTTCTACTCTGCATCGAGTCCCCGGTTCTACTCTGCATTGAGTCCCCGGTTCTACTCTGCATCGACTCCCCGGTTCTACTCTGCATCGAGTCCCCGGTTCTACTCTGCATCGACTCCCCGGTTCTACTCTGCATCGACTCCCCGGTTCTACTCTGCATCGACTCCCTGGTTCTACTCTGCATCGACTCCCCGGTTCTACTCTGCATCGACTCCCCGGTTCTACTCTGCATCGACTCCCCGGTTCTACTCTGCATCGACTCCCCGGTTCTACTCTGCATCGACTCCCCGGTTCTACTCTGCATCGACTCCCCGGTTCTACTCTGCATTGAGTCCCCGGTTCTACTCTGCATCGAGTCCCCGGTTCTACTCTGCATCGAGTCCCCGGTTCTACTCTGCATTGAGTCCCCGGTTCTACTTTGCATCGACTCCCCGGTTCTACTCTGCATTGAGTCCCCGGTTCTACTCTGCATCGACTCCCCGGTTCTACTCTGCATTGAGTCCCCGGTTCTACTCTGCATTGAGTCCCCGGTTCTACTTTGCATCGACTCCCCGGTTCTACTCTGCATTGAGTCCCCGGTTCTACTCTGCATTGAGTCCCCGGTTCTACTCTGCATTGAGTCCCCGGTTCAACTCTGCATTGAGTCCCCAGTTCTACTCTGCATCGAGTCCCTGGCTCTACTATGACCCATAGCAGTTGCTGTTACCAGGGGTCCCAGTTATGGGTTAATAAGCATGTCACAAAAGGTCACTCACAGGCACTCTATTGAGCCCAGGCAAATGAGGACTTTCAGCTTTTTAATTGTTTATCTAAGAGATGGTAAGCCCACATAAATCCTATATCCTGATAACTACTGGGCTTGTAGCACCTGTTGCATCAGGCTGATGCAAGTTTGAAGGAGAAAAGAGTGGGACAGGCTCTGCATAAACCATATCCACTATAATAATAACATTCATTGTGCAGGTTGTTCAGTGAACCAAGACACAAGTACAAACACCATCTCACTTGCTTCCCAAGTCTAGTGGCAATAGGGAAAGAGGCAACAGAGATAGGTCAAGGATGCTACAAGAGATTTTCAGCTTTGACCATGCACACAGGTGGTCATGGATTGATGGTCATTTCCATAGACTTGTAAGAACACTGTATAACTGGGTCTTGATAAAACCACATTTGTCAAAGTAATGTAGGAGTCCATACCATGTATGTGTGTGTGTATCCCCTTAGCCATATGTGTTTTCCATGAGAGGCAGCAAACAACATTGCCTGCATTTTTATAACCATTACATGATGCTGAGACAAAGGTACATGCAAACCCATAAAAGCACAGAACACAAACATATTTCTGTACGTTTTCCACAGAATATTATATATATATATATATATATATATATATATGATGACTGGCACCCATGCCAACCTTCCTTCATTGGACACTACACTCTGCTTGCAAAGACCTGTTGGGGCAAGTGAAATCAAAATTGAACCAAATTCGATGACTGGCATCGTGCCAATGGAGCACTATCAGCTTCTTCTGAGTGGGATCGCTGCCAGAGCAGCTGTCTGGCCACCGTGCTGGTGGCACGTAAAAAGCACATTTGAGTGTGATCGTTACCAGCGTCACCTTACTGACACTTGTGCCAGTGGCATGTGAACAAAACATTCGAGAGTGGCTGTTGCCAGTACTGCCTAACTGGCCATTGTGCTGGTGGCACGTAAAAGCACCCACTACACTCTCGGAGTGGTTGGCGTTAGGAAGAGCATCCAGCTGTAGAAACTCTGCCAGATCAGATTGGAGTCTGGTGCAGCCATCTGGTTCACCAGACCTCAGTCAAATCGTCCAACCCATGCTAGCATGGAAAGCGAACGCTAAATGATGATGATGATATAAATATATATTTAGAGAAAGATATTTTCAAAAAGATTAAGAAAAGACTTTTTATAAAGTAGAATGGTATTAACCTTTAAGAAGGAATTTCACAAATTGTGTGTAGGCTTTAACACATTATTAAAGCCTCCACACAATTTGTGAAATTCCTTCCTAAAGGTTAGAACCATTCTAATCTCTAAAAAGTTTTTTTTTTTATCTTCACTTTCTGAAAAAAATCTTTCTCTAAATATAACTGTATCAAGTAATTTCCTAAACACTGTGTGTGTGTGTGTGTGTGTGTGTGTGTGTGTATGTGTATATATATATATATATATATATATATATATATATATATGGCTGATGACAGTACTTCCTGATTGGCACCTGTGACAGTGGCATGTTAAAAGCACTATTTGAGTATGATTGATACCTGTGCTGGTGGCATGTAAAAAGCACCATTCAAATATGGTCGATGCCTGTCTTGCCTGATTGGCCCTCGTGGTAGTGGCATGTAAAAAGCACCCACTAAACTCTCAGAGTAGTTGGCATTAGGAAGGGCATCCAGCTAAAAGTTCTGCAAGCTCACCGCCTTTATATACACAAGCCCCTATATCACTACACCTATTCTCACCACCCCCAATGTGCTCTTGAGGGTATGTCCCAACACATTTTCGCCATTATGTCTTTCACTATTGCTCTCTGTATCTTAGTCTCTAACTCACTCTCTCCTGTTTTCCAACTGGGATATCCATGTTATCTACACTACAGCAAGACACCTATATCTGTCCCATCTATGCCTTAAACCTCTCAACTGACACAAAGCCACACCCACTTAATACTACTCTCTCCTCTCCAACCCTCCTAGTTGAGGGATTTTTGTTTTGCAAAGTACTTTGTGACTGTTGGTGCTAGTGCCATGTAGCTGTAGAAACCATGTCAAAACAGACAACAGAACCTGGAGTGGCTCCTGGCCTTGCCAGCTCCTGTCAAACTGTTCAACCCATGCCAGCATGGATAATGGATGTTAAATGATGATGGTGATAATATACAGATAATTAGTTATCTGTAATAAGCACACCAAAATAACTTCCACCGATAGAATAAATACTAGGCTTACAAAGAATAAGTCCTGGGGTCGATTTGCTCGACTAAAGGCGGTGCTCCAGCATGGCCACAGTCAAATGACTGAAACAAGTAAAAGAGTTCATATGTCACAGCAGGTGTTTCATTGTCTTCAAGAAAGACAATTCTGTAAGATCTTATTTTATCGATTGTGCTGTTTGAGAAGTTACCTGTGAGATACTAGCTTCCTCTCCGAGGGTAGATCTATCTCATCTTCTAGGTGCAGATTGGCTGTGTGGGTAAGAAGCTTGTATGTGTGTATACCTTTGACTTGACATCATGTGATGACTGAACAAGTGTCACTGCCATACAAGTGTTGTTTCTTTTTTAGTCTTTCCACAAAAAAAGATGTCTGGCCAAGGGAAATATTACCTCGTTTAGAAATGGGTAAGGGTTGGTAACAGGAAGGGCATTCAGCCATAGAAAATCTGCCTCAATGACTTCTGTGTGATCCATGCTGGCTTGGAAAAATGGTAAGTGGCTGTTAAGTGATGATGGTGATGATGATCATGTTGTTCAGATGTTGGAAGAGATGTTGTTAAGCATTGTCTCAATGGCTTTTTGTGAGTAGCAAAAAATATTAGCAACCTAATACTGGTAAAATCTGGAGCCCTTGGAAACTAGCTATGATCTGCATTAACCCTTTTGTTATCATATTTCTGTTGAGATGCTCTGTGTTTCTTTCTACTGATTTTAAATATGACAAAGAATTTAGCAAAATAATTTAGTTATCACTAGCAGTATCGCCCGGCGTTGCTCGGGTTTGTAAGGGAAATAACTATATAAGCATTTTTAGAGAGTTATAGCCAAAACATAGCAAAAAATGCATTAAAAATGGAAAAAAAATGGTGGTAAATTTTTTTTTAAATCGTTGACTCATCGAAGACATTTTTAGAGAATTACTTCCCTTATATAATAGCGTAAAAAATGCATTAAAATGGAAAAAAATGATGGTAAATTTTTTTTAAAATTGTAGACTCATCGTAGACGCGCGCTAATACCCAGAAGGGCTTGATATGAATCACGACTATAAGATACCCGCTTTTGGTTAAACTGCACCGCAAAATGTGGGAGTAGTTAGGAATCTAAATCGTAGGAGACAGACACGCAACTTGACATTTATATATAAAGATTAAGCTAGTGTAAGGAACATAAATTGTGTCTAAGGTTTGGAGAAAAATTTTAATTCAGAACTTTTGAAAACAAGACATTTGGGATCTTTTCAGTTTGAACGGCAGTTTTTTCTAGCGGTGTCATATGAAATTGTCACCCATAATTATGACCCTAGTATCGATCTATTACATTTCTATCTGTTTTAGGGTTAGTTAGGGGTGGGGGAAGGGTATCTTTTTTTTCTTCAGAAATGTAAATAAACCCAATCTGTTTCTTAAACGAGGGACATATTCATACAGCACAGAATGTTTTTTTTACCTGAATAGACATAATTGATTGGTTGAAATTGCAGAAATTGAAGAAAAAAAACAACAAATATCTTACAAACTATAGAATTTTCTCAATAAAGCCAAGAGAAAAAGATGTTTTATAAACACATTCTACCAGTATGCGAAGTTTAAAATTTTTTAGTTACCTAGAAATTATGTTAAAAACTGCCGTTCAAACCAAAAAGATCTGACATTTGTTCTCAGAGTCAGAGGTAGTTTCAGCTGGGTTGGTATCAAAAGGGTTAATAACCAACAATCAATCCATAGTCCTGTTTGAACTAATTTTGGAAGAGTTTGCTAAGTTCAGTTGCTGTGAAGAGTGAAGGACCTAATGCTTTCTTCTCTTACTCTCAGGTGAATGGCAGTTGCTGGAAATGTTAAATTCCTAACTAACCTTAGTCTTTATCTAGTTCGCCATGTGTATATAGCAATGCAAGAATGTTAGAAAGATCAACAGCAAACGGAACTGTAATGGTACGAAATAGAAAGAGATTCTTTCTGCAGTTGTCCTACCTTCTAGAAATAACAGTCAAATCTCCATCAAACCACACTACCACCTTAGAAAAAGAATGACACAATGGATAATGGCATAAATAACGCAGTACTTGGGCAAGCGAGGAAATGCCTTCTGATCATAAATTTTTGTTGATGGAACTGGTCGGCCTATGGCTAAATAACATGAGTAAAATTAAAGAGAGAGGTAAGAATAACTGGTTAGTTTTAAATAGCTGCAAGTATGTACATTCAGTAGATAATTGTCATGTGTAGAAATTCTCTGTTTATAATTATATGGTTTCTGCAATAGTAGATGTTTTCAAATATTTCATAAAACATAGTTATCAGCAACTTACCTTACTAGTATGCTGCATATTTAAAGCATGCGAGTCTGTCTTGTGATCGGTGTCGGAAGCAGAGGTGCAGCAGCATTTGTCACCAGGACTGTCAGCAGTGCATTTGTCTAATCGGACCCTGTCGATATCTTCATAGATTGGTTCTTGTGAACTGGGAATATCACTAGCATATGAAAATGCACAAACACACACACACACACACAAAGAAAAAAAGAAAAAGAAAAAAGAAAAGAAAGACGAGAGAATGGTTATTAACAGTAAATAAAAGATTTCTGAACAAATATACAATAAATTTCATACATAAGAATGTAACATCAGAATGTTAGTAGGTTAAGAAATAGGAGGTAAGGATATTCATGGTTGTTTTCAGGATGTCAAACATATATTAAGGCGTAGGAGTGGCTGTGTGGTAGGTAGCTTGCTTACCAACCACATTGTTCCGGGTTCAGTCCCACTGCGTGGCACCTTGGTCTTCTACTATAGCCTTCTACAAGTGTCTTCTACTATAGCCTCGGGCCGACCAAAGCCATGCAAGTGGATTTAGTAGACGGAAACTAAAAGAAGCCAGTCGTATATATGTATATGTTTGTCCCCCCAACGTTGCTTGACAACCGATACTGGTGTGCTTATGTCCCCGTAACTTAGCAGTTCAGCGAAAAAGACCGATAGAATAAGTACTAGGCTTCCAAAGAATAAGTCTTGCTCAGCTAAAGGCGGTGCTCCAGCATAGCCACAGTCAAATGACTGAAACAAGTAAAAGAGTATATGTTCAATGATTCCAACATTACATTCCCCATACTAATGTGTTTGGTTATAATGGCCACTTTTTTTGTAATCAGCTGATAGATTACTAAGAGGTAGCATAATAGATTGATAAAAT
Source organism: Octopus sinensis (assembly GCF_006345805.1). Lineage (NCBI taxonomy): Eukaryota > Metazoa > Mollusca > Cephalopoda > Octopoda > Octopodidae > Octopus > Octopus sinensis. The sequence continues at coordinate 178,199,899 of NC_042997.1, forward strand.
ACCAATATACTAATGCTACTTATTTTACTGACTCCTAAGGCGGTAAGGTGGAAAAATTGTTAGTATGACAGACCAAATAATTAGTAGCATTTCTTTCGGCTCTTTACATTCCAAGTTCAAGTTCTGTGGAGACTGACTTTGCCTATTACCCTTTCAGGATCAATAAAATTAGTACCAGTTGAGCACTGGGTTGAGGTAATTAATTTACCCCCTCCCCTAGTCTACAAATTTGAAGCCGTTATTTTACTGACTCCAGAAAGATAAACTGTACAACTGATCCATGCATTCCAAACATTGCAGAACATCTAGTCTAAATCTTGTTAATAATAATGGTTTCAGATTTTGCCACAAGGGCAGCAATTTTGGAGGAGGGGATGAGCCCCAGTCTTCAACTGATACTTATCGACCCTGGAAGGATGAAAAGTGAAGTCAACCCCAGCGGAATTTGAACTCAGAATGTGAAGACGGATGAAATACTACCCAGCGTGCTAATGATTCTTGCAAAGTTGCATAACCTAGTGGTTAGGGTATTGGACTCAAGATTGTAAGGTTGTGGTTTCAATTCACAAGCTGGGGTGTGTGTTGTGTTCTTGAGCAAGGCTTGATGCACCAGTAGGCTTGAGAAAGACCTAAAACCAATAATAACACCATGCTCTTCTAATATCACTACTCTCTTTTACTTGTTTCAGTCAAGCAAATCAACCCCAGGACTTATTCTTTGTAAGCCTAGTACTTATTCTTCCAGTCTCTTTTGCCGAACCACTAAGTTATGGGGACATAAACACACCAGCATCAGTTGTCAAGTGATGTTGGGGGTACAAACACAGATACACACACATTTATGTATTCCACTGGCTTCTGTGCCGGTGGCACATAAAAAGCACCATCCGAAGTGACCGATGCCAACCCCGCCTCGAATGGCTTCTTTGCCGGTGGCACATATAAAACACCATCCGAATGTGGCCGATGCCAGCACCGCCCCGACTGGCTTCTGTGCCGGTGGCACATAAAAAGCACCATCCGAACGTGGCCGATGCCAGCACCGCCTTGACTGGCTTCTGTGCCAGTGGTACATAAAAAGGCACCAACCGATCGTGGCTGATGCCAGACCCCTCTGGCACCTGTGCAGGTGGCACGTAAAAAGCACCCACTACACTCGCGGAGTGGTTGGCGTTAGGAAGGGCATCCAGCTGTAGAAACACTGCCAGATCAGACTGGAGCCTGGGGCAGCCCCTGGCTCCCCAGACCCCGGTCGAACCGTCCAACCTGTGCTAGCACGGAAAACGGACGTTAAACGATGATGATGATGATGATATATATATATATATATACATACATATACATGACGGGCTTCTTTCAGTTTCCGTCTACCAAATCCACTCACAAGGCTTTGGTTGGCCTGAGGCTATAATAGAAGACATTTGCCCAATGTGCTATGCAGTGGGACTGAACCCGGAACCATGTGGTTGGTAAGCAAGCTATTTACCACACAGCCACTCCTACGCCTATGAACTACTAATAACAATAATTATTTCTTAATGGTAATAATTTACGTTTTGTAAGATTCTTGATGTGAAATCCTGTGATGAAACAGATATTGTTATATTTGGGGATGGTCACATTTTTGTTTGCCAATTAATCACACACACATGCAATACATTTGTTATTCACTTTAGCTTTACTATTATTCTAATTTCAGTACCCTTTGCTTAGAAATCTTTTGTGTTCTGTTTAGTCCATTAGGATGGACCAAACAGAACAGGAGGAGGCATGTGAAATGGAGAGTCACTGAAGAGGCCTCATGATGAATGATGAAAGATTTCCAGGCAAAGGACACTAAAATAAGAATAGCAAAACTAAAGTAATGAAGAACAAGTATATAATTCACATGGTTCACTGGTTAAAAAAAACAACAACAAAAATGACCAGCCCCAAATATAACAACAGATAATAATTTGGTAGAACTACAATCTCTATTAACCATCTGCGACACCTGAGGTGGTAAATATATCTGTTAAAATGAGATGTCAGTGTTATTTTCATTTTTGCATAATTTAGATGACAGTTTATTCACTGCTTCCTATATATATATATATATATATGTATATACAGAACTCCAGTTAACTAAAGGAAAGGAAAGAGTAAAAGTTGAAGTGGTTAGTAAAGTTGGTAGTATAGTATTTAGTAGATGGAGAGGTTGAGGATATACAGGAAATTAAAAGCTTAATGGTTTATAGAAGATGAAGAGGTCAAGATATATAATTGAGAAAGTTGTTCGTATATAATAAATTAAATTGTTGCTGTATATAAATAGAAGACGAAGTTGATAGTCTGAAAAATACAGGGGCATATAACCATTCACTATCAGGTGACACATTTCTGGATGTAGACATAATACTGATAGAAGCACAGTAAATGTAAATACTGAAATATTTCATATTTAAAAATGAAGAGAAAAGTTTGAAAATTTACAGTCATAAATAATACCTGTGAGACATTTTAAACATTTCATATACTGTAAAAACCCATACACATGTGATTTTCAGGATAAAATTTGTTAAAAAAAAGCTTCCACTCATGTAAAATTTGAACCCAAAAAGTTTTCAGAATTGCTGATATGGCCAAGGGAAAAAGGTTTTCAATTTAGCTGTATTTAGCATAATTTCACCTACTTATGATTGGATTTTATTATATTTTCATCAAATAAAAATAATTTCTGTTCAACAGGTATCACATTAAAAACTATTAAATTACAAAGTATTTGCGTTGTTTATAATAAACTTTACTTTACATTTCTTGCTCACAAGAGATTATGTCCGATCTTTAGCCTACTGCTGTAGGTCTTCTCAAATTACAATCCCAGGAAAAGTTGTTGAAAAGAATTATCAACAAAAACAAAGCTGATAAATATGCACAGGTGTTGCAAATTAAGTTTAATCACCAATAAACATCAGTTTGGATGACACTGAGAAAATATGATCTGGACCTTGATTACCAGCATGAACATCAGACTTCAAAAAGTAGTTAACCATTTAATGGTTTTAGTAAATTTAAATAGAAAAAGTGAGCATTATACTGTCCAGCATAAATAAAAGTCAACTTCATTATATTTAAGCCCCTATTTTTTCTGACATTAAATGAGTCAACTTCTGGTATGAATGTTTACATTTTGTACGTTTTTTTTCAGCAAAAATGTTTCTAAAAAAATTCTGGAAACAATCTACTCATGTAATTTATACACCCCTAAAGTTCATTTTTATTTTTGTGGAAAAAAATGATTAAATTACATGGGTTTTTACAGTAACTTTAAACATTCTACATTGTTGATTATTATCATCATTTAATATTATTACTTCTAAATCTCTCAGACAAAGACATTCAGTAACAGTTCTTTTAAGTTAAGGCTATTTGTCAACATAATGTGGCTGTCCCAAAATGGATGATGTTACTGTTGTTTTAGCCCTGAGAAACATCATTTCTAGCTGGCTATATGACACAATATCTGTGTCCTAATTTTTTCAAACAGGAGTGCTGAGCTCCCTGTTTGAAAATATAAGGACACAAATACTGTGTCGTATAGCCAGCTAGAAACGATGTTTCTTAGGGCTAAAACTACAGTAACACCATCCCTTCCAGGACAGCCACATTATGTTGGTAAACAGCCATAACATCATCATTTAATGTCCCCTTTTCCATGTTGGCATGGGCTGGACAGTTCAACAAGAACTGAAGAGCCAGAGGGTGGTGCTGAACTCCAATGTCTACTTCAGCATGGTTTCCACAGATGGATGCCCTTCCTAATGCCTCTTTACAGTGTACTAGGAGGTTACCAAGTACTCACAAGACCAGACCCTCAACTTAGTGGGGTATAGTATTGAAGAATGTGAAAGTATGACAGAGGGACAGAAGTAGATGTCCTACTGAAGAGGGGGATATTCACCTAAAATATCACGAAGGTCATTATGATTTAAGGGAGAAGGACAACAGATCAGTAAGGTTTGTACAGGGGATACATTTGTAGTATATTGAAAAGGGGAATATGAATATGCTCGCCTTAAGTTCTCAACCATAGATGGATTGGAACTGTAGCGGTACTGTTGCGACATAGGGCATGTCTTGGGTATTTCAAACTTGGTACAGCCCATTCATTCCCAAATCTGACAACAGTCCATTTCTTCAAGAAAGAAGAGACGGACACAAAAAAGAGCTGACCCAAGTAAAGGAATGGTACTTTATTTATGACTCTTGTCCCAAACGGAAGAAAGATAAAGTTGAACTCAGAGTGCAGAGAGCCACAAGACAATTTGTTACCCATTGTCTGAACACAACCGTTTCATCATCTAAGATGTCATGGAATATCATGTAGAAGCTTCTGTATTGGCTTGATATGATGAGTAACTGTCAATATGTTATGTACAGGAGTGAGACTACAGCAACACCAATGCAGTATGAAGAAGGAGAGACCAGTGAGATATCAGTATGGTATATAAAGGATCCACACTCATAAGATGTCAATGTATTATACAGAGAATAATCTTTCAAACTTTGGGAAATGTCCAAGCTGAGAATATTTTGTTCCAGGCGTAGCTGTATAGTTAAGAAATCTGCTTCTCAACCATATGGTTTCTGGTTCAGTACCACTGCACGGCATCTGGGGCAAGTGCCTTTTACTATAGGTCTAGGCTGATGACAGCTTTGTGAATAGATTTGGTAGATGGAAACTGAAAGAAGCTCTTTGTGTATATGTGTGTGTTTCCTTGCCTGGACATTGCATTATAATTGGAAACAAATATCTCCATCATATAAGTTGCTTACTTCATTTCCAAGCTCCTACAGAAGCATGTATGGCCATGGGGAATATTGGCTTCAAATTTTGGCACAAGGCCAGCAGTTTTGGGGAAGGGGCTAAGTCAATCACATCAACCCCAATGCTCAACTGGTACTTGTTTTATTGACCCTGAAAGGATGAAAGGTAGAGTCGATCTCGGCAGAATTTGATGTCAGAACATAAAGAGACAAAATGCGGCTAAGCATTTTGCCTAGTATGCTAATAGTTCTGCCAGCTTGCCGCTATAGCTGTGGGAAATATTACCTTCTTTGGAAGAAGGTGAGTTTGGTGATGGGAAGGGTATCCAGTCATAGAAAACCTGTCGCAACAAATTTCATCAGACCCAAGTAAGCATGGAAAAGTGAATGCTAAAATGATGATGACTGATGAGATGAGTCTGTAAGTAGAAGGATGTCCTATTGCAGACACATTTAACAGATGCTATTAGGGAAGAAGGATAGATGTTAATAATGATGATATGCTAAGAATTTTGAATGAATTAAAATAACAATTTATCATTAGATAATTACCAACTGCAAAAGATGAAACAAATATTTTAAACACACAGACACACAGGTACATATATATATATATATATATATATAGTTAATCCAAACAAGAAAACAAAAACAAAAAAAGCAACAACACAAGGACGTGGAACAAATAAAGTATTATTGGACGCTCAGGAAAGAAGGGAAGAAGGAGGGTTTGACGTTTCGAGCGGAGCTCTTCGTCGGAAACATATGGAGAGAGAGAGATGCTAGATAATAAGCACAAGCTACACAAACATATACAGGGTGGACCAAAGTGATCCGACAGATTTGGAGGCTTAATAAAAGCACAAAAATAAGAAATAATGAAAAGAAAAATTTTATTTTCTGAATGTACATATAATGCCATTTTATTTCATTAAGTTTTAAAAATTATATGAAAATCCCTATTTTTTACGATTTTTTCACTGCTGTGTCGCCACTTTTCGGTGTATTTCGACCAGAAAAATGTTCACAAAATTTTTACTTTTCAAAATTACAATTCCAGCGGGTCGAAACAAACCCGAGCAACGCCGGGCGATACTGCTAGTATCAGCTAAATGCTTCCCATCATTGTCAACACACTGTTGGAGACGTTCATGAAAGTTATCGATAACTCAATGGGTTACCTCTTCTGGAATGGTTGCTATTTCTACACGAATTGCAGGTTTTATTTCATCAATAGATCGAGGGTGATGACTGAATACTTTTGATTTTAAATATCCACACAAGAAGAAATCACATTTCACCATTCCAGAAGAAATGATCCATAGAGTTATCGATAACTTTCATGAACGTCTCCAACAGTGTGTGACAATGCTGGGAAGCATTTAGCTGATTTAATTTTTAAAACTTAATGAAATAAAATGGCATTATATGTACATTCAGAAAATGAAGTTTTTCTTTTCATTATTTCTTATTTTGTGCTTTTATTAAGCCTCCAAATGTGTCAGATCCTTTTGGTCCACCCTGTACTACAATCTGCCAAGCTGGTAGGTGTGAATAAAAAATTTAAGTTTTAATTAGCATGCTGTATGAGAAGATACAAGTAGCTACAAAGAGTAAACAACATAAAATGAATATGTCAAAAAGATATTGATAATGATGATGGTGATGATAATATGGCAGCTAAATATTACACTGTATATATATATATATATATATATATATATACAATTGACAACCTTTTAAAATATGAAGCTTTTATTGACTCACCGGAAATCACTGTCCTCACTAGTTGGTGAACTTGGAGATGACAGAAAATTGTTTTGATGTCCATTGTGTGAAAGACAAAGAGAAACTAAATGGCAATGATCATCTGCCTCTCCTATTTCATTGCTGTCATGAGAACCACTTTCTTCTGAACCGACTGACACATCATCTTGGTCATCAAGATTTAGATTGGAGAAACATTTCTGTGTCATGTTGTGATGGTTTTGGAAATTAGAATGACTATGCGGCAGTGTTGGATCTTCAAGAGCAGACAGATTGGAGTTGCTGCTGGATGCACTCAAATCGTTTGTAGCACAATTTGTTAATTGTGTTTTGGAAGGAGCTGATCCATTAGAATTCATTTGGAGCAAATCTCCTGTTGGACTGGGGCAAGCAGAGTCAACATCATCGGCATAAGGAATTTCACTCAGTGAAAACTCAAAGCCCATTGCACCGGTTGAGCTACCAGCACTGTTCAAGTTTTGCTCTAAGTTTGGGGTGGTAGTGGAGGCCAAGTCAAAATCAAGAAACTCCATGTCCATTGCACTAGTAGAACTGCCAGCACTATTCAAATTTTGTTCCGAGTCTAAATTTGGGGTGGTTGTGGAGACAATGTCAAAATCAAGGAAATCGACTTCTGGAGACATCACAGTATCATCAGAAGTTTGGCAGCTGTTTGTTGCTCCACTTAATGGTAATTGCATTGCAGTGAAAGAGTTATGGCACTGGGGAATTTTGACACCACCATCAAGGATTGAGTGGCTGTCATGGCTGTTTTCAGAGCACCCAACTTCTTTTGCAGGTTTCTTTAGACAGTTGCTTTGCAGATGGTTATCACTGGTACATAATAACAATGTAGGAGGGGAGGTGGCAGAAGAGGGGGATGTCGATGGAGATGACTGAGTAGAAGGGGATGATGACAGTAACGAAGAAGAAACTTTCAGGACATCAGTACATTTTATCACAGAACTACCAGGTTCACGCTTTACACTATTACTATCACCAAATCCAGTGAAACCAACATAGCTATTTTCACTACACTTAGAGTTATTGCAAGCACTAATTGAGGGACTGGGAAAAGAGAGTTGGTTGTGCTTTTTATGATCACAATTTTTAAAATAATTACTATTAGGAAAATGGCTATAACTGGGTTCATGGCTTGATATTGCCATGTCATTTATACTAGCAACAATCTGTTGGTTATTGGTTTCATTGATGTCACTACTGGTCAGAGACGAAAATGAATCTGTGGAATCAGTAGAACTTGACATGAGACGGCTAGTCTGTACAGGGGGAAAATCTGCTTCAATAAAATCTCCAAAATCTTCTTCCCGATTGTCTATAGACCCTGTTCCTGAAGAACCTAAATTGTTTGAGCGAAAGTTATTTGAGTTTAAAGTGGCATTGCTACAACCAACAGAAGCAGAGCTCTCTTCTACACAAGTCCCAATCTGACTCTTATAATTATTATCTTTATTATAATGCACAACATTGTCTGGATCACAGTAAGAGTAGCTGGGGCAGAGAAGTTCAGTTTCCAACTCAAAAGACTCGCCTGATCCACAGCAACCTTCAAAGCTGTTGCAAGCCCGACAGCAGTCTTGCAATGAAGAAATGAACCGGTTTTTTTGAAACTTACATTGCAAGTTGTAAAGTGCTTTGCATTTCTTGCCCACTAACTTACTGCTAGTGGTGGTATTGGTGTTTGTGCAATTGTTGCAATTAATACAAGAAGATACAACTGTTCCTGCGGCACCGGAGGCAGAATTCATCATGTTGCTATTGTTTTCGTATTTTAAAGATTTACACGTGTGCTGTTGCTGCTTGGCGTTTTTCAACTTTGATTGAATCAACAAGTCCGATTTTGATGCAGAAGCCATATCAAGGCTACCTTCATAATTTACCAAGTCACTAACAGCCGAATGTTTCTTTTGGTTTTGATTCTCAACATGCTGCAGCTGGGACATCTTGGTGATGGTCTTGAAATCTGGAGTCATTATGAGACCATTAGTTTGTTGAAGAGTGTAACATTTGGAGGAACAAGGCATATTACCGTTAATAGGCCCATTTACTTGAACCAGAGGGCCTTGTTTGAAAAGGGTGCAATTACTATAAGGCATCATTGTTGTTGGTATTGTTGAAGTAGTAGTAATAGTGCTTGTAGTTATAGTGGCAGCAGAAGTGTCAGCCATCTGTGCGGAAGAAATCGTATCACTTTTACTCAGTAATGATTTCGATAGCTTTGGTTGGTGCAACTTCACTGAAGTGGAGCTATCTTTCTGGATCACCGAAGAGAAAGTGTTTCGCCTGTTACCAGAAGTACTGTAATTGTTATGGACAGGGATATTGATCTGCTGCTGGCTATGGTGATGATGGTGATGATGATGATGACTATAGTGGTTCTGGCTGTGATACCGGGGAAGATGGTAATGGTAAGAAGGGTTCAGATCGCTACTGGTTTCCTTTGGCCGTGCTGCCTGCAAATTGTTAACAACTGTCTCACAGTTTTCATTGTTTGAGGCACTGACAGATTGCAGAGGTGAGCAGCTTTGCCATTTCGGTGCAATTCCCGGGTTTGGATCTGTACTTGCCAGGGAAGGTAAGGAATCATGCAGAGAGATTTCACAGTTCCCACTAGCTCCATTACATGATGGTTCTGTAACAGGGTTTTTAGAGTGAAAATCACCTATGGCATGGAAGTTTTGGGGATCGCTTTTTCTTTCTCTACCAGCACTGCTACATTCATCATCGAAAGAGCTGTTGTTATTGTAATAACTAATGCGATTGTTGTTGTTGTTGTTTTGGGAGCGACTGTGGCTATCTAAAATGCTTGCTGGGGTGATGCCATCAGTTTGGCTCTGAGGCAAAGAATAAAAGTCAAAATTCGAATTATCCAAGCCATTCTCACTTGTAGCAATCACCTCCTCCTCTATGCTGTTATCATAATCACTATTCCCCACAGCTTCCTTTGTAGAGTTGCCCATCCTTTGGTATAAACTACATCTTTCAATGATACCAGGTGATGCTGTGGAGTCAGCAGTAATTAATGGTGGGATATGTGCACAGGGAAGAGTGTTCTCCATCGCTTTCTGACAAAAGTGGGCATTACACAGAACTTACGGACTTTCCAGTTAGTAACAGCATCCAAATCTGAAATTCAGAAAAAAAAAACACAAGTAAGCAGACTGAAATGACAAAAAAACAACAAACAAAAAAACAACAACAAAACAATTTAAATCACTATATAAATAACAATAAGAATTTAGAATGTGTTGTGTGTGTGTGTGCACGCATGCATCTGTTTCTGTATCTATTGGTATATCTATAAACATTTTCAGCATAATGAGTTCACATTATATAACATAATAAAGCAATTTTTTTAAAACTTTAAATAGTCTACCTTTATTCAACACTATCTTGAAAGTAATCAAAGAAAAAGATCCCGTAACATTTAAATGGTACCTGGACTAGAAACCTCAGAAAACCAACAACACTAAGATACAATTTTAGCCAACAACACTTCCCAGCAAGTGGACTAGGGCATACCAAGACCTAACTTAAGACTTCACAAGATAATGCTATTATGTCAGGCATGGTCCAGACTAATAATGGCTCCTGGAAAAGACACACAAATCTGTTTGCTCTAGTTTGTTTGATTGGCAATAATCTTCCATTCCTGCATAACAGTTGATTGGTTACTGGCAAGAAGAGCATAGCACAGCATGCAAAGTGGCTATACATACATACATACAAATACTCATGAATGTTCGGATGTGTGTGTGTGTGTGTGTTTATAGACACAAATTTCATCCATTCATTTTCACTGCTCACTATTCTTGGGAGGGTCATAGGAGTAGAGTCCTCAGGAACCATCTCCATAGGGTCCTATCAGAAGTAATCCTCATTATATTTTGCAGCTGGATTCCCAAGCATGGCCAACTGAAACAATGGATATTATCCAGTCATCTTGCTTTTGGTCTACTGCCATGTCTCCTGCCAGTTGAGCTGGCTTGAAGAATTTTTTCTGATTTTTTCCTGCAGCATTCTAACCACATGTCTGTAATACAGAAGCTGTGACTTAACAATGCAGAGAAATAGTGACTTGATTTGGAGAAGCTTCTTGATCTGTTAACTATGCATCCTGTAGAGTAACATTATTCCAAGCATTCTTCACAAGAACCCCATTTTCATATAAACAATAAAACATTTGTAAGCAACACAATCTGAGAACCGCCCCCCCCCCAAAAAAAAGAAATTATACTGATGGGAACAGTACAGCACATTTTGCATACTGGGTAAAACAAGCTACCCTTTACACCACAAATGACTTGCAATTTAGATACACATATCCTGAACACTAACTTCAACATGAGTTTCACAGGTCACACCTGGAATTTATAAGCAACTTAATTATACAGATTCAGATTTTGTGCCAATGAAATGTTCATATTCAAAATCTTAGTTGAAATCATACATTTCTTTTTGTTTTCTTCATAGTGTTAATTCGAGGCTAAACATAAATCAAGATAAAATAACTTGCTATCAGACATTAGTGGAGAAACAAAAGGTCCTCAGGCCAATCAATGTACAAATGTTCATTATTCAAAAGTACATTATTTTCATACATTTAATATGTAACAATTTGAGATATGAAAGCTGCAAGGTGGTGTAAATGGTAACATCTTTGTATGGTAAACAAAAGATGTATAATTAGGATTCTGTCAGTGGGTTTGTTATTTTTAGATTTTAGATCACATTTTTGCTTACACCCTATAAACATTTAATATTTAGTGTGCGCATATGTGCATGTTTGATCGCTTCAAGTCTCTTTTCCATGCCAGCATGGGCTAAATGGTTTGACAGGATCCAATGGGTTGGAGAGCCACTCTACATGTCGTGGTTTGTTGTCAATAAATAAATATTATGGGACTGAACCCAGAATCATGTCGTTGGGAAGCAAGCTTCTTACCACACAGCCACTCCTGCACATACTGTTTAACTTTTTTTAACCCCCCCCCCCAAAAAAAAAATCAAAAGGGAGCATCGAGCTACAAATGTTTGAAAATCACAGGTTTAAAAACTGAGGACCCCCACCCACAAAATCATTTTGTGATAAATCATAAAAAGTGGCAGAAGAGGTGGGGACAGGACTGACTTTTTGAAAAGTGGCTCTATTGTCAAAAGAGACGCCTATGCAAAAAGCATCAATATAAACTACTCTTTCAAAGAATTCTTTTACTAAAATAGATATCAATTTTTCAATGAAGTGGTGAAGCAAAAAATCATGTGAGAACTGATGAATAAATGTAAATTGATGGATGAAAAGTTACATTAATGACTAATGACTAATCACGATTGAGTAGTAAAAAAAAAAAAATCCAACAGCTTCTGGAAGATTCACATTCTAAGGCATTGACATTCAAGTTGATAATTTAATGACAAACAGGTGCTGATTCCAGGTTTATTCAATCTAGCAAGTTGGATAGAATGGTTATAAGCATTTCTTCAAACAATGTTCTGAGTTCAAACCCTCACTAGGATCAACTTTGTCTTTCATCCTTTTGTTTGTGTGTGTGTGGGGGGGGGGGCAGTAAAAGTACCATTCAAGAACTAGGGGTCAACTTGGTCTTCCCCTCAAAATTATTGATCTCGTGCCAAGATTAGAAAGTGTTATTCACAGTGTTTTCAACATCAGAAATAATTAAAATAGGATTAATATATGGTAATTAGGAAAGTATATTAGAGGCTATCTAACATCTGCTGGGGGAAACAACTTTGAGCACTCTGGAATACTTATCTGTTGTCAGAGGAGAGATAGTCATTGTTCTTACTTGTCAATCCCGTAGTAACTAGTTTATAGCAAAAAATGTTACAAAAAATCTTGTACTGCAGACTATACTTTCATTAAGGATAGCTAAGAAAGTTGTCTCCCTTGATTGTCTAACACGTGAGTAATATCAGCTAACGCCTAATATCCTCCCACCCCAAATCACTGCGATTTAACTAATAATTCTGATACTGAAAACGTTGAAAATAATTAAACCAACCCCTTTTATGAATATTCTAGGTTACACTTCCTCATGAATGTCTGGTTAAATTGATGACTCAACATGGTTGCTTGACCTGCTCTAAATAGCAGTCAAATCTCCATTAAATGATAACCTACCGTTTTAAAAAGAGCAGGAAGATCTTGATATTCTTGGACCTAGTGTAAAGGTTTGCATCAGTGCAAATGATACCCAAGGGAGATAGGGTAATATTAAACTGAAAAACAAATTCTGTTACATATCTTACAACATTGCTAACATTACCTAAGTTATTTCTCTGCTCAGGACCCACCTGCACCTCAGTTACAGAACTGTCACATTATAAAATAAATCAACGAGATTAATGAAGTCTTGGAGCCTGGTGCAGCCATCTGGTTCGCCAGTCCTCAGTCAAATCATCCAACCTAAGCTAGCATGGAAAGCAGATGATGATGATGATGATATATATATATACACACACACACACTATGCTTGAGGAGACCTATTGAATCAAGTACATTAACATCAAAAAATCAAATGGAAATTATAGTTGTGATACCTGTGCCAGTGGCATGTAAAAAGCACCATCCAAACGTGGCTGATGCCAGTGCCGCTTTGACTGGCTTCCATGCTGGTGGCACGTAAAAAGCACCAACCGATCGTGGCCATTGCCAGCCTCAACTGGCACATATGCCGGTGGCACGTTAAAAACCACCAACTACACTCATGGAGTGGTTGGCCTTAGGAAGGGCATCCAGCTGTAGAAACACTGCCAGATCAGACTGGAGCCTGGTGCAGCCTCTTGGCTTCCCAGATCCCGGTCAAACTGTTCAACCCATGCTAGCATGGAAAATGGAGGTTAAACGATGATCATGATGAAGTTAAGAGGAGGTCCAAAACAACAGAAATGCTTGTACGATGAAGATGACTGCACAAAGTCCAAATATATTTCAAATTAGATTTTTGATGCTCACTCACAACATTAAAATCATTAACATTTTCTAACAAAGTTATAAATAGTTCTTTGTCATAATTCTGTTTTTAGACAGATCTCCACCCTCCCACACACAAACACACATACATTCTAACATTTCTATCGCTTCTTGCATTGACACCTACATTTAAATGAACTATTCTGAAAAAGACAGATGAGATAGTAAAACAACAAAAAAAAGCTCGACAAGAATAAAGGAATAAAAGATCAGAAAGAGCTTATATCCTACACTACTTCTCCCCCACTCCACATACCAACTGTACAGCTAACAGGATAGGTGCTCACTGCTGTAATGCAATATTTGATGATGATGAGTGATATTTTTCCTTACTGCATATTCAAGAACTGCAATATACTTTTCCTTATTGCTAGTCATTTTGATTGAGAGGATCAATTATACTTATAATAACCAACACCAGACTGAAGCTATGTCTCTATATTGCTTTTATTTCAAACTGTCCAATTGCTACTGGATGTCATTTTCAGCCATTCTAAGTTTACAATTTTCTTAGGCACCCTTGTATCTGATTTCTAGTAGTCTTTGAAGGTGAAGGCACATGGCTCAGTGGTTAGTGTCAGGCTCACAAATCATGAGGTAGTGAGTTCGATTCCTTGTACCAGGCTGTGTTGTGTTTTTGAGCAAGACACTTTATTTCATGTTGCTCCAGTTCACTCATCAGTAGAAATGAGTTGTGATGTCACTGGTGCCAAGCTGTATCAGCCTTTGCTTTTCCTTTGGATAACATCAGTGGCATGGAGAGGGGAGGCTGGTATGTTGGTCTTCCACAAACAACTTTGTCCAGACTTGTGCTTTGGAAGGGAACTTTCTAGCTGCAATCCCATGGTCATTCATGATCAAAGGGGGTCTTTACCCCATCCTTGAAGAATAAACTCTTTCTACCTTCCCTTTCCAAATCCTGGCATCTTTTGTTTCCTCACTGCCCAATATTCTTACCCTCTATAAATCATGAATTCTATGTGTCTTTTACTAAAATATTTTAAAATAGATTTCTGGGTGAAGTTGGTTTGTCCCCTTGCCCACCATTTCCATCATATATAGTCCTTTCTTCCCCACCAACTGAACATCATCTGTTTGGCTCCAGACATTGATTCTTTCTACTTTTACTTTCCAATTGTAGCTTCTCTCCATGTTTGCCTGGCTAACCTCACACACCCTCTCATTCAGCCTTTCCCACCTCACAGCACATCATTTCATTTCCCTATTTACAACCAAAGCAACACCACTATTTCTTTCTCTCTTCGTCATACACAGTTTAAGGACAAGCTCTGTCCTACATAAACTTCAACCCTCTTTATAGTAAACTCAGCAAACCAGTTGTCACTGATGCAGACCATCTTAATTGGATTTGGGATTTTACAATGTTAACTAAACTGGATGACTTAGTGTTAGCATATTTAATGCATTGAGTATCCAAACACTAACTGAAAAAGTATGTTGAAGAAAAATCTTGTCAAGTTCTGTTGAGCTCAATATAAATAAATTTGATATAAATGCTGATTAATATACAAATAATGTGAAAAATTACAGTTATTTTAGGAAATCAATCCAGACTTTCAAAATTTAAAGATAGGTACAAGCATGGGTGTGTGATTAAGGACTAAATTTTAGTATGTGTTCAGTCCCACTACATAGCTCCTTGGCCAAGTGTCTGCTACTAAAGCCATGGGCTAACTAGGCAATGCCTTGTGAGTAAATTTTGTAGATAGAAACTGTGTGGTGAGCTGGCAGAAACGTTAGCATGCCAGGTGAAATGCTTAGTGGTATTTCGTCTGTGTTTATGTTCTGAGTTCAAATTCTGCTGAGATTGACTTTGCCTTTCATCCTTTTGGGGTTGATAAATTAAGTACCAGTTATGCACTGGAGTCAATGTAATTGACTTAATCCCTTGTTTGTCCCCTCTATGTTTAGCCTCTTGTGGGCAATAAAGAAATAAGAAACTGTGTGGAAGCCCATGATATATATATATAATGTGTGTATTTCTGTGTTTGTCCTACCACTGCTTGACACCTGATATTGGTTTGTTTACATCCTCGTAACCTAGTGGTTTGGCAAAAGGCACCAATAGGATAAGTGTCAGATTCGACTTAAAATTTAAGCACTGTGTTGAATTTGTTTGACTAAACTCTTAAAAGGTGCAATTCTACCATTGCAAAAAAAAAAAAAAAAAAAAAAAAAGACAGAACATATCTTTAAATACAGAGCATTAAAGGTTGAAATGGAAATATTAAATTTAGTTATGAAAGCAATGCACCACAACAGAAGATGGAATCAGGAATGCTGGCAAAATGATGATAAAATTGATACAGAACATTTGACACGCATACATTTGTGAGCATAGTAGGACTGTCTGTCTCCATACTGAACCTACCCAACATTCCTCATAGTAGCATTCTAAACTTAAATCTTAATGCGCCTTTCTCCTCACTCCCGCAAATCCTCAATTAAAAAAAGAGAAAACAAAAGAATTGCATCAAACATCAATTTTCCCTTAACAGCCATATATCTTTTGTAGAAAGATTTCCACAGGTAAATCCCCCCATAAATCTGATTGCATATAACAGCCTAAATTAGTCATCAAAATAATTGATTTTTTTTTTTTTTTTGTTTTAATTAGCAGAATTGCTTAATAGTGAAACTATATTTTGATTTGCAGAATATTTGAATAAATTCCTTGGATTCCATTCCAACCACACTAGAGAGAGGAAGAGAGAGAATTAAGTTGCAAATTAAAAGAAAGGATGGAATGTTGAAAAATTTTAGAAATTTAAAATAAAAAAAAATTGCACTTAGATATTTGAAGTTAAATCAAATTTCTTTTAATCAAAATAATTTTAATTTTCAACAATTACTAGAGTCAGTGTTAATTCAAATAAACTATGATAGTCCAACCCATGTCAGCATGACAAATGGACATTAAATGATGATGATACATAGTTTTTACAAGATTTTATCAGAATCACGTAAGATCCAATATGTAAATATCAGCTGTTGGGTTCCTTTAACCCATTTCCCATTTATATCCACATGGTTTGACCAATGCCTTGTGACAGGAATTTGAGACGGAAACGGTAACTTATTGTGTATGTATGTGTGTACTGGTATAAATCAGTAAGTCAAGCAGGGGTACCTTGTGGTAAATTCATCCCTAAATAGACAAAATACACAAGAAAGCTTAAATATTCAATTAAAAATAGATCCAATAAAATGAGTACCAGACTAAGTACTGTGATCAACATAATTTCCTAAAATCCTTGAAAACTGTGCCCTAGTAAAGACTCAACTTGTCTTGTAATGGTATTCACCCAGGTAGGGTTAAGTTGGCTCCCATTGAGTTCACCACATCATGGGTCAAGGTGATCCATGCATGTCTGTTGGTGGCCAAGTCTGCAATGTGTTGAGGCCATTCCCAGTTCCAGTGATGAACGCCAAAGACTCGAGGGCCAGAAATGAGCTCCATATCTGCTTTGACTGTTGCATGTCATGTCTTCAGCTGACCACTTCTCCACTTATGCTAACCCAGGGAAGGAGATGGTAGTATTGTCTTCTGGATGAGCTGGCAGAAACGTTAGCACACCGGGCGAAATGCTTTGTGGTATTTCGTCCACCACTGCGTTCTGAGTTCAATTTCCACTGAGGTTGACTTTGCCTTTCATCCTATCAGGGCTGATAAATTAAGTACCAGTTACGCACTGGAGTCGATATAATCAACTTAATCCATTTGTCTGTCCTTGTTTGTCCCCTCTATGTTTAGCCCCTTGTGGGTAGTAAAGAAATAAGTATTGTCTTCTGGATGAGTTCATCATGGGAGCACTACAATATGTAACCAAACCACTGTGGTCTCCTTGTCAGAAAAGTACTCTCAAGAGGTGAGAAACTGTAATGAGCATAAAGTTGTCAGTTCGAAACGCAGTCTGAGATGCAACCTACTGATTAAAAACAGTCCACGAATAACTGTAGTTAATTAGAGAACCTACACGTTAATAAAGTTATGCAACAAAAACAGGATACATAACTCCATTTGGGCACGTTTGCATATATATATGTGCCAAATGTTTTAAGCAGTCTTTCAATAATTTTCTTCCTAATCCAAAACAATGGTAACTAAAATAGTCTGGTAGACTACAAGAAAGTTATTTATATGCTTGTATGCAATTATCATTATTCTCATTATTATTATTATCATAATATTTTTTCTTTTGCTTTATTTTCAATTAAAGTGGAACACTCACATTAATAGTTTTGACAAGTAGCTGAAAGATTTCAATGTATTTCAAAAGTGCTTTAGTTTTTTTAGGAAAATTTTTGCTTTGCAAGGAGAGCAGTGCTTTTTCTGAATGTAATAATAGATTAGGTCTTGAAAGGAGAAAGAAAGAAATGAAAAAACAAAACAAAACAAAGAACAAAACAGTTTCTATTGATTGGTAGATGAAAACATAATTGAATAGCCAGCGGAAAAGGTCAGGATGAATCCCACCAGTTTTATTTTACTTGTTGTTGGCTGTGCAATTAGAAGTTTTGATAAGAACAATAAGTTTCCAGACGTATATTGTTATAGAGGTTATTAGATCTCACTTGAATATCTTCAGGCAGAAACTACGAAAAATAATAACAATAAAAAAAAAAATTTAAGTGGAAAAATTACATAGAATTTTTCTATACTAGCTTCAATTGTTCAATTGATTTTTTTCCCTTTCAGTATTTTTTACATGTATTTTCTCCTAGGTAAGCATGAATAGTTGTTTTAAGGAAAAAGCTAAAAAAAATTATGCTTGCAATATAAATTGCTGGAGCATCTATTTTTTTTACAGCTGGAAGTTGAAAAGTATTCTACACAAGTGGGTATGTTATCTGCTGTTAGCTTGGTAGAATGATATAAAAACTGTGAAGCACCCTGATGTGGGCTGTAACACAATTGTTGTGATGAGATTTAAAATTATGATCCTGCAGCAAGTAACCTCTAAAGGTTTTATGATCAACTAAGACAACGATTCAGCATGGAATTCTCAACTCTGTATTTTGTGGTCAGATACTCTTCTCAATGCCAATTACTCAACTGTATAGAAAGGATTCTCATCCATTTTACTGATATTATCATCATTATTTAACATCCAATTTTCTATACTTGGATAGGTCAGAAAGAATTCAATGAGACAGCTGGCTGGATGCCCTTCCTGTTGCTAACCCTCACCTGTTTCTAATCAAGGTAATCTTTACCAATGGTCAGATACATTTTTCATGAAAGGCTGAAAGCAAACAGCATCATTTGCAGGACGGTGATGTCTGTTTACAACCATCACATGATGTCAAAGATACAATGACACACACACACACCACATGATGGGTTTCTTTCAGTTGCCATCTACCAAATCCAGTTACAAGCTCACAAGGCTCTGGTTGACAAGGGTCAATAGCAGAGGACACTAGCCCAAGGTGGGGCATAATGGGCCTGAACCCAAACTACATGGTTGGGAAGCACACCTCTTAACCACATAGACACACCTACACTTATATATATGTAAGGGCACACGTCTCAGTGGTTAGGGTGTTGCAGTCACAATCACTAGATCATGATTTTAATTCCTAGACTGAGTGGTGCATTGTGTTCTTAAGCAAAACACTTCATCTCATGTTGCTCTGCAATCATTTCAACATCTGATGCTTGGTACACAGTGCACCTGTTCAGGCAATGTTGATTTGATGGAGTGAGTGAGCTAATGTGCAGCATGAACATTTGATCATTATAAACAAATCATTTGTGCAGGTTGTTCGGCAAAGGCTGAACACTCGTACATCGTCTTCAACAAGAGACTCCATCATATATACTCTTTTATTCGTTTACTTGTTCCAGTCATTTGACTGCGGCCATGCTGGAGCACCACCTTTAGTTGAGCAAATCAACCCAAGGACTTGTTCTTTGTAAGCCTAGTACCTTATTATATCAGTCTCTTTTGCCGAACTGCTAAGTTTCGGGGACGCAAACACACCAGCATTGGGACAAACACAGACATATACACACATACATATATACAATGGGCATCTTTCAGTTTCCGTCTACCAAATCCAGTCACAAGGTTTTGGTCGGCCCGAGGCTATAGTAGAAGACACTTGCCCAAGATGCCACGCAGTGGGACTGAACCTGGAGCCATGTGGTTTGTAAGCAAGCTACTTACCACACAGCCACTCCTATGCCTATTATATATATCTCTATAATGATTATCAAAATAAGACACAGTCCTCTTTAGGTAACAAATATATATGAATAACTTCTCAAAAATTGCACACTGAAATGAATAATTATGACTTGGGCAGGTATCTAGGTAAGAGTTCACATCCTACTGCAAGCAGCCCTATTTGATGGTGCTAAGATACTAGAATGTTTCTGTTGACCCACCCAGCTGGAGAGTAGATAAGTGACCATCTTAAGAAAGACAGTCCAAGACAAGAGATATATTGTCTATTTAATGTTAATGAATCCACTGCAAGAACTGATCAGATGGTTTAGTAATTATAAAGATTGACATTTTCTAAGTGATAACACAAACAGACCATTGTTTGATCCATAAATTGTATAGTCTACTAAAGGCAGGGGCATCCTTTCTTTTGAGAAGCAGGATGCACAACTTGAATAATTCAAGGTAATTTTTCATTAGGTGTTCCATTCAGAAAGGCTTGTATGCTGCAGGTTACCCATAACTGGGCAAAATAGTGTTAAACTAGGTAATGTGTTAGGCTTAGCCAATGGCAACAAGAACAGTTGCAATGTTTTGTTATTGACTCTAGCACTAGAAAGGTTATCTTAGAAGGTTTAGAGGCTCCTTGCTGACCTTGACTTTCACTTCTCTATGTAGAATGTCATCCAGCTCCAAAAATCCCTAGATATCTATAGCCACTACTGTTGGGATCACCCATAGTCTCTCCTAATGATAACTGCAAACCTCTGCAGGCTGTTTTCTTCCCTCTTTTCATATTAAGTACTGAGTATTTGGTAATCTCAAATTCCATACCTATTTCTTTACTACCCACAAGGGGCTAAACACAGAGAGGACAAACAAGGACAGACAAACGGATTAAGTCGATTATATCGACCCCAGTGTGTAACTGGTACTTATTTAATCGACCCCAAAAGGATGAAAGGCAAAGTCGACCTCGGCGGAATTTGAACTCAGAACGTAGCGGCAGACGAAATACTGTAAAGCATTTCGCCCGGCATGCTAACATTTCAGCCAGCTCGCCGCCTTGAATCCCAAATTCCATACCGATGTCCCTACCACACATCTGGACTGTTTTGGTTAAGGACGCTATCTGTTTTTCAGATTTCCCAAGCAATTTCAGGTCATCCACAAACAGAAGATGGTTCAATGATGGGCCTTTCTTCCCACATCCGTAACCCATCTTAACTCTCCTAAGTGTCATTGTTTAGAGGTTGAGAGGCTCCAAGAGCTGTTGTAGAATCAACTTGGCAGCAGACAAGCATCCTATCAAGAGACAGCTTCCTTTCTCATCCACTTAACTCTGGCGAGACCAGAGTTGAATTCTAGTCTTGTTGATCGATTCTTGTGAGCAATAATTTTATGGAAGACATAAAAGTTTTCTTTGCAGATTGATGGCAAATATGATGTGATGCAACTGAAGAAGATTTTCATAATATTGGTAAATATTTGAACGGCGACTTTGTAATGTATGTTTGTTGATAGAGATGGAATTATAAATGTGGTGAGGTTATGTGATCAGTGTTCACTGATGTGAATAATTTGCTTAAAAGCAATACTAGAAAACAATCAACTAATTAGTAACAGAGTCTGAAATCAGTTGGTTCTGACTACAGTTCTGGCAATGTAGATTTATAGTCTATAGCTTAACCTTGGCAGCAGTAAGAGTAGACAGGAAGCTGGTAATTAGTAAAGTGGGCTTTATATAAGGGATAGCTTTTATAATGTCATGTAACAGAGGAAATGTATAGCGGCAGACAGCTAGTGACATTTAACAAAGATAGTTTTTAGAACTGCAGACCAAGTTTGAGATTAGAGAAAGAAGAGTTTCTTTAGATAGTAAACAACATTAGAAGTGGAATGCTGAGGAAGACTGAACAGTAGGATAGAAGAGAAAGAAAGAGGAGGATGGAGGTGTGGTGGTGGTGGTAGTGGTGAAAGTAAACAAAAAGAAAGATGTGCATTTTGATGATAGATGAAAAGATATAAATATATAAAGAGCTGATGAAATTCCTGATTGTATGAAAGAATTAGCCTGAAAGTTTGTAACAGACAGGATCTTACAAATATTGCAAAACACATAATGGTACTTTTATACCATGGGCTATAAATATATTGAAGAGAGACCAAAGGTTGCAAAAGTGCAAGTAGTAGTATGTCTGTCATGATTACAGAAGATGTGTGGTTCAAACCCCAGGTAGCTTTTAGCCTTTTACCATCCGAGCGAGGTTTTAACCTAATATATTACAAGCCATTACTGACTGCTGTAGTTGCTTTCAGATACACCATTAAATGATTTATTCACACACACACGCACTAAAGTTGCAATGACTGGCTGCAAAATAATTGTAAATGGTAATGAGGAATCAATTGTACTGAGACTGAAATTGCCTACAACATTACTGAGATGTTCAGTAGTCACAGAGATAGAGAAGACAAACGTCTTTGGTGGTTGCTTTAGCCCCACTACTAATTTAATTGTATTATAATATAAAGTGAGAGGTTATTTTCAAAGTCTGAAATGTTACATAAAAATCATTGCCAATGTTATTTATAAATACAAAAAATACATCTACTAGAGAAGAGAAACTACATTATTAGCTTTAGAATTATCACTGTCATTTAGCACCATCCGAGTGTGATCGTTGCCAGAGCAGCCAACTGGCTTCCGTACCCGTGGCACGTAAAAGGGCACCATTCGAGCGTGATCGTTACCAACATCGCTTCACTGGCACCTGTGCCGGTGGCACTTTTAAAAAGATTCGAGCGAGGTCATTGCCAGTACCGCCTGACTGGCCCTTGTGGCACGTAAAAAGCACCCACTACTCTCTCGGAGTGGTTGGCATTAGGAAGGGCATCCAGCTGTAGAAATTCTGCCAGATCAAGACTGGAGCCTGGTGCAGCCATCTGGTTTGCCAGCCTTCAGTCAAAATCGTCCAACCCATGCTAGCATGGAAAGCGGACGTTAAACGATGATGATGATGATGATTTAGCATCTGTTTTCCATGCTGGCATGGATTAGATGGTTTGAGTGAAACTGTAAGCTGGAGAGCTGTACTAGGCTCCACTCTAGTTTGGCTTGATTTCTATGGCTGGATGCCCTTCCTAAAACATAATGAAAATAATGAAATGTGCTATAACACAGCAAATCAAAGTATAGTTGTTTGTCTCCAAGATTAGTCCTGACTGAACAGACATAGGATGAAAGGCATGAACTGTCTGTTGTATTTTCAGCAATAGTGTATCTCAGACCATATCATCCAATGCATTTGCTTTTCAACATGTTAGAGTATGATTAAAGGAAGAATTAGCCCAGTAGAATCAGCCTCAAGCAGTAATATATTTATCCCTTGTGGGTAAAAGTTTTCGTGCCACATGGGTAAATATATTCTGCTTGATCAGATGTTATTATACAATCCTCAAGCTTTATCAAAAATATTCAGATTGGAGCCTAGTGCAGCCATCTGGTTCGCCAGTCCTCAGTCAAATCGTCCAACCCATGCTAGCATAGAAAGCAGATGTTAAACGATGATGATGATGATTCTAGAATACTTTTTTACACAGTTTTGCAGTGTATTGCCACAGAAAGTTATGCCATCTCTGCTAGGAAATCATTAGAAGCATGTGTAATGTATCAATGGATAGAGAACAATATGCCCAATGACACCAAATCTAACAAGAGATTTTATCAACGACAATTCCAAAGTTTAATACCTTGATGTATATACATTTAGTATGATACACAGATGGCAATTTTAATTTAATGCTGATTCATTTGCCGTAAGGGGGTCATACATATATTATACAATGGTAGAGTGGGGTGTAATGAAAGAATAAACAAATTGTGATGCTTGCTGCTCATAATATTATTCCATATTTTTGCATATAACTAAGAGGGACAGATAGTAAAATACATCAAGTCAATAAGGAGCAAATGACAGAGGAAGGGCTAAGAAGCACTGAAATAGAGGCCACTTCATTGTTGCTTTTGTTTGTTCCTTCTCGAGCCATGCCTGGCTATAAGGGCCGGTTTCCCGCTTTCTTGGCATATAGGTTCCCCACCTGGACGGGACACCGGTCCATTGCAGGTGAGCTGCAAGATGTAGGAGGAAAGAGTGAGAGAAAGTTGTGGCGAAAGAGTTAGCAGAAGTTTCGCCATTACCTTCTGCCGGAGCCGCCTGGAGCTTAGGTGTTTCGCTCATAAACACATGCATCGTCCGGTCTGAGATTCGAATCTGTGATCCCTTGACTGCGAGTCCGCTGCTCCAACCACTTCATTGCCTGCTCAGAACGAGATTTAAATGCAACTAGCAAGTTCTATAAAGCCATATTTTAGTATAATAATAATAGTGACCGTGAAGGAGGGTAGTCTTAAAGTTGCTATTGGACCAAGTCTGTCCTGATTGAGTAAGCTTCTAATTAAAGAAGATTTCAACTGTGACCACCCAGTTATTTTCTGCATAGTGCATCTGAGACAGCAGTACCAGTGTGTTCCCCCAATTCCTTTTATTTTAGATGGTAAGGTGTGATATAAGAGAGATTTGACTGATATTTATAGTAAATTGTGTAACCTTACAGAGGTTACTTAATTCTTCTGTGTTCATTAGAAAGGAGACTCTAGTGATGTGACAATGTGAACAGAAAAGGGTTATATGATAGTGAAAGTAGAAATAAGTTAAAGAAAATGATGAGACAATTCAGATATTTAAGAACATTGGGATTTAAGTAAAAGGGCCAATTTATAAGATACATTGTGTAATAGTAGTGGTAGTGGTGTGTGCACATATGTATCATTAACCTCATTATTGCTTTGATGTCTACTTTTCCATGCTAGTGTAAGTCAGATGGAATTCTTTGAGGCAGATTCTCAAAGGCTGGATGTTCTTCTTGTCATCAACCTTTACCAGTTTCCAAGTACGGTAGTATTTTTCCAGCACTGGACATGTATTTGTGAAAGATTGGAAATGAATGATACTAGTCGTATGACAGTGATACTTATTATAGCGATGGGGTATAACCAGATGATAATTAAGTCTCCTACATAAAGTCAAGAACAATCCCTCTGATGAGTTTACACAGTTTCCAACAACCAAATTTCTGTAACAAGGCTTTGGTCAATGTGAAACTATGTTAGAATTTAACTCAAAATCAGGCAGTCATAAAACAAATTTCTTAACCACACAACTGTACGTACACAGTGTGTCAAACTAAACAATGAACAAAGTCCACCACCCAAGGAAAGGTATAGTTTGAGAGGCCATTGTTTGTTTTACCATATATTTCACTACAAAGAAAAATTTTAAAAGTTCACCTAGTTCTTAAACAAAAAATAACATGCTTCTGAAGTGTTCATATTTAAATTGAAACCACCCTTCATCATTTAATTTATAAGAACTTTTTAAGCTATGTTCTGGCTAAATAATTAAGTCCCAAATTTTTCATTATTTTCAAATTTATTTGAAAACATTGAGCTCAAATGGGTGCAAAAAAAAAAAAAGGGTACACTAGATAATGTAGCCCTAGATAGATTATAGTTGGAAAAAGGTCACATGGGCACAGTTTGAACATGTTTGACTATAAACTGTGGTTAAACAATAAAATATTAACATCAAAACTCAGCTGAATTCATTCAACTGAGTTTTGATGTTAACAGGAAATTTCTAACTGTAGGTGCAAGTGTCACTGTGTGGTTGAGAAGCTTACTTCCCAACCATATGGTCTTGGGTTCCAACCTACTGTACATACAGCACTTGGCCAACTAGTGTCTTTTGACCAAAACCTTGTGGATTAATTTGGTAAACAGGAACTGCAAAAGGCTTGTCATATACATGTATATCTATGTGTGAGCTTGTGTGTTTGCAAGTAAATGTCATCACACAAGCAATGCCATTCCTTTCTAGTCTTATATGAAAAATGTGTGGTTACAGGGAAATATAACCATATTTGAAAACAGGTGAGGGTTGGTGATAGGAAGGGCATCTAGCTGGAGAAAATCCTCCTCCTCATCCTCCTTTTCTACTCCAGGCACAAGGCCCGAAATTTTGGGGGAGGGAGGGGCCAGTCGATTAGATCAACACCACTATGCAACTGTTACTTATTTTTATCGACCCTGAAAGGATGAAAGGCAAAGTCGAACTCAGCGGAATTTGAATTCAGAACGTAAAGACAGATGAAACACCTATTTCTTTATTGCCCACAAGGGGCTAAACATAGAGGGGACAAACAAGAACAGACAAACGGATTAAGTTAATGATATCGACCCCAGTGTGTGACTGGTACTTAATTTATTGACCCTGAAAGGATGAAAGGCAAAGACGACCTCAGCGGAATTTGAACTGAGAACGCAGCGGCGGACGAAATACCACAAAGCATTTCGCCCGGCGTGCTAACATTTCTGCCAGCTCGCCGCCTTCCAAATACCGCTAAGCATTTTACCAGGTGTGCTAATGTTTCTGCTAGCTCGCTTGCCTCCTCCTTCTCATCATTTATTGTCTGCTCTCTATGCTGGCACAGGTTGGATGTTTCGACAAGGAGCTGTCCAAACTCCAATTGTCTGTTGTGGCATGGTTTCTATGGTTGGATGCCCTTCCTAACACCAACCACTTAGCTGAGTGTGATGGGTGCTTTTTACGTGCCACCAGCAAGGGTGTGTTAATGCAGCACTGGCACAAGTGCTTTTCAAGTGGCACCAACACAAATTCTGTCTGACCCATGCAGGCATGGAAAAGTGCACATTAAGTGAGGATGATGACAAAACAACTTATCTAACCATATATAGTAATGCTTGCAGAATATAAGTCAAATTGTTATGAGGAATTGAAGGTCCATATCTTTGGCTCTTATTCCTGTGCCAACCTGTTAAATATAAACAGAAGCAAAAGTTACAGAAAAACAAACAAAAAAAGAAGCACTAGTGATGACTAGTAAAGGTATAAATAAATAAATACCCCAGCCTTATATCCAATCAAATTCAAATGCCTGAATATAAAATTGTAGCTTAAAGGTAAAATAGATGACGAGCAAGTAAAAATATGGTTTTAATTAAGCTTAATTAAGCTGGAGATTACTAGAAGCAGCTGAGAAGTCCTGTTAGTTAAATAATAAAAATCACTGATGTTGGTGGTGGTGGCGTAGTAAGAGAGGTGGTGTGGGAGGGAGGCAAGTGACATTATGATAATTGAAGTTCACAGTGGCAGAACATCTGATGCTGTTAACAAAGAAATAATCACTTTGGATTAAAAATAATATGGAAAGACAAATAGTGGCAAGTGTTTCAAGTAATCCAATGCCTAAAATCTAATTTTAATTACACATACACACATAGATGGGTGTATGTGTGAGGGTTATTTTTCTCTTTTATTTGTTTCAGTCATTTGACTGCGGCCATGCTGGAGCACCACCTTTAGTCGAGCAAATCGAGCCCAGTACTTATTCTATTGGTCTCTATTGCTGAACCGCTAAGTTACGGGGACATAAACACACCACCATCGGTTGTCAAGCAATGTTGGGGGGACAAACACAGGCACAAAAACATATACACACGCATACATATATATATATATATATACATATATACAACGGGCTTCTTTCAGTTTCCATCTACCAAATCCACTCACAAGGCTTTAGTCGGCCTGAGGCTATAGCAGAAGACACTTGCCCAAGGTGCCACGCAGTGGGAATGAACCCGGAACCATGTGGTTGGTAAGCAAGCTGTCAAACAATTTGATAAATTCACTTGGTGTGTAGTAATGAAGAATCTAAAGTTCCTGGTCTTTGCTGTCTGTATAAAAGAGAGAGAGAGAGAGAATGAATTATTTGTGGTTTGGCTGTAATTAGAACTAGATGGACCACTGAGCTGTACTTGTCTACATCTAGGAGGGCCATTTTATTGTACTTAGTCACAGCTAGGGAAATCACTGTGCAGTATGTAAAATCTCAGGTAGGGAGAATACTGTCCAGTACCTAGAATTTCAGCAAAATGTATTACTGTGCAGGACATAAACTCTTATGTATGTAGACCACTGTGCAGTATTTAAAATCATAGGTAGGTGGACCATAGCATAATACCTGAAATCACAGTTGGGAGGACAACTCTTTAGTACCTAGCCATAGCTAGGTGGTCTGGACCATTTAAATATTTCGATCAAAGGCACATTAATACAGTGCTAGCACTAAGATATGAAACAATTTCTGTAACAAGGCTTTGGTCAATGTGAAACTATGTTAGAATTTAACTCAAGGTCAGGCAGTCATAAAACAAATTTCTTAACCACACAACTGTATGTACAGAGTGTGTCAAACTAGACAATGGAAGAAGTCCACCAGCCAAGGAAAGATGTAGTTTGAGAGGCCATTGTTTGCTTTGCCATATAATATTTCATTACAAAGAAAAATTTTAAAAACTTACCTAGTTCTAAGACACAAAGTAACATGCTTCTGAAGTGTTCATATTTAAATTGAAACTACCCTTCATAATTTAATTTATAAGAACTTTTTAAGCTATGTTCTGGCTAAATAATTAAGTCCTAAATTTTTCATTATTTTCAAATTTATTTGAAAAATATGAGCTGTAATGTAATGTTTAGAACCCTATTGGCTTTGAAAATTCTTTCTCCACATACTGAGTTAGTTGATTAGTAAGAAATGCCAAAAGTGAGTAGATTTACGACTCCTATGTGAAAATTGGTCACATTAGAAAATTCTTCTGTATGGCCAACAAGAGGAGGGATATCGCGGCAAAAGAAAACCTCTCCTTAGATATAAGGATAAGTTGAAGCAATCACTAAAATCTCAACAGCTTAACCTGACATCTTGGGAACATCATTGCCTAGATTGATCTGCATGGCATAAAATGTACCACAACACAACCAAACAATGAGAGTTGAAGAAAAAGAACAATAATACTACATCCCACAACCAACAGACACACTTGACCAATCCCTGGCAAAAATCAAAATCATCAATGTCCTGATTGCGACTACATAGTAAAATCCATACTTGGACTGAAATTACATTCACGCATCCATCATAAACAGATGCAGCTTCTTAGTTTTTTTCTTTTTTTTTTTCTATTACTCTCTTTAATTTTAAGTCCTTTCCTTGAAACACTCATACGTCGAAAACAACAGGAGTGACCATTATATGAAAAAAGAAGTGGAAAAGTTTAGTCAAGAGCAAATGGTTCCATGAGAATATAGAAATAGATGTTATAAATACAGACATGTAATTTTTACAAACAATTTCTTAAACACACACACATACAAATGCAACTGATATCACAATTTCTAATCTACTCTTATAGTCTCCCATCCCAACATTCTCACAAGAGCATAAATGACGCCAATGAAATTCCTTCAACAGGAGGTCAAAGCTAGGCTGCAGAACCATTCCTTTGAGAAAAACATAGTTGAAAACCAAAACAGAGTGAATGAGAAAGACTGTATGTAGGTGTTTGACCTGACTGGGTGGTCGCTACATGTCTACTTGACTTGCAAAAAATGTTAGCCAAGTTTGTAGTACTTAGTTAAATTACAAATAGATAAAAAAAAAAGTGCGTTCACTGGATAATATAGTCCTATATTCACTATGTTCAACAACAACAACAACACAAAGAAAGGGGATGGTCATGGCTAGAATACTTTTGGTGAAAGGACTGCTTGATCATGGCTCACCTGTGGTTAAACACTAGCAATAAAAACAAAATCATATTTTTTTACGACAAAGTTTGGCCATGAAAATAAACAACTGCGTACATTACAAATTTGATATTGCCAGATGATGGATGACTTTTGTTAGGAACCACCCCCCAGAGTATAATAACCATTTCTAACACAGACAGACACAATGCCACAATATTGGGCAAGGCAGCAGTCGATTAAATCAACATATTTTATCAGCCTTGAATGGAAAGAAGGCAAAATTGAATGGCACCAGGCCAAACAATTTTTGTTTTGGAGGAGAAAAAGTAGTTGATTAACCTTTACAGGACTATATTTTTAATGATCAGACTGCCTATGTGTTTCAATTAATTTCAAATAGAATCAAGATTTTGTGGGGGTTTAATGATACATCTTTAACTTGGTATACTAGCATATATTATGCCAGTATTAAACTAAAACTTTAACTATTCATGGTATGAGGTTCTGAGATTTTAATATAAAGGCAGTCTTCGAAATTTGTATGTTTAATTTTTTCTCTCTCCCTGTTCTGTGTGTGGAGATTAAAATAGTTTTTGTGTGTATGTACAGGGCAGTCTTCAGAATTTGTCTGTTCAAATTGTTCATACTCTTTAGACTTTCTAAAAATCAAAGAGCACAAAAGCCAGACATACAAATCTTAGGGAGTGCCCATAAATACAAACTATTGACTATGAGCTGTCTCAGGTATGCTGGTAGTGCAATAGGTGACTAGATCTTATTTAATCAATACTTGAAGGATGAAAGAGCGCACAAACAATACAATGATGTAACTAAACACAAAAAGATAATTTATGTGGTACCATACTGATTTTACCATCCACTGCTAACACAGATATAAGGTCCCTTACCTTGCAGTCGACTGTACAGACTCCAGTATTTGACAGGTACTTGTTTCATAAACACAAGAAGGATGAAAGGCAAAGTCTACCAAGAACTTACAGAATATGAATCCACTGCTATAATACTGTAAATCCTCGAGTATAGTTCGCAGGGGATTTTTAGGGGCTTGTACCTCTGAAAAACCTAAACCTTGTGTATAATACGCACTCCTTCTCTAACTTAAGTCGTGTGTAATTAAGCCAGCAGCACCTAGTCGAACAAGTACACTTCCACGCATGCGTAATACAGTAATGGTGATGTTCTTAACTGTTATTTGGGAATGTAAATATGTTTGCAAATTGTTTTTGTTATATGTTATTCTGTGTTCTGAATACTTTGATTTTAATAAATGTTGCTTACTGCAAGTTGTGGATGATTCTTTTATGACTTCATTACTTTCAGGCTTAGCTTAAGGTATTTTCGTGCCCGACATCAGAAAATGCATCTGAATAAACCTTGCCGGACAGCAAATAGAGACTCGGACATTGCTTAGAAAATAATTTTCATTTTTAACCTCGTATATAGTACGCACTAGGGATTTGACCTTTAAATTTTGGGAAAAAAATGCGGATTATACTTGAAGATTTACGGTAGTATTTTTAAAAATTTGACACAAATCTTATTTCTGTAGAAATGTATATAGTTAATTAATTAAACAAAGATTGACAGAACCATTATATTGTTATTGATATCACATAGAGGAGGTTGCTTCTTTTCCATTCACCAAAGTGAATGGAACTTTGGCCAGGAAGAACTGATGTCATCACCCTCCCAATGATGGGTCAGCAGAGGTGGCCATATCACTGTTCATCATCTCCTCTTGGCTTCCAGCATAACTTTTCTCTCTTGCTTCATAGCCAGTTAGAGGCTCTTTCTGATGCCTCTTCTATCCTGCACTCAGTCACCCTTCACTCATTTCCTTTCATTCCAATGGCTGTAAGCATCTTCCATACCTTCTGGACAGGGAATCCCCTACAGCTAACCTTGACTAGGAAAAGCAATGACTGCAATCCCCTCTCCCTGCAATCCAGCAGAAGGATCTCATACTTGGAACACTTCGATTTGTGTGTGTGTGTGTGTGTACATATGGCTGGCTTCTGTGCCGGTGGCATGTTAAAAGCTCCAACCGATTGTGGCCGATGCCGGACCCCCCTGGCACCTGTGCAGGTGGCATGTAAAAAGCACCCACTACACTCGAGGAGTGGTTGGCGTTAGGAAGGGCATCCAGCTGTAGAAACTCTGCCAGATCAGACTGGAGCCTGGTGCAGCCCCTGGCTTTCCAGACCCTGGTCGAACCGTCCAACCCGTGCTGGCACGGAAAACGGACGTTAAACGATGATGATGATGATACTAGCAGTATAGCCTAGCGTTGCTCAGGTTTGCTTTCTTTTCGACTCTTTGGAATTGGAATTTTTTGAAAAGTAAAAATTATGCATTATGCAGCTTTTTATTCTCTTTAAGTGAACATTTTTCTGGTTGAAATACACTGAAAAATGGCAACACAGCAATCAAAAAATCGTAAAAAACAGAGATTTTCATATGGTCCGATTTGAAACTTTTCTTCTAAGGAATGAAGAGCAAGCCTTCTTCTATCATACTCTCAATTTTGGTCAACTCAACTTGCACCGAAGGGTCTCAGAGGATATAGTGTTAGTTGAAGGCTACCAAACTTGCCACACATACACAACTTCAGCTTTATATATATAACCATTGCAAAGGTAAAAAATGAAAACACTTGATTACATTCTTCTATTCTTTTGTTTTGAGTGTCATTCTTAGGTTACACTAAGTTTTCAAATCCACTCTGGTATTATGTACAGTACTAAAAAAAGTACAGCCAGCTACCATTTGCAAGTGATTATAGCTTGGTAACATGTACTGTGCCATTGCAAATTGTTTTAGGTGCCTAAGTAGTTATGGGGATGTAAACAAAATACCAGTTATCAAGCAGTGGTGGGGAACAAACACAGACACACATGTACACAGATATATATTGGGTCATCCCATAGATAAAGTGTTTTTTTTTTAATTGCATGAACTAAAAGTTGGAGGGGAATGGGATAAACTACCTGCAACAACTTGCTATAAAAGCAGGTAGTAATTTTACCGTATGCTTATTCTTAGTGCAGTTCAATTTTAACAGTTACTTTTTTCAAGCTACAATGGAAGTGACAAAGGAGCATATTTGGCATATTTTGCTTTATGAGTTCAATAAAGGCAACAATGCAATAGAAAGTGTGAGGAATATTAATGCAGTATATGGGGATTGGACAATAAGCATAAGCCAGTGTCAATGGTAGTTACAGAAACTTTGAGCTGGAAACAACAGTCTAGAAGATGAGCCTCATTCTGAAAGATCTGTAGAGCTCAACAAGGATGTCCTATAAACCCTGGTAAAACAAAATCCCATTGTAACTGTTGAAGAACTAGCAGAGAAGCTTGGATTTGGTCATTCAAGCAGTCATCGACACCTGCGTGCCATCGGAAAAGTCAGCAAATTGGGTCGATGGGTTCCTCACAAACTTTCTGAGAGAGAATGTGTGTTCTATTTTGGACCAAATAGTGACTGGTGACAAGAAGTGGGTTCTCTATAAAAATGTCAAGTGCAGAAGACAGTGGGGAGGGAAAGGAGAAACACCAGCATCCCAGGCTAAAGAAGGTCTTCACCCACGTAAAGTGTTGTTATCTGTTTGGTGAGATATGAAACATTTAGTCCACTTTGAACTTTTAAACCCAAACCAAACAATAACAAAGGAGATCAACTGTGAGCAGCCTGAGTGGCTTAAGTCTGCACTAGAAGAAAAACGACCATCTTTGGTTTCAGAATGAAAGGTGTTCTTCCATTAGGATAATGCTCGGCCACATACAGCAAGGATGACATTCCAAAGGTTGGAGCAGATTGAATGCCCCACCCACCATATTCACTGGACATTACCCCACCTGGTTATCACTTATTCCACAGTCTTCAAAATCATTTGGACAGAAAAAATATGAATTCTGTAGACGAGGTCAGAACAGTATTGGAGGAGTATTTTCCATCACGGACAAGTGAATTTTGTAAGACTACCAGATGGAAGAGCATTGTAGAAAATGACGGAGAGTATATTTTAGACTAAAAAAGAACTTTGTTTATCTTAATTTTGAAAAATAAAGTATAAAAAACCGTATTATTTATGGGATAACCTAATACACACACATTAGGATAACCTAATACACTCCCAAATTCATTCAAGGCATTGGTTGTCCTGGGGCTACAGTAAAAAACACTTGCCCAAGGTGCCACAAAGTGGAACTGCCCGAAACCATATGGTTGCAAAGTGAGCTTCTTAACCATACAGCCATGCCAAAGTACAGAAACTGTAGAAGAAAACAAATTTAAGGATGGCAGATATAAAAGAAAGAACAGCATGAAGAAGTCAATAAAAATCTGAAGGAAAATGGAATAAATAGATATCTTAAGGCATAAGCTATGAGAAATAGAAAAATCAAATTCTTTATGTAAGAGCAAACAATGAACCATTCAGTGAAGTGAATATTGAACCATATCACTGTGGAGAACTGGACAAGTGCCAGTTGTATAACAAAATATTTTACAGCAGAAACACAAAGTGATAGCTGTTTTAGCAATTATTGTCTCAAAGGCAGACCACCAGTGCCAAAATGACTAGAATTTCTTCTATACTAAGTATCTCCCATAAGTAGTCCTCAAAATCCATATCACCTAAACTTCAAAGAAAACACAAGGTCACAAAATTCAACTTATTTTCTATCAATGAGAGCCTAAATTTTAGAACTTCCAAAAAGAAGACCTTACTGTTTCAGAGTACTCAGACACATATTGTAGGAGCTTATATTCACATTCAACCAATGGTCAACGTAGACAATATGTTCTACTTTAAGTTGTAACTAGTAACTGTGCTAATGAAAAGTACATTTCAGAAATTATTGCACTGTATTTCTTAGCATTTTTAATACATTTAATAAGTAGGATATAGATATTTGAAGTCATTATTGATGGCATAGTTACACTAGTGTATGAAACAAATATTCTAATTTAAAGAGCTTGAGATAGACTTCTTGAGAATTTTAGTAAGGAAATCTGTAATATATCAAGATTTTTGACACCATCAGCTAACACTTAAGATATTTTATATGAGAGAGAGAGGATAAATAGATTTTAACAGGGTAATTTGGAAGCTAAAATATGACACAGAACAACTAGAAATAATTGTACAATCAGACAGGGTCAAGTTTGTTTATCTAGGGTCCAGAACAGCTAAAAAATAGACAGTATCAGAAAATGTAAATTAAGGATGAAAAAAAAAATTTTCTGTAAACTTTCATTGTTTCTCTTAGTATAAAATTGTAGTGAGAAGAAAAATAAAGACATGTAATCCTAGATACACTATGTCTAGAGAAAGCATGGGGACTGTCAAGCTGCAACATTTTATCTGTATGCTTAGGGGCCCCATGACGATAACTAATTTCTCTCTAGTACTACATTATACTATGTTTTGAGATATGTTCACTCCTTCACCTCCAACATTTTTCTAACAATTAATTACCAACAACTGCTAATTCAAGTTATATATTAATTACACTGAACACATGAAGGAACTTTTCTATCTTTTACTAACAAGCTAAGGAAAGTGAATAGAATACCTTTCTGAAACATACAAGAAGTAAATAACAATATGTAAAGTTCAGAACTAATAATTTTATATTACAATTAATTAACTAGGAAATAGTAAAGATCAATCATGAAAACATGCCTGATTACTAATGATAAATTATCCAAATAATGGGACGTGCTGTTAGGAAATGAACCAAAATATATTTAGTGCTTAGTTATGGAAATTGAAACCATCAGCTTCGTGTCTGTCTCCTGCGTTTAATACTGACATATAATACAAAGAGTGAGCATTATAAGCACCAATTGAGACAGACAGACAGACAGACAGACACACACACACACACACACACAAAAATTAACTGTAAATCTATCACTTGTTACTCATAAGGTGGTGAGCTGGCAGAAACGTTAGCACTCCGGGCGAAATGTGTAGCCGTATTTCGTCTGCCGCTACATTCTGACTCAAATTCCGCCGAGGTCGACTTTGCCTTTCATCCTTTCGGGGTCGATAAATTAAGTACCAGTTACACACTGGGGTCAATGTAATCGACTTAATCCGTTTGTCTGTCCTTGTTTGACCCCTCTGTGTTTAGCCCCTTATGGATAGTAAAGAAATATATCACTTGTTACTCAATCATGTTATCGGTTATACAAAAGAGCACCTGATAATTCTTCTTAAATTCATCATCATTATTTAATGTCCAATTTTTTGTTGAGAATGGTTTTCTATAACCAGATACCCTTCCTGTTGCCAACCCTTAAGTGTTTCTGAACAAGATAATATCTCTCCATGGTTAGACATGTTTTCTGTGTAAGATTGGAAATGAACACCACTTGTATTATGGTGATGCTCATTTACAATCAACACATAATGTCATGACAAGGGTACACAGAATCAAACACACACACACATTGGGCTTCTTTCAGTTTCCCCTAAACCAAATCCACTTTGGGTCAGCCTGGGGCAAAAGTAGAAGACACTTACCCAAAGTGCTGCACAGTAGGACTGAACCCAAAACTACTTGGTTGAGAAACAAGCTTCTTGACCACACAGCTACACCTGTGCCTAAACTATGTACTATAAATACATTTTTTGGGGCTATTTTACCTTTATAATTTTAGCTCCACAAAATAATTCATCTCCCACTTTGTGCTGGTATGATAAGTAAGCTAACTTATCTAATGCCTAATATAGAGATGACTAACTTCATTTCAATGTTTGTGATGAGGAAGAAGCTCACAAATCAGATATTATAATCAACTGTAAAGGTTTTTAAATGCTTGTACATTATAACACCAAATTTGAGAGACAAAAAAGAGCAACAGGAGCAGTGAAACAACTGTTGCTCCTATTCTCTCTCAACTGCTGCTTATAATACCTCATGTCATATATATATATATATATATATATATATGTGTGTGTGTGTGTGTGTGTGTGAGACCCTTCTGTCCGAGTCAGACGTCATGATAGATTGTTAGCCACTACACACATTTTTTTCTTTCCTTGTTTTTTTCTGTGTCCCTTTCTGCAGAAGAGTGTAGGCTCGAAATGTAAAAGACTTTTTCTATTCCTGAGCGTTATACTAATACATCTGTTTGTTTTGTACACCACCTGTCTTCGTCTTTTGTTTTTTTTGTAAACTCTCCCTATATATATATATATTTATATATATATATATAAAATTTAATAAATTTATTAGGTTGGACAGCATTAGAATTAGCAACTATTTTAGGCTTTGACTTAAGTCTAATTTAAACAATAGATTTTGCTATAATTAACATGAATACATATGGATGACATATGTCAGAAAAAAGCAAGCAAAAATGCTGAGTTGGTAGCAAGCAGTAACCAAGATACGTTGCAGACAAGGAAGACTTTGGATGAGATGCTGTACTTCAAGTCCAGTTTACAAAATAACAGATGAATTAGCAAATAAATTAGATTTTAATAAAATGCTTTATATTCATAGAAAATATTTAATCTAATGTAGCACAAATAGATGTGACTGAAAACTAGTGAGCAAGAAGATAGCTTAAAAACATCAGTATGTCTATTGTGTTGTGCTCCTAGATAACATACATAATTACAAAAGGCATTAAGGGAAAACTGCTATGCAGGCAGTCAATTTGCTAAATGTAGCAGCCAAACCACTCAAATTCCATCCAAGTATTTTTTTTTTTAAAAAAGGAAAGGACACATTGAATATTGTCCTATGTATATAAAAAAGTCAGAATGGTCAATGCTGGAATGCTTATGATCATATGCTCAATCAGGGATCACTTAACCCTTTAGATACCAACCTGGCTCTGGCTCTGTAATACAAATGTCTTGTTTTCATAAGTTTTGAATTAGAATCTTCCACCAAACTTTAGTGACAATTTATGTTCCTAACACTGGCTGAATGATAACTAAGTTATTTTACTAAATTCCTTGTTATATTTTAAGTAATTGAAAGAAACACAGAGCATCTCAAAATAAATACAGTAACGAATGGGTTAAACTGAATCAACAATAGCTAAATGGTTTGCCGTAATTAAAGATGTTCTTTTGAAATCAAGTGAACTCTATCCCCAACAAACTCCAATCCTTCCATGGAAGAATTGCAAAATCTAAATTAATGTAAATCAAGAAAAAGAAAGTTAAAAATTTTTGTTTGTCATACAAGCAGTGAAATGCTTCCTTACACTCACAGCTACAAGGGTGTGCTGAAAGGTTGCTGGCTTTAAGGGTGTCATAAAAAACCTGGTTGGAGGCCCAACCTTCTGGGTTCTTTTACAGAGCTTAGGAAAACCAAAGGACCACTACAATAAGCATGTGAATCTGAGAGGGGAATATACTCAATAAAATCATAATTAACTGATCTTCTTGTATTTTCTTTTACCCAAAGCCAGGAACTTATAAGTACACCACCCCTCGTATGCATGTGTGTATGTATGTATGTATGTATGTATGTATGTGTGTGTGTGTGTATATTTATTTATTTATTCCATCTCCGTCCAACCCGTGCTAGCACGGAAAACGGACATTAAACGATGATGATCACTTGTATGAGGAGGTGCTGAAAAGTTCCAGGCTTTGGGTAGAAGGAAGTACAGGAGGATCAGTTAATAATGAAAAACTGAAGGACCACTGTGATAATTGTGTGAATCTGAGAGGGGAATATGTTGAATAAAATCATAATTATGATCCTCCTGTACTTTCCTTCACTCAAAGCCAGAAGCTTTTCAGCGCCCACTCATACATGTGACAAAATGAAGACTCATACTATAAGACTCTGCTGCAACATTACAAAGAATGGTTAATTTGGTAGTGGAGATTTCATTTAGCAGTGCTAATTTGGCAATCAAGCTAAACAATTTCCCTTTCTCTCATGGGAAGATTTTTGTAAAGAAGGTGCTTCAGACAAATAATGGAAATAAAATGCTTCCAATCAGCTTATACAAAAGATTTCCTAATTTACTGAGAAGATAATGTATACATTAACTGACACATTAATAATGATCAATGTGACCACATTACTTCAAGTAGAGACCGTTTTGCGCAGTTCACACTTAATTCTGTCTACACAACATCATTAATGAAAAAATATTTAACTTCAGTTACACACCATAATTGAGATTGATTCCTCTAATATGAAATTTAATGACATTCAGTAGGAGGGAGAGAGACAGAAAGACAGACAGTGTGTGTGTGTGTGTGTATGTTTGTGTAGAAAGTATAAACAAAAGGAAAGAAAAAGCACTCAATACATGTATAGCTTATTCACAGCAGAGGCTTCACTGCATTATTACTCCGAGTTTTCCATTTTGTTTCTTTATGAGACAAGAAAAACAGAAACAAGTTAACCTGGAGTATCACTATAGAATAATGCTTCAGCTTCAAATAATTGTGACTATGGTTTTAGGTTCAGTCCTAAAGTGTGGCACTGTGGACAAGTTGTCCACTAATGTAGCTCAGGGTTACTCAAAGCCTTTTGTGTAGATTTGGTAGACAGAAACAGAAAGAAATCCATCATATATAGGCTCTCCTGTACTTCTCAGTGTATTCGGCAGCAAGCTTCTTCCACTGGGTTTGGTTGGTTGCTACTCTTGCATGTCCATTTCATGTAATGTTGATTGTCTTCAGGTCATCTTCAAATGTCTGCTGTCAAGTGATCTTTAGCTTGCCCTCTTTTACACTTACCAACAGGAGGTACTCATGTCATGGCTGTTGGTCAGCTAGACAGAAAATGTGGCCAATCAGGTGGAATTTATATTCTGCTATAATCTCTTGCAGGGCTCTTTGATTTACTCTTCTCAGAAGCTCTTTTGTGACAGGGTCTCACTACTTAACCTTTCCTGTGACATGATCTCACTACTTGACCCTTCTTGTAACCAACCCACACTTGTTTCTCATCATCATCGTTTAACGTCCGTCTTCCGTGCTAGCACAGGTTGGATGGTTCGATCAGGATCGGGGAAACCAGGAGGCTGCCCCAGGCTCCAGTCTGATCTGGCAGTGTTTCTACAGCTGGATGCCCTTCCTAACGCCAACCACTCTGTGAGTGTAATGGGTGCTTTTTACGTGCCACCGGCAAAGGTGCCAGGGGAGGCTGGCAACGGCCACAATCGATTGGTGCTTTTTACGTTCCACCGGCACAGAAGCCAGTCAAGGTGGCGCTGGCATCGGCCATGTTTGGATGGTGCTTTTTACGTGCCACCGGCACATGAATTAATATTCCCTTATGAAAAGGACATGTTTTCTCAGAAGACTGGAAACGTAAGACATTATTTGCATGGCAGTGACATTTGTTTACAACCATTGCATAAAGTCAAGACAAGGAAACAACAACACAAACACCTATGTGTATGTATGCATGTATATACATGAAGAGCTTACTTGCAAAACCAGATATATGCATCAGAATGACTTTTAAGTAGTTGCTTAAAACAACCATCTGAATATATCTGGTTTTGATTGGAAGACTAAGATTCACCTACTGTCTATATGGCATCTATCCCAGTTTGACTGAAAAAAATTTCACGTGTGTGAAGCCAGTAGTTTGCAGATTGTGTTTTAATGGTTATCATGAAATCGACCAAATATGCACTTACACTGGTTTTGAAAGTAAGCTCCTCATTAGATGTGGAGGTGTACGGTTCAGTAGTTAGAGTGTTGGGCTTACTATCATAAGGTTGTGAGTTTAACTCCTGGCCCATGCTGAGTGTTGTGTTCTTGAGTGCAAAATTTATTTTGCATTGTTTCAGTTCATTCAGCTGTAGAAATGAGTTGTGACATCACTGATCTCAAACTGTATAGCCCTTTGCCTTTGGTAGCATGGAGAAGGGAGATTGGTATGCATGGGTGACCGCTGGTTCTCTACAAACAACCTTGCTTTGGCTTGTGCCTCAGAGGGAAACTTTACAGGTGCAATCCTATGGTCATTTGTTACTAAAGGAGGATTTTACACACACACACATCTATATGTATATATATCATCATCATTTAATGTCTGCCTTTCATGCTAGCATGGTTGGGATGGTTTCACAAGAGCCAGCTAGGCCGAAGCCTGCACCAGACTTCTGTGACTGTTTCGGCAGGATTTTTACAGCTGGATGCCCTTCCTAACACCAACCACTCAGCAGAGTGAACTTAGCGCTTTTTTTGTGGCACAAGCACAGATGAGGTGAGTAGTGCTTTTTACGTGGCACAAATACAGGCAAGGTCAGTTTTGGCAAGGTTTTTACAGCTGGATGCCCTTCTGAATACCAACCCCTTTACAGTGTGGACTGGGTGCTTTTAAGTGGCACCTGCACGGTCACCAAGTACTTGCAAGATAAAAACTTTCAAGAGAGGAAGAGACATTGGAGGAGGTGATCTTGTGTTAGACGATGAAAAGGTTATAGTGGGACAGATACAAGTGTCTTGCTGTAGAAGTACAAGGTTACCCAGCCGGAGAGAGAAAGATCAAGAATGAAGACAAAGAGGTGTGCTACTGCAAAGGAAATACACAGTTAGCCAACCTGAAGGAAGTGCAGGAGAAGGAGAGAGAGTGGGAGACAGCAGGATAGAGATGGTGGAAAAATACTGGGCATACTCACAAGAAACAGGGATCAGAATATAAATAGGATGGTTGAGTAAGGGAAGAGAGAGATACAGATAGTGGCAAGTGCCAGGGCATACATACCCTTGAGGTGCAAATGCCATAATGTAAGTGACAGGAAATTGCAAAGGCAATGTGAA
Source organism: Octopus sinensis (assembly GCF_006345805.1). Classification (NCBI taxonomy): domain Eukaryota; kingdom Metazoa; phylum Mollusca; class Cephalopoda; order Octopoda; family Octopodidae; genus Octopus; species Octopus sinensis. The sequence goes on from NC_042997.1 coordinate 178,241,153, forward strand.
TAAAGTGTGCAAATAAGTGATGAATGATCTGGGTATGTCTGGAGTTGGGAGGGGCTACTGGATAGCAATGATACAGAGGGACAGGGGTGTCAGGACAGGATTGGGGTGAGAGAGCTAGGCATAGTGCATGAAGGACTTATGTGTGAGTGGAACATACAGATTGGGGGCGAGCAGATAGATACTAGAGTGAGACAGGACATGTGGGTAGAACACACAGGTCAGGGGCAAGCAGAGAGCAATGATACAGTGGCACAGGGCCAAGAGGATAGGATTGGGGAGTGAGAGGTAATTAAAGTACATGAAGCAGTAATGTGAGGAATAGAAGTAGAGATGTAGTTTGGTTTGTTGTGGTAAAGTGTGTGAGAAGTTTTCTTGTTAAGTGATGGTGGGACACACAGAGCTTCTAGAACTGTTTCTCTGATGTGGGATGGTCTTCTCAAGAACTTCATATCGCCAGACATCTCTGTTCACTGTCATTTCCTCCTTGAGGGCCAACTTCCTGAGATTGGTCCTTACCACTTCATCGCACATCTTCCTGGGTCTCCCTCTTCCATGGGCATCACACATACACACACGATAAGCTTCTTTCAGTTTCTCTTTACTAAACAGCTATAAGAAGATGACAAGAATTTAACTAAGGATAAACAACTGGGCTTTTTTTCAGCATTATCTGGCATTGAGTCCAGCTAAATTTTTCTTCCACTCTTTTTTGTTTCATATTAAATCCTAGTGTATGATAAACTTTAATCTCTTCTTTTATCTTTTGTTTCAATCATTAGACTGTGGCCATGCAGGGGCACCACTTTGAATTTTTAGTTGAATGAATCAATGCCAGTACTTTTTTTATTTTAAAACCTGATACTTATTTCATTAATCTATTTTGCCAAATCATTAATTTACAGGGATGTGAACACACCAACACCAGTTGTCAAGTGGTGGTGGAGGACAAAAACAGACACAAAGACACACACACACACACACACATAATGGGCTTCTTTCAGTCTCTGTCTACCAAATCTGCTCCCAATACTTTGGTCAGCCTGAAGCTATAATAGAAGACACTTGCCCAAAATGCCATGCAATGGGACCAAACCCAGAACCATATGGTTGGGAAGCAAGCTTTTTACCACACAGCCACACCTGTGCCTAATCTATTTCTTTACTACCCACAAGGGGCTAAACACAGAGAGGACAAACAAGGACAGACAAACGGATTAAGTCAATTACATCGACCCCAGTGCGTAACTGGTAGTTAATTTATCGACCCCGAAAGGATGAAAGGCAAAGTCGACCTCAGAACATAACAGCAGACGAAATACAGCTACACATTTCGCCCGGTGTACTAACGTTTCTGCCAGCTCTTGACATTTTTGTTCATTCTGTTTAATTTTGAAATGCAAAGCAATTTCTGTTGTATATTTTATTTTATGCTTTTAACTATTTACAATTATACTCAGTAGTCTATGTTCAGTTATGCCAAAAAAGTGAATGGAAAGATGACATTTGATGCAAGGTGATAATGAAAGAGCACCAACAACTCTACTTTGCATGTAATGACTCAGATAAAGTCTTTAATGGGTTAACAAGTTCAGTAGTTAGATGTGGGGAATCAGCAATTAAGTGCAGGTGAATGATCTATGAGAGCTGTTCAGGTCAAATAAGAGCCGTTTATATATATTCTTTTATTTGTTTTAATTATTTGATTGTGGCTATGCTGGAGCACTGCCTTTAGTCGAACAAACTGCCCCAGGACTTATTTTTTGCAAGCCTAGTACTTATCCTATTGGTCTCTTTTGCCAAACCACTAAGTTACGGGGATGTAGACAACAACATCGGTTGTCAAGAGATGATGGGGGGGGGACAAACACAGACAGACAAACATACACACGGACACATAAAAACGACAAGCTTCTTTCAGTTTCCGTCTACCAAATCCATTCACAAGGCTTTGGTCGGCCCGAGGCTATAGTAGAAGACACTTGCCCAAGGTTCCATGCAGTGGGACTGAGCCTGGAACCATGTGGGTAGTAGGCAAGCTACTTACCACACTGCCACTCCTGTTCCTGGTTAGTATTGAAAGTTAATGTGACTATACAGAGAAGATAAGTACACAGATGTGGAAGAATAATACACATTGAGTCATATCACACCATGATGTGATATTACAAGGCATCCGCAAGAGATACAGACTAAGGAAGAACTAGGAAGAAGCAGACAGATCAAATCTGATAAGATTATAAGGGATTAAGACACATGGAAGGTTGGTTTATTGCAAATTTGTGACAATCTATGCAGATGGCATCTCTGAGTAATTTCTCTCAGGAGCTAATTATTTTATTTTGTTAAATATGCTAATTTTTCAGTGCTTACTCATCATCATCATCATCATCATCGTCACCACATTGTACATTTATTTAGTAATCTCCTCCCATCACTACTTTAGGAAGAATGGCATAGCGTTTGTTTTGCCAAATAAAACTGAAACATGTCTGGAGCTGTCTCGCATATTTGCCAAAATGATTAAAATAATACTGGTCACCGTGCTAATGTTGTTGTTTCTCTACTGCATAATTATTTTCAATTGGCGTTTATGCTGCTTACTGCTTTAAATATGTCAACATTGACTTCACAGTTGTTTTGCATGAGGATGTCATCTGAGTAATTAACCTCAGTGATATGCTGACAAGTTACCTAATATCACTAACTGGGAGGTGTTTTCTCACCATCACAATCTTTCTCAGACAATCATTACGAAAGCTAAAGATGTCTCCAGATATCCTTAAACCAGCAAACTATCTCACTTCCTAAATTGTAGTCGAGCTGTCTGGTCTACTGTCTACATGCTCTCAAACTTTCTAGGATGCTCCGGCTACTGAAGCCACCAACACATTTGCTGCTAATTTTCCTAACCTACACCCTACAATATTAAAACTCACAACAAGCTCTTTGTAAAAGTAAAAATTATGCTGAATAAACAGGAATGAATATATGCAAATTTTCTGATGAATATGAAACGTTTCAAATTTGTTTATTGAAAATTAATTGGTCTAATCTCAGTCATGTGACTGGAAAAATTAAGAGTTTTGTAATTAAAATATAGTGTTTTCTGGTTCAAATATCCCAAATCATCTATGGAAATTTTTTGCTACCCGGTTTCATTGACTGTTCAGTTTGTGACATATCATTATCATCAGCATTTAACATCCCCTTCTTCATACTTGCATGGTCAGGTGGATGCCCTTCCTATTTCCAAAGTAATATTTCCCACAGCAAAACATGAATTTCATGGAAGACTGTAAATGGATATCACTTGTATAGCAGCAATACTTGTTCACAATAACCATCACATGATGTCAAATCAAAAGTATACACACACATTATATACATTTATATGACAAGATACTGTCAACCACAAGGTTTTTGGTCAGGCCAGGGTTACAGTAGAAGACAATTGCTCAAGGTGCCACACAGTTTAACTGAACCTTAGACCACATGGCTGGGAAGCAAGTTTCTTAACCATACAGCTAAGTATGTACTTATTCGATGGTAGGTATTAGGAAGGGCATCCAAATGTAGAAACCATGCCAGAACAGACATGGAGCCTGAACAGCTCTCCAACTGGAAAACAACAATCACCCTATGACTTTTAGTAGCATCCTTTACTTGTCTCTATTGTCTATGGACTTATGAAAAAGGTGTGATGGTGTTGGCATTCTAGTTTGCTGAACAACCAGCATGATGAATATTATCGTAATGGGCAAGGTTTGTGCTGAGCCAGTCTCACTCTTTCGTCCTTCAAACTTGTATTGGCTTGGCGCAACAAGTACCACAAATCCAGTAGTTATCAGGATGAAAGATTTATATGAAGTCATTTTCCTTTAGATGAGGAACTAAAGAACTGAAGGGCCTCATGCTCTGGGTCTGTTGGGGGTTTTTGCAAGTGACCTTCCAGAGGTAATTCCATGGCAAGTTAAGTAACCCATAGCTGGGGCTCTGACTGGTGCTACTATGCTGGGTCAGAAATGACCTGGGAATAAAGGTGGCTAAGAGGTGGTTCTGCATTCCTCAAAATCCTGAAACTCCTATACCAGAGTCCCACTACCAAATGCAGTTTATATATAATTTTTAAGTAAGAAATGTAGTGATTATTTTGAATAAGAAAACAACTCAAAATTACTCTTTCTCTCCAAATGATGACATTGGAAGTATACATCTTAAATACAGTTGTTTGAGTTGCAAAAAAACAGCAGCTAAATCTACTTGAAATCACACCCCAATCATCTTTGCTATATAAAAAGCTGGGATGGCCATGGCTGAAATACCTTTGATTATAGGTCTGATTCATTAAGGCTGACCTGGAGCTGGACATCAGCACCATGTCTAACATCAAAATAAAAAGGAAGCTTCTTATAAACATAGATTATCAACTGGTTATTATTATCAAAATTAATGGGTTCCACTCGTATTTTCTTACCCAGTTGTTATTAGAAAAAATTTGTCCCAAAATGATCACAATAAGCAACTTCTACTGTATTCAGTATTAATAATATATACTGTCCAAGGATGTCTAAGGTTAAGTTTCATAAGAGTTTTACGCATAATTACACAATAATCTGAACATTCTAATTAGCAGGTTTATAACATTTAAATATGGCAGTAAACAGGTGTAACTGGATCTGATTTCTAGAAGGCCTCTTATTAAATTTTGTATTTTGTCATTACTACCATTATAGATAAAGGTGTGTGGCCTACTAGCTAAGGTATGGGACTCAATTGTAAGGTTGCAGTTTCAATTCTCAAACTGAGCAATATATTGTGTTCTTGAGCAAAACAATTTCTCATTTTTCCAGTCCACTCAGTTGGAAACATAGTGAAGGCTCATGGCTCAGTGGTTAGAGTGCTGAGCTTACAAATGCGAGGTTGTGAGTTCGAATCCCGAACCAGGCTGCGTGTTGTGTTCTTGAGCAAGACACTATTTCACGTTGCTCCAATTCAGTCAGCTGTAGAAATGAGTTGCGATGTCACATGTGCCAAACTGTATTGGCCCCTTTGCCTTTCTCTTGGATAACACTGGTGGCGTGGAGAGGGGAGGCCAGTATGCATGGGCAACTGCTGGTCTTCCATAAACAACCTTGCCCGGACTTGTGCCTCGGAGGGTAATTTTCTAGGTGCAATCCCATGGTCAGTCATGACTGAAGGGGGTCTCAGTAGCAGTTGAAAACAAGTACCAGTTATATCTAGGGGTTATTTCCACAACAGATAAGTGACCTGTTCAATGGGGAATATTGCATGCTTCTTCTGGGTTTCCAAGCGTATCATTTGTTTGTTGCTTGTTGTGTATCATTTGTTTGTTGAACTCATGTAGCAGAACTACTATCAAAGATATTCCAGCTGTGACCATCTTTATTTCTTTTTCTTTTCATTTTCTTTTTCTTTTCATTTCTCAGGTCTCTTAGAAATAGTGTATCTAAGATTGCATCATCTAATTTGAAGGAAATCTGGTTGCTATCTCTTGCAGGTTGAGTGACTATGCAGAAGTTACCTGAATGGCTTTTGGTATTTTTTCTTTGTCTGGGTTAACTTGGTTTGAATTGGTTTGGTTTATCAGTAAGGCTTACTTAACCTTATGTTTTCAGTTTCCTTTCCATTGTCAACATGTTTTCAATAGTTTGTACGTGGGGTAACAGACAAAATGCTTTTCAGTGTTTATCTTTATAATTTACATTCTAAATTTAGCTCCTACCTCGTCACATACTATAATCAGCTGTAGTGTCGCCCTCCCAAATTTGAGAAGTTAGTTTTGGGACATACTGTAGGATGAAAAACAAGATATCAAAGAATGGATTAACTCAAGTGAATCAATGGCAATCCAATCACATTAAATATATATATATATATATATATATATAGAGAGAGAGAGGTTTTGAGGTTTTTTCTTGAGATCTGAGAAAAGGTTAGCTCTTCACAGACCATCATATTTCTGAGTCAATCAGCCCCTATGAAAGAGATGATAACTCTTTCCATCAAAATCCTGTTCCATGCCTGAAATGGTCTGTTGGAAACAACACTGTATGATGCTGGGTATAGATCAGTAAGGTAGGCCAAGCCCAATATTTTCAATTTGAGCTGCGATCACTTTGACATCAGATGTGTGGTACACTGAGCACCTGCACAACACAAGCATTTGATCACTATCAACAAAGCAATCATGTAGGCTGCTCAGCAAGCCAGTGGCTCGACATGATATGTTGATACAATGAGCTACTTTCAGTTTCTGTTTACCAAATCCACTTACAAGAGTTTGGTCAGCCTGGGGTGAGAGCAGAAAACACTTGTCCAAGGTGCCACATGGGACTGAACCCAAGACCATATGGTTGGGAATCAAGCTTCTTAACCACAAAACCATATGTATGCCTACAACTAAGAATGAATTAAATGAGTGTATGCTGTGTATTTCAGTCTAAACAATAAATAAATTTTATACAAAATGTAATTTAATACATATTAAGTATTGACAAAATAAAGCAAAATAAAAACCAACAGGTGTGGCTGTTTGGTAAGAAGCTTGCTTCCAAACCAAATGGTTCCAGGTTCAGTCCCACTGTATGGCACCTTGGACAAGTGTCTTCTACTATATCCTTGGGCTGACCAAAGACTTGTGAGTGAACTTGGTAGATGGAAAATGAAAGGAGCCCATTGTGTGTGTGTGTATATATAATTTGTGTGTGTGTGTGTGTGTCTGTCCCCCAAACATTGTCTGATAACCAATGTTGATGTGTTTACATCCCTGTAACTTAATGGTTTGGCAAAAGAGACTGATAGAATAAGTACAAGGCTTACAGAAAATAAGTCCGAGGGCTGATTTCTATGACTAAAAAGCCCTTTAAGGCAGTGCTCCAGCATAGTTACAGTCAAATGACTGAAACAAGTAAAAGAATAAAAGAATATTACAAAAAATTAGACAAAAATTTGGAATTAATGTCCAGAATGCATTCAGAAAAGCTAATTTCACCTCCGTTGAAAATAAATAAATTTAAATAAATAAATAAAATTGCTGATCTTTGTTATTGAGGAAAATATTCAGCCAAACACCTGTGTCTCTCAGATATAATGATATCTTTTAACATTTAGCTCCACCTTTAAATGGTGACATTAAGTAGAAGAGAAATGTTAAAACTCAGCTGTTTATTACAACTGAAACAGTTTTGTAAACAAGCCTTGCTCAAGAATGGGTCCTTTGTATTTAGTTGTGCCAAATTCTATGCAATAACATAACTACTTCCCGTTCGTCATTTCATTGGTGTTAACAGTTACATCTGCTATGGTTAAAAATACATATATCTATAGCTAGAAGTAATATTATATTAACTAAAAATAACCAGAGGAGCCAATGCAAGAGCTTCTATGTAATCGCTTGATCTACTAGAAATAAGAGCCAAGTCTCATATGTGCTACTGCTTTCAGGTAAAAGACACAGACAAAATAATATAGACCTGCATAAAAAAAAGAGAAAAATATTTGGCAGTCCTCTTTGCAGGAGATATTCAGTTTCACTATCTTAGATTGATTATCCAACCATATGAAAGACCATTATGAGGTTGCTTGATCTGGTAGAAATAGTAGCTAAATATTACTTAAATCATACTCTACCATCTTAAATTAATGGTATGCTAGACACTGTAATCCCATCTACATTATGCTGTATATAAAAAAAGATGGGATGGACATGGAGGGAATGTCTGTTGACCCAGAGTTAAACAACAAATTTAGATTTCCCATCCAGAGTATAAGCAATGGAGTTTGTGAGAAACCTATCTGCAATAATTTAAAATTAGATACCCATTTCTTTACTACCCACAAGGGGCTAAGTACAGAGAGGACAAACAAGGACAGACAAACGGATTAAGTCGATTATATGTTGTGGAGGACATACAACCATAGAAACCATGTCAAAAATAGAACATATGACACTATTCTGAGACCTATCTAAGAGCGTAGTACTTTAAAAAAAAAAGCTTGGACCATGACAAACCATCCAACCTAGGCTAGTGTGGAAAGTGGATGTAAACTGATGATGATTTCATAAATCAGACAGGGAGTGTTAGTATCCAGGAAGCGTGGTTTTTCTCCATCCAGACTATTGAGACAGATGCAGTTCCTGTTTAGCTGAACATCTGTGGGCCAATGCTTGCAAAAACAGAAGCATGAGGTGAAAGAATGAGTTGACATATTTAGTGTGCATGTGTGTGTGTGTGGGGGGGGATGAGATAAGAAGGTAAAAGGAGGAGAAGGATGAGAGACAAGTGAGTTGAGCCTGGGTGAAGATGGCACGTGGCTAACTGGTTCAGAAAAGCGGGGACTTTCGTAAGAGAGGGGAAAAGTGAATAAAACTGCATATCAAGTGTCAAGTTCAGATCAATCAAGAAAGAGCTGAGCAACTGTTTCCTTTTAAGATGGTTTATAAAAGCTTGAGAGATATCTGACAAAATCAATGAATCAAGCTAAATGTTGGCATCTCACAGTTACTAAGTTAAGTTGATTTCCTTCTTTTCCTTTTTTCTTCTTCTTTGTTGTGGGCCACAAGCTTAGAAGAATCAATAGAAGTCAGCAACAGGTGATACCTTGCATAAATTATTTCGATAGTTTAGAAATATGGGACAGTCAGAAAACCTAGCCTACTTTCTATTCACATTGAAAGATGGTATTACATCTGCACATGTAACAATGGCAATATGAATGACATCATTTTCATAACTTTTCTTTCACATCACTGCTCTTCAAAGGAAAGAAGCATGCAGTTTTTCTTTTAGCATGTTTACCATTATCATTATTGTTTTTGATATTAATCAATTAAATTTCAACGAATTTCGCTTCATTTATACATGGTATCAGTAGCACACAGACCAGCCAGTATCTAACAAACCAACATAGCTAATTTAGGTCATTACTTTAATGGCCCAACTAGGAGTTTTAAATTTTAATTCAACTGCAATTTGAGTATCCATTTAGTACACTAGTGTGTATAGAAAGGATGTTTAAGCAATAGATTACAAAGGCTTTTTGTAATTATGAAATAAATTATGTCAGGAATAAACATTCTTATTTAAAACAAAGTACTGAAAGAGCATGTGTGCGAGTGTAAAATATGAGAATAAGTTTACAGGAATAGATTTGATAAACAAAACATACATTCAACTTTGCTGTTTAAATAAATGTTATCATTTAACCATAGGGAACAAACTCAAGAACAGCTCGACTAGTTTGAACAAATTATTGCTCCCTTATCAGAAGTATTGATTCATGTTCATCCTACAGAGAGGAAGCAGATTAGAGCTGCATACAAGTTATTCACAACTTATCCATATACACAATGTCTCGGAACCTTAGTTATTTTATACAAACTCACCAGCAAAAGTACTGATATGGAAAGGAGTAAAATTAGTAAAATTAGCACTTGTTGCTCATAGGTTGTTTTATAAGCAGCTCAAAGATGCTTGCTCTCTTTGTGGGACTAACATCAGTTGGCACTTGTGATAAGGTAGCAGTAACCAGATAGAACTAAATGAGATGTATTTTCAATTCATTCTGCAGAGAGGGTCTTGTGGTTTAGCCAGAGATTGTATGTACAGCAGGGGTGAATGTATGCTTTGTTTATCAAAGCATAAACATGTGAATTTCTTCCTAATGACAGCATAAAAAAAAAAAGAAAAAAAGATAAAAATCCTATCATAAATCATAGCAAAACCTAAACATACCAGAAACAAGAAACTATATTATGTTTATATAGTATTCAGGTTCTCTCTTTTCGTACACTAAAGTAAAGGGACACACTATAAAGAGTATTAGGAGCGACCTAATTTTGTCTTTTCTATTGCTGATATGAATCTACCTAACATCGTTACAATAAATATTGCACAGGACGGAAGTCAAAATGTGTTCCAGTGTGAACATCCGTTTATGGAATGGAGAGGTGCTCAATATTAAAACTAGCTCTATTAGCAATATGAAGTGAACCATAAATATGTAGAAGACAGAGGATGTAGATTGAGAATCAAATACAGTAAACACACACACACATATTTATATATTAGGCGGAGACATAGTTGTGAAGTTGATGGAATCTCTTTCATATTCAAATGGCTTCAGGCTCCATCCCATTGTGTAGATCTTGGACAAGTGTCTTTTACTATAGCCTTAGATTGATTTACCAATTACCCTGTGAGGGTAATTGGTAGATGGAAACTATACAGAAGCTTATTTTGCAACCATATGGTTTCAGGTTTAGTCTTACTGAACAGCACATAGGGCAATTGTCTTCTACTATAGCCCAAGGTCGACCAATACTTTGTAAGTCAATTAGGTAGATGGAAATGGTGTTAAATCCCATCACATGTGTGTGTGTGTGTGTAGGTGTCCACTTCCATCACTTGACAACCAATGTTGGTTTGTTTACATTCCTGTAAGTTAGTGATTTGGTAAAAGACTGATAGAATAAGTACCTCACTTAGAAAAAAAAAGTACTGGGATTGATTTATTTAACTGTAAACCCTTCAAGATGGTACCCTAGCATGGCTGCAGTCCAATCATTGAAATGTGTGTGTGCATGTGAGTGCGTGTATATATATATATATATCATCATCCTTTAACATCCGCTTTCCATGCTAGCATGGGTTGGACGGTTCAACTGGGGTCTGGGAAGCCAGGAGGCTGCACCAGGCCCAGTCTGATCTGGCAGCATTTCTACAGCTTGATGCCCTTCCTAATGCCAACCACTCTGAGTGTAGTGGGTGCTTTTTATGTGCCACCGGCACAGGTGCCAGACGAGGCTGGCTGCGGCCACAATTGGTTGGTGCCTTTTACGTGCCACACACACACACACACACATGTATATACACAGACATGTATAGTGTGTATGCCTGTGTGCATGTATTTGTCTCCCTGTGTCTTCACAGACACCTTTTGGGTAATTAGGTATGACATTTATATCTCCTGTCAGCAATACAAACTGCAGCTTTGTAGTATTGTGATGTGAAGACCATTGGAATGAAAATACCTTACTTGGGAAATAGGTATGGGTTGACAACAGGAAGGGAAACTAAACATAGAACATTGCTTCATGAAGTTTTGTCCAATCTAAGAATGGAAAAAGTAGACAAATATAATTACAGCACTAATTAGTAAGCTAATTAGTAATTATATTAGAGCAGAACTGTATATATTTCATCTTCCTTTTGCACCACCAACTATACTTTTCCTTGAAAGCACTCCCATTTGTTATCTACCCTGCATTCTCAATATCATTCATTATCACTTTATTTTCATCAAATGCTCCTTTACCACGAACACTATCGCAGCCTCCCATCACCTTTGTCACTCACTATATCCACCCCTGTGTATCTTTAACTTCCATCTCTGTCACTGTGTATTCTTCTCTCACTTGCTCCACACTTCACATTCTCCCCCTAGTTTTCAATATACTGCTTCTCTCCATCCTTTCTTTTTGTACTGCCACTTATCAACTCTTTCTCTCAGAACTACTATGATTTTCTTCACATTCCCCCTCGAACTGATATTCACCTTTGATCATATCTCTACCTGTGTTTGCCATTCACTGCATTCACTTCTACCCCTGTCTCTAACCATCTGTGATTCTCCTTTCACTCTCACGAATTTACCCATCCACTCTTCCCAATCCTCAGTCTCTCTTACATCCACCTTTATGTGCCTTCAGTGTATACCCTGATACCACATACCTATTTTTTCTCTTTCCAGCTGAGACACCTGTTGTCCCTTTATCATATGCCAGCTCCCTCATTACAACACCATCACTCAATGAAGCAGGGTCTTGTCTTGCAAGTTACTTGGTGACTTTACTAGGGTTGATGTCATGTTAAAAAGCACCAAGTACATTCTGTAAAGTGGTTGGTATTAGGAAGGGTATTCAGTCATAGAAACCATACCAAGGTGGACATCAACACCTGATGCAGCCCACTGGTTTGTCAGATCTTGTTGAACTGTCCAACCTATGTCAACATGGAAGACAGGTCAAATGATGATGATTATGAGTATAAATGTAAATGGAACAGCCAGCAATTTTGATGATGAGTACCATAAATCTTCAAATATAGTCCGCCCTTGAGTATAATACGCAGGGAATTTTTAGGGGGCTGTGCTTCTGAAAAACCTAAACCTTGTGTATAATACACAATGTAGTTATAGAAGCATCAATGACAATTCAAAACTAACAGGAACAATGTAGAACGGTCATTGATGGTTTATGCTTTACAGGGAGCGAGAGGCTTAAGTATATATCTTATATTTTACTTGTTTCAATCATTAGACTGCAGTCATGCTGGGACACAATCAATTCATGTGAAAGTGTATGTGCACTCACACACACGAGTAAAATTCTCATTCATTTATCCTTAAAATACTTTCTGTACTTAATTATGCTCAAACACGGGCAGGCAGCTGAAGACCTGGGCAACGACGATAAAGGAGGACCTCTCCGAACTCTCAGATCTGCGGGTGGTCGGTCTGCACAGATGGGACCGCGAATGGCTCACTATCTCCAGTGACCTCGCACAGGACCGTCGAGCATTGTTCAGCCATGGTTTGTGATGCCACAAGTACAAGTGAGTAAACACATACACAAATGAAATATGGAGATGTTAGACAAACATGAAGAAACAATTAAAAGTCTCAGTTTGTTGAGGGTGTTTTTTGTTTTCTTTGTCCCAGCATGTAGATGTATATTATGTGTAATTGAATAGGTTTATGATCAAAGGCATTTTGTTCATGACTATTTAAATATATTCTAGACAAAATAAACAAAATGAAAAAAAATCCACCTAAACAATTTTTTAAGCCAGAAGGCCAAAATAGTAATTTAACATAATTTGTATACCTGTGAATATATTAAACAGAGATGCACCTCCCACAATTTCTTATGTGCATGTTACTCTGTCTCATGTCTTCCTGCATCTACCCCTTCCACTTGTGGAAGGAGTAGACCTAGGAAGACGTGGGATGAAGTGGTGAGAAAGGATCTTGATGTTGGGTCTTACAGAGGGGATGTCAATGGGATTGAGATTCCTGGCAGTTTGCTGTGCTGGAGAAGACATGTCAAGCTAAATAAAATTGGGGAGAATTCACGAAAAAACAAAAGATGAAGACAGGTGGTGTAGAAAACAAACAGATGTATTAGTATAACGCTCAGGAATTGAAAAAGTCTTTTACATTTCGAGCCTACGCTTTTCTGCAGAAAGGGACACAGAAAAAAAACAAGGAGAGAAAAAAATGTGTGTAGTGGCTACCGATCTATCATGGCGAGTCCTTGCATACAGGCAGGTCTCTTGCATCCCGCTCCAGCTGAGTGTTCCTAATCTTGCAGGCTCGTAGATGCTGGTACCACATAAAAGGCATTTGTACCAGTGCCATGTAAAAGCACCCATGCCAGTGCTGTGAAAATGTGCCCAGTACACTCTGAAAAGTGGTTGGCATTAGGAAGGGCACCCACTGGGACTGAAGCTGGACCAAGGCCTTGTGAGTGGATTATAGATGACAGAAACTGAAAGGAACCTGTCATGTGTGAGCATGTTTGTGTGTGTGTGTGTGTGTGTGCCTTTGTGTCTGTTCCGCCTCCTACCATTTGACAACTGGTGTTGGTGAGTTTACATCCCCATAACTGAGCAGTTTGGCAAAAAAAGAAACAGAATAACTACAAGGCTTTCAAAAAATAAGTACTGGTGACGATTCACCCAACTAAAATTCGTTAAGGTGGTGCTTCCTGTGTGGCTGTAGACAAATGAGTGAAACAAGTAAAAGATAAAAGATACACTACGCCTACCCCCACCCCCCAAAAAAACAAAAATAAAACAAACGAAACAAAATGTCATGGCTGGAATGCTTTTGATTATAGGTCTGATCTGAGGCTAAACAATGACAATATTAAACAATAGAAAAAAAAAAAAAAAGAGTTCAGTTGTAAATGAATATAGCAGTAGTTTATTTTAAGTCGGCCAAAGTCATGCAAACTTGTTAATTTTTGTCAAATTAATAATACCTTGCTGACTTCATTTAACTGTCAAATTCTTAAAGGATTTGCTCAAGGATTTTAGCAGCCAGCGGCTTGATGGCAGAAAATTGGAATTCAGTCAGCTATGTTTGAATATTTCAAACATAGTTGACTGCCATATTATCATCATCATCATCATCATTAGATGGTAATTATACTGTTTACAAGCTAATGAAGGAGCTTCTAGAGGGGTGGTGGATCTGTCAGAAACAGTAGCAAAATGAAGGCGGCAAGATGGTAGAAGCGTTAGCACGCCGGGCGAAATGCTTAGCAGTATTTCGTCTGTCTTTACGTCCTGAGTTCAAATTCCGCCGAGCTCCACTTTGCCTTTCATCCTTTCGGGGTCGATTAAATAAGTACCAGTTACACACTGGGGTCAATATAATCGACTTAATCCGTTTGTCCCCTCTGTGTGGGCAATAAAGAAATAAGAAACAGTAGCCAAATCTTAGAATAACATACCATAAGGCATTTAGAGTAATGTGGTTCTATTTGCAAGATGGTCATGATGCTGGAATACATTTTACCATAAGTCAGTTTGATCTGGACTGAACTGAAACTAAATAGCATCATTCTTTCACTTTTCCAAAACCAAAAGCAAAAGAAAAAAAAAATGGCTGTATGGCTAAGACATTCATTTCCCAGCTACAAGGCACTGGATTCAGCCTTACTTTTGCAATAACTTGACTAAGAGTCTCGTACCCTCATCTCAGGGTAACCAAAACCTTGGAGGTGAAATTTGGTAGAAGGAAAGAACATGGAAGCTCACTGGATGGACTGCTCCTGGTCTTTGATGGTGGGGTTACACTTAATTCATCACCTAGTTTAACACCATCACTGAGGGCTAGTAGCTTTAGTAGAGTCTATTGTAAACATTTGAGTAGGGCCTCCATCTGAGGAAAGCATTATCCCTTCTTCCCACCATCACCAAGAAAAGGTCATGAATCGGAGATTACATTATCTGAAGTATCTTTCTTTTCTCTGCAAAGGTAGTAGTAATTTGAAGGGAACTGGCTGCTATTTCTGACATGTTGAGCTTTTAGAGACTATTATTGGTTCAGAGTTGGGTGAAGTTAATATGGTTCGAGGTCAGTTTGAACTATTGAAGATCAACAGAGGGGGAGAAATCTAGGCAGAAAAGATCTTCCAGAGAAGTGCAACTCTTAAGAAGAAAGGAGCTTTGTAAAGGGTGTGGAAAGTGACATGGAGCTGGTGACAGAATAGAAATTGGTGAAATGTGCAGATTAAAGTAGAAGTAATACTAAGGCAGCTAGTTTGAAGGAGCATAGGATTGTAGCCACACATGGGCATGGCTCAATGAAGGGTACGTGATTAAAATATTGGCTTGTAAATCAAGATTTGTCTATTGATAGAGAAGGTTTATAACAATGTTTGAAGGAGTTGTCACAATAGATACATTATGCAACACCACTCATTGTTTTTCACAAAATATAAATAAAATTTCCACTGATTGCCACAGACTACATAAATTCTCTAAAATACTAAATATGGCAACCGACTGGTGAAATCATGAGACTGTCAGACCACCTTGCAATAAGTTGTTCTAGCACTCAAGATTCTATTCAAGTAGTCTGCAACTACACGTTCCACTCCTATTTACTGTATTTAGTATGTGGATGTATATCTCTCATCACCAAAATTGGAGCAAGTGACCATCACACTTGTACTTCGGGCATGCATAAGCATTTAAATGCACATATAGAGGAAAAGAATATTTAATGCATATAATATCATCAACATTTAACATCCACTTCCCCATGCTTGCATGAGTTAGAATAATTTGTTGAAGCAGAGGTTTTATGTGACTGGATGCCCTTCCTGTTGCTAACCCCTCACCTGTTTATAAACAAACAAGGTAATATTTACCATGGACAGACAGTTTTCATGGAAGACTGAAGATGGAAAACCACACTTATATGACAGTGATGCTCATTTACAGCCATCATGTGATATCAATAGAAGGAGATACACACAGCAGTGGCACGTGACTTAGTGGTTAGGGTGTTGGACTCATGATCGTAAGATTGTGGTTTCGATTCCTGAACTGGGCGACAAGTTGTGTTCTCGAGCAAAACGCTTCATATCATGTTACTCCAGTTCACTCAACTAGCAAAAATGAATAATCCGGCGACAGACCAGTGTCCCGTCTAGGTGGGGAGTATATACTCAATGAAAACCAACCCTTATGAGTCAGTATGACTCAAAAAGGAAACTTTAGCCTTTTTGTAACACACACACACACACACATGATGAGCTTCTTTCGGTTTCCATCTAGCAAATCCACTCACAAGGCTTTGCTTGGCCTGGGGGTTAAAGAAGCAGGCACTTGTCCAAATTACCACACAGTGGGACTGAACATGAGACAGTATGATTGGAAACAAGCTTCTTAACCACACAGCCACACTGGCACCTTGCAGAGTTTATTTCTTTCTTAATGTTGACATTTCATTCTGTCACTACTTTAGATACCCTTCCTGATGCCAACTCTTTACTATCCTACAAATAAGGTATTTTTTGTTCCACTGATCCTTTGCACATTGAACTGTGAAACTGAGGGACATTTATATGCAAGACAAATGTTACTGCTTCTCATTTGGTGTCAATGCAGACACACACATGTATGCATACACACATATTTTTTTGTTATATACTACACTCACAGAGTGGTTGGCGTTAGGAAGGGTCATCCAGCCGTAGAAACTCTGCCAGATCAGACTGGAGTCTGGTGCAGCCTCCTGGCTTCCCAGACCCCGGTCGAACCGTCCAACCCATGTTAGCATGGAAAACGGACGTTAAACGATGACGATGATGATAAATGGATTTCCATACATCAAATGTCATTCACAAGGCATTGGCCAACCAGAGTGTTACATTAAGAGTACAAGTGTGTACAGAATGTTCAGACACATTATAATTTAAGATGGATACTGTTTGCAATTCAAAGTGATTGCCTTGTCACATGTACTCTGCTGATTACATTAAGACAGCTATTTTCAATCATTTTTTATTTAATACAAAGCCCACTAATTAAGGCTTATAGTGCACCATCAGCTCTCTTAAAAGATTATACGTAAGTATGTATATGTGTGTGTGAAATGAGCGTCAAAATTGTTTTTAAACAGATGAGTGAATGCTTTGCACTTTGCCACCAAAAAAATGCATCAGTACAGAACATTAAAAATCCAGGAAGTCTTCCAAGCATCTTGGCAGTTTCCAACTTGAGGCACACCTTTGGCCCACACACAAAGCAAGTCAAGAAATTTGCAGTATTGATGTGAAATCATCAACTTCGAACAAATATGTACTGCAAAGCAAGAGTACAGATGCTGTTGAGTCCCGGGTCAGTCTGATGAAGCAGACAAGATCAAAAGCAGTCTGCCAATATCTAGTCATTTTGTGAAACGTTAGCCTCCCATATTAAAAGGCTGTGGTTTAAAGGGGCAAGCATATACTCCGAACCCGACGACGATACATATTCTTTTTCTTTTTATATTTATTTATTTTAAACAAACGTGGACTATTAAGGACACCATAAAGGTGTTTTCTTTTCTGTTTGCTTCAGAAAGGCCCTCGCTAAGAGGATAACTGATGTTGAGAGTAGCAACAGTTCTCCCCGATCAAGCAGAGACAATTTCCAGTCGGATGAAACCTGAAGGAGGTTTACTGCTCTTATGTAGCATGTCAAGCAGACCGTGTACAAACTCCATTCGTTGGCTCATTTGGATAGAACGAACGGGAACGATGACGTTCATCGTTTTCTCCAAGAGAACGGCTAATCTTGTCAGCTTGTTTCGCTCTACAGCCTTTCCTCACAATGAAAGACAACTTGTTAATAATTTAGACCTTAAATATTGCCCTAGGAAGTTACACAAGAACGTAAAATCTTCAAAAAATGTAGTAAAAATACGAATAAATCACCAACATAATTTAGAAAACAGAAAGACATCAGTTTTCGGCTGCAATGTCCAAAGAACTACATGTAATCAGCTGGTTATAAAAAAAAGCCAACGCCTTTTGTAAGCATACACACCCATATATGCACAATGTGCGCACGCGTGTATGTATGTGTATATATATATATATATATATATATACACACCATAACCCTAAACACCGGGTTTACGTATTCTTTACTTTCACTACACATACATACACATATTCACACACACAATACACTCGCACGCAAGCGAAAACCAAAATACGTAGAGGGTTTCGAACAGCCAGTCCTGTCTAGTCGACTGTACTTAACAGTGTTGAACGTAAAGCACAGTGGTCTCTATACATTAGTGTGCCGAGCACTTGTACGTCTTGGTACGATAAACCTTACGGAAGTACTATATATCTTATATGTATATATACACATACACACACTAGTGGGGATTACATGAAGTACTCTCTGTGATACGTTCCTGTAGCTTGAAGTTATTAATATCTACTACTCTCTATATATATAACACAACGTACGGCGACGATTATAAGTAATCCAGTGTTAAAGTAGCGTATTTCTCATAACATGTACCTTTTTGACGATATATCCAAAGCTTAAATGTTATAGACAAGGTGTATGGAAGTCATGTGACAGTCAGCCCAAATCAATCTAGAACTAATTTTAGTTGTACCCCGAAAGGATATGTTGCCCACAGCAACAGCCCCAAACGAAACAAGAGGCTAATTTTACCTGTCAAATTGTAAATAAGCCATGTAACAACTACTATATACTGTCTATTCGTGTTTAAATTACTGCGAAAACACGAGAACAAATTATACACACACACACATACAATCTCTCATGCATGAGGGATCCTCAACTAAGTCGCTCGACCTGCTAGAAAAAAAAAATTTAATTACTCACAGATCAAACCTTACAATCTTAGCAAAAATAAAAAGAACGAATGACATATTGGTTAATATATTCTGAGCTACACTATGGCTAAGAAAGAAAAAGAAAAAAAACCGGATGATCAAAGGTGAAATGGATTCGATCACAGATATGTTCGATTAGGGCTCATCTGGGGGTTACACAAGAAAACGACACTAAATATATACACGAGATAAAATAATGTACATGATATATATCAAAATTTCTCGGAATATTCGCAAAATATTATTCAGAAGTCAATAAGCGGCGATAAATTACTGCTATTTTGAAAGAAAAAAAAAAAAAAGGAAAGAAACGATTCGCTTAATTACTACTACGAAAGGAGCAATACTACTAATGATTAAAAAGTATATATATATATAAAACTTAAATGATTTCGACATTGGCACTTGGCCACGAATTTCGGAGGGGCGGGCACAATTAGTTAAAATTGACTTCAGTATACTTAACTAGTAGTTTATTTTATCGATACCGGCAGAGTGAAAGGCAAAAATCTATAATCGTATTTCTACCAATGGTAGAAGACAGGAAGGAAGGGATAGCAGTGTTTTAAACAAGAGTGTCAGAGAAGAACACTCTATGGTATCTAGTTGTGTGTATCAACTTAACTGAGTTCTTCTAATCCTAACTTTTCGTTTTAACCTTCCGGAAGCCGACAAAATTAATAATACCTACGGAGATGCAGTACAGTCGATGTGCTCTTTCACTAAAATAGCCTCGTTGAGTGTTGCAAAAAGGAAAAATGATATAATGAATCCAAAAACTAAATATAAATAATGCTTTTATTCTCCCCTAAAAACATTTGAAGGCTGAACTGAACAGTCCAGGTTTACAACAGGAAAGCTCAAGTTTGACAATCTCCATACACACACATACGCATATTATTATATATATATAGATAGTTAGTTGGACTTTTAGTATGGATATTAGCTGGAATATTTAGAGTTAATGATGTGCAAACATTTCTGGCAACAACCATTATTATTTACTCACCATTATCTCTTTCGAAATTAAAAATATATATATATAGACTAGAAGTACAGAAAAAAACATATATGACAGATTTTACGGGACACGAATGTCGCAAGTTGCGAGAAAATTAAACTAATATACATACATATATATATGTGTGTGTGTGTGTGTGTGTGTATAAATATATATGTGTGTGTGTGTATATAAATATATATATGTGTGTGTGTATGTATATATATATATATATATATATGTGTGTGTATGTATATATATATATATATATGTGTGTGTGTGTATATAAATATATATATATAATATAGATGTATGTATGTATCTATATAAGTGTGTGTAATAATTTACATACGTTTCTTTTATTTTTTTGTTTTTGTCAAACATCTAACTTCGTAGTATAGGAACATGCTAAAGGATAAATAGTTTGTAAAGATGTTTTGGGGGGATGCCTACTTAAGTGGGGTCGAAAAGCAGAAATTTAAAAGGCAAAAAAATCAACAACATTAGCGATAGCTTTTTTAAAATCCTTTCAAGATCGGTTTCAGATCCATCATCACCAGAATAATAATAATAATAATAAAAGATAACATAATAATATACACAGTTTTAACCGCTTCCGGTACAGTAGTAAATGAAAGACTATAAGCAAGTTTTTTTTTTTTTATTTACTCAGCGACGATAAATGACAACACTTAGGAAACGATATTAATTCAAATACTAACCTCGCTGTCAAGATAAATCCGTTGAAAAATGTAAAGGGATAAAAATGTTAGACCTCAAACGGGTAGGAATATTTCGTGTTGGACGTGAGTCCTGATCAAACAGCCACCATATTAGACCATTCTCAGAAAGCAGAGTTAGGTTATATTTTGTTTTGACCAATGAGAACCGTCGGCAAGTTACAGCAATCGGCCAATCACAACCCTCCGTACAAAATCCATTATGGTAGACTGTTACTCGGCTTTCTTTCGTTCTAAACTCTGAAATATGTAAGTTAAAACCCGCAAATGAAAACGAAATGTACAAAGCAAAGCAAGCCTTTATATTAATTTCTCTCATCTTTTGTTTTATCGTTTCTTTAATTTTAACCATAAATTAAATTTTCCAATAATTTCATGCATGTATATGTTAGTCCATATATATTTCTATATATATTATACGCTGTGCCGTAATTCACTCTATGACTCCTTGAAGTTGCTTGATACATACATGCCTCTCCTCCTAGGTTCCCCCTTTTCCATATAGTCTTGTCTCTAACTTTTTCGTTTCTGAATTTATTAGTATTTACAAAACAAACAACTGCATTAACAATAATAACAATAACAACTGTTTATTATACACACATTTTCTACTTTTTAAAAGAGAAAACTATGACCCCCATGTCAAAAAAGTTTAAAGGTGTAAACCTCTTACTCTCGCATTTTGTGATTACTTGATAATTATAATTACATAGGCATTTCAGTCTACGATGCTACTTTTTTTTTATTATTATAACTGTTTATCAAACGTTGTTTCTTGAAATACTATACTGCAGGAATTGTAATCATTTGACTGAATTACTCATTTTAAACTATATAGTTAACTGTTATTTCATATTGTGTAACTTTTAATTAAGATACTGACGTTTTTCTTTTTAGTCAATCGCGATACCAGACTTTTTCTTTCCCCACTCCAATTCAACAATAGTTTTTAAACAGCTGAGCCGAAAGTAGAACAAACGTTCTGCACTAGGTTTTGACAACTTATATATCATGTGTTTATTTACACTTAATCTTAAACCCACCTATTGTCTGCTCAGTCCTACCTGCCTGATGTGTGTATTTATGTTTCATTCATATTTAAAACACAGTCGACACGTATCAATCTATAAATAATTCACACACCCGATCTCATTCTTGTATGTGTGTATGTATATACATAAACATTTTGTATGCCCATTTACTGATATAACGTTTTCAAATGTATGTATTTATTTTATACCTTTAAATTTTGTTTGTTAGCTAATATTGTTAATAATATCAAACTTTTTTTTGTAAACTGCACAATATTTTATTTACGTAACTCATATAGCTGACACATTCCTGTAGTTTAACATATATTCGTTTCAAACGTATGGAGAAAGGTTTTATTTCATTTAGATTATCGCCAAAATAAATCTTTTACGGGTATGATCTAGCTTAATGTGTACTAATCAAATCGTATTTACACAGTTTTTTAAAAAAAATATCATAAACAAAGCAAAGCCTTTTATATTTTTAGACCGAAAAACCACTTGAATAGTTAAAAATAACTTTATCATAGATCGACGGCTTAGAAAGTTTAGAGTATTAAGATTTTAATCCTGATTATTATGACCTGGAAAACCAGGTGCACAGCTTTAGATAATTATTTTCGATTAAAAGCTCTTGCATTTAGAACCGAAATGTTGCCAATGATAACGAGCTCTTTGGAGTCGGTTATCATAACATACGGAGAGAGACGGGGTATTATGGCGTACCAAGATCATGAAGATTCATGAATGAATTTTTATCTCTCATTCATTAAAAAAAAATTTGTTTTTATTTTAGTTGTTGGTGTTTAACCGCAATCAATGTAGACTTTTTTAAATTTTTTACCTAAGTCAATTGGTTTTGATGCATTGCTTTGTCTCTCTACCTGCCTAGAACCCTCCCCCCCATTAGCGAAATATTCCTCTCTTCCGCCTTGAAAGAGGAAGGGTATATTATTGGTTAATGTTCTAGAGATATACTGCACATAAGACAGTAAAATACGAGATGGTCACAACAGGAATATCTTCGATCGCATCACGATCAGGCTTTACTCGTGGCTCAACAACCGTGCCAACTGTTCGCATAATTATTTACTAGCAGAGAGACAGAATACTTGTTCAGCTCCATCACTGTTCTGCGTTCAAATCCACGCTGGCTTCTCTTGGAGAAAGCGGGTGAAGATATAAATCTTACTGCTTATAGGTCCAAGTTTATGTAACCCTCATTCTCTCAAATTGTAACCTGTCTTTGCAATGCGAAGGCGTGTGGTCTTGTAATTAGGTGTTAAGTTCACGATCATAAGGTTGTAGGTTCGATTCCTGGACCGGACGGGTTCAGACCTTGTGCAAAGTGCATCAGTTCACGTTGCTCCAGTCTTTTGAGTTGAAAATGAATACCTGGTGGCAGTGCAGTCTTTTCTCTCTCTACACCTGTCACATACTGTCTCTTTGTCTAAGTCTTCATTGCCCACTACTTTTTTTTTTGTTTACAGAATTTGGTTGTTATATTTTAGAAGGTCAAGCGAACCATGGTCCTCAAGATTTTTCAAATGGTTGACCAGCAGAAAATTACCATGTTTTTTTTTTTAGTTGTGCAGCCCACATGTTGATGAGCCATAAGGTTGCTTGCTATTGAGGTTTTCTTGTTGTCTCAAAGAACACATGTTTGTTTTCTGTCTTGCCCAGTTCATGACTATGTACTGTTTAATTTCTTTTCCTGAAGTATTCGAGCAATTTTAGAAAAGCGACCCCACAAAACCCTGATATATAATTACGTAAAAAGCACTATCCGAATCGTGGCCGATGCCAGCGCCGCCTCGACTGGCTTCCATGTCGGTGGCATGTAAAAAGCACCATCCGAATCGTGGCCGAAGCCAGTGCCGCCTCGACTGGTTTCCATGCAGGTGGCACGTAAAATGCACCAATCCGATCATGGCTGTTGCCAGCCTCGCCTGGCACCAGTGCAGGTGGCACGTAAAAAGCACCCACTACACTCACGGAGTGGTTGGCGTTGGGAAGGGCATCCAGCTGTAGAAACACTGCCAGATCAGACTGGGCCTGGTGCAGCCTTCTGGCTTCCCAGATCCCCGGTCGAACCGTCCAACCCATGCAAGCATGGAGAACGGACGTTAAACGATGATGATGTACATATGTGGAATGGTTATGGGGATAATGTGATTAAATAGTCACTGCTAGCTAAATTGATTGAATCTTGGACAATCAGCCAAACTTTTCACCTTTGTTATAACATTGGCCTGACTGCAAAATATTTTTATTCAACATTTATATGGCAAACAATGTTTCTTCAACTGTTGAAGGTGGCTAATTCAGTAAGTAGAGATATCAGATGAGGGTTCAGTTGTCTTTTTCTGCTTTTTGATATTCCTTCACTGACACTATTATGTTGATGACTTAATTGCTGGCTCACTTCAGTAAGTACTGTGTTATGTACTGTATATCGATGTAGGCAGTGGGAGCTCTGTATAATTAAAAAGGCATTTAATTTATTTTCAGGGTTGCAATTAAATCCTTGATTGGAGTTATGAATGAGAAGCTTCTTTCATATGTTGGTCACAAGAATCAACAGGAATTTAAAGGTGTTAAGATGGAAGAAGGGTGGAATGTATGCCTCATATTTTGAAAAACAAAACAAAACAGAATGATCTTTTTTGTACATATAATTAAGAAGATTGATGTTAGGTAAATTCAGAATTTGAAGATTTGTTTGGTAGGGTTGTAAAAGGTAGATTATTTGATGGCATAGTTCTACTACCATGTGTTTTACCAGCTGGCTTATAAATCCATCTTTATATCAACAATGATAGAATGTTACATTTATATTTATCACTTCAAACTGTGTACTGTAAGCAGTTAAGCAGCATATTTTATTAGGAATTTTATGAGCATTAATGAAGAAAGAAAAGAGACACCAGCATTTTGGTTAATTAAAAAGGCGTTGAGCTGGCAGAAACGTTAGCACGCCGGGCGAAATGCTGAGCGGTATTTCGTCTGCCGTTACGTTCTGAGTTCAAATTCCGCCAAGGTCGACTTTGCCTTTCATCCTTTCGGGGGTCGATAAATTAAGTACCAGTTACGCACTGGGGTCGATGTAATCAACTTAATCCATTTGTCCTTGTTTGTCCCCTCTGTGTTTAGCCCCTTGGGGGTAGTAAAGAAATAGGTATTTATGCTCTGGAGAAAAGGAAGAGATATTGACATTTCGGACAATTTTTCAATTGTCAAGATAGGTAGACAAGAAAGGAAAAAAAAATCGTTAGTTATCAAGAAGAAGAAAAAAACAAAATTGTTGGTTGCCAAGAGAGAGAGAAATGATTAGCCACCTAATTTCAATTGTATTTCCTTTGTTCATTTTCTCATCTCTTTCAGTGCTACCACAATAATTTAGGTTGAGATGTGAAAGCAACAGAGGAAATGCAGTTGATAGATGTTATGTTAAGATGAAGTCTTAAATATATGTTAAAGTGCAACATTCTTTTTTGTCCTCTTATCCTGTTTGTTATTTCCTTTTTCTTTAGGAAGTGATTGAAGCACTTTTAATTGTAGGAAATAAATTATTTCTTTGGGAAAAGGTTTTTAATATTTGAAGTAATTGAAAAAAAAAATTCCTTTCTGAATATTTCTTTTTGTTTAATGATACTTGGACTTCTGTAAAAACTTACATCCTTGCATATAGTATAATGAATTTCTCACATTTTAAGGACTGGAATTAGTAATTTAGCAAACTATATAATATGTAACTGGTACTATATTTTATCAATCCCAGAAAGATGAAAAACAAAATTTACCCTGGTGAGATTTGAACTCAGAAAATAGACATAAACTGTAAGGTTTATCTACCTAACATAGTCAAGTATTGGAGTTGATGGTATTGACTAACCCCCATTCCTTCAGAATTGTTGGCCTTGTGTCTAAATGAGAAACAATTATTATAAATCATAAGTAAATGTAAACATTATTATCAGTCAGAGACCTCAAGAGACAACAAGCTAGAAGTTCAATTTGGTATTATACTAGAGTACCATATTTTTGGTTTTGCGCAGAGTATTGTTCTGGAGCAGAGGTTCTCAAACTTTTTGGGCTACCGCCCACCTCATGGCCACATAATACCCTCAGTGCCCCCACCCCTATTTTTATGTATAAATAAAAATTTTATATTTTACTAATTTATACTATGAATCATTTGATATTTAATATAATATTATATAATTTGAATACAATACTATAATAATATTATAAATTCATAAGCACCCCGAATCCGCTGCCTTTCTCCCTAATGCCTCCTTTTACTCTACTGCCCCCTTAGACACCAACACTCACTTGGATCCTCTCAACACCCACAGGGGGCAGTAGCGCCCACTTTGAGAACCTGTGTTCTAGAGAGTGTTTGTCAAAACATAAGAAAATTATTATTATTGTTGTTGTTAAGGCAGTGAGCTGGTAGAATTGTAAGCACATTGAGTAAAATGCCTTGTAATATTTTGTCTTTATGTTCTGAGTTCAAATTGTGTCATGGTTGATTTGCATTTCAGCCTATATATATATATGACTCAAGGCAGTGGATTGGTAAAATTATTAGATCATTGAATTCAAACAGTCACTGTGGTTGATAAAATAAAGTACCTGTCAAATATTAAGATTCATTCAACTGACTACTCCACGTCCCCTAAATTCTTTGCCTTTCATCCTTTTCTGAGTCAATAAACTTTAGGTACCACTGAGATACGGTTAATATATTTTAACTATTCCCTTACCTCAAAATTCAAAATTATTGTCATCATCATTATTATTATCATTATCATGGTGGCGAGCCGGCAGAATTGTTAGTATGCTGGGCGAAATGCTTAACGGCATTTCGCTTGTTGCTACGTTCTAAGTTCAAATTCTGCTGAGGTCAACTTTGTCTTTCATCCTTTCAGGGTTGATAAATTAAGTACCAATTACACATTGGGGTCAATGTAATCGACTTAATCCCTTCCCCCAAGTTTAAGGCCTTGTGCTTCCAGTAGAAAGGATTATCATTGTTGTTGTTATTATTATTATTATTCAGTAGTTTTATTTTTATATCGTGCTTTCACTTCACTACCGAGCGTAGCTCTGTGTGCCTTGGGTATGTGTTGTGATTTGTTGTGGTGCTCTGATGGTTACTGTATTGAAAGTGTTTTGCGTAGGATGTGTGCAGTGCCCAGTAGTGCAATTTTCTGTATGTTATATGTGTTTGTAAGTCCTGGTGTTTTTGTTATGTATTTGTCTGAATATTTTTTTATCATTATTATTATTATTATTATCATTATCATTTCTTTTTTTCCCTTTATTTTGTAGGATGGAAATTTTTGATGCTGGATAGTTAGTGAATCCAAAGACTAAAAAATGGAAAACCTTAAATATCCTTTCTTCAAATTTCTATGGTTGGAATTTCAACGGAAAAAAAATTATCCACTCATAATCAGAACAAATGAATGGAGAGGAATTCTCAAATAGTATCAAGAAATTCTAATTGGAAATATTCCCAACAAAGACCTTTATACACACACACACACACATACACATACACACATATAATATATATTTTGTTATTTTCATCTGTTGTATAGTTTATTTCCTAATAATGTAACCACAGTCAGCTTCTTACAAAAAAAAAAAAGGAAAACAAACAAAAAAAAACCCCAACTTATTCTGCTGTCATTGTTATCATTTGTTGTTTAATTTGTTGCCATTGTTACTCCATCACCAAGCTTTTATTTAGCTACTCTCAAGTACTGCAAGGTTTTACTTGTAGCTATGGGGAGAAAACGATGTCCATTTTCACAGTCGACACTTCTTGGGAGAAAAGGATTTCAACTGATAAAGTTGATTCTGTTTCTGCTCTGTCTCTGTCTAGTTCAATCTGAAGAAAATTTTGCTGATATTTTGCAACAAAATCAGTGTAACATATCAACAAGTTCGGATCATCATCATGTCCAAGTGGATTTCAGCACTTCTACTCTTGAAAACGGTAAGAAACTTTTTTAAGTTTTGACCTTTTTTTTTTTTTGATCAGGTATATCTAATGACTTCTTTTTCAGGAAAATAGTTACTTGTATGAACCCATTTCATAGCCATATAGTTAAGAAGTTTGTTTTGCATGGAAATTGTAGTTAAGACACCCGTGCCGGTGACACGTAAAATGCACTGTCCGAACGTGGCAGATGCCAGCGCTGCCTGGCTGGCGTCTGTGTCGGTGACACGTAAAAGCACCAACCGATCATGGCCATTTGCCAGCCTACTCTGGCCCCTGTGCTGGTGGCACATAAAAAACACCCACTACACTCACAGATTCCAAAGCTTATTCCAATTATTTAATTATGCTTGCAAAAGAAATAGTTAGGTATCAAACTGAATACTTTTGAGTATTTAGTGTCACTTCACTACACTTCCCCTAGTGTCATCTTTATGGAGTGGTTGGCGTTAGGAAGGGCATCCAGCTGTAGAAACACTGCCAAATCAGACAGGAGCCTGGTGCAGCCTCCATGGTTTCCAGACCCCGGTCGAACCGTCCAACCCATGCTAGTGTGGAAAACGGACATTAAATGATGATGATGATGGTTCCAAGTTTGATCTTGCTTCTTGGAAGTCTTGGGCAAGTGTTTTTTTTTCCTGATCACTATTGGGGCATGAGTGAAATTGGGACACAGAAATTTAATTAATTTATAGTTAATTTCTTTCACCTCAATGCTAAATCTTCTTGATAACCCGAAATTTTAACTTTATACGATATGGCTATATTGTTTTAAATAGTTTTTAGAAATTAATTTTTTATCCCTTTCTTAAAGGGTTCCATCCTCCTGATCTTAGTATTTATATTGGCTTTTATACAAGCAGCCCTTCTAATTAAGTACCCCCAAGAAACTGATATCATGTATGGCTCAACACTAATAACTTTTAAAACCTATACTATGCTATATTATACCTCTTCATTTAAAATTAGTATATAATTAGCATGTTCCTTTAAATGACAATATTCTTTTAACAAATACTGGGTATCAGTCTTGATTGTATTAAGTTAATCATCATCATCATCGTTTAACGTCCGTTTTCCATGCTAGCATGGGTTGGACGGTTTGACCGGGGTCTGAAAAGCCAGAAGGCCGCACCAGGCTCCAGTCTGATCTGGCAGTGTTTCTACATCTGGATGCCCTTCCTAACGCCAACCACTCCATAAGTGTATTGGATGCTTTTTACGTGCCACCGGCACAGGTGCCAGGGGAGGCTAGAAACGGCCACAATTGGTTGGTGCTTTTTACATGCCACCGGCATAGAATCCAGTCAAGGTGGTGCTGGCATCAGCCATGTTCAGATGGTGCTTTTTACATGCCACCGTAAAAATAAACTATTTTTAATTCACAATACTTAAATTATTATAAATTTTATATAAATCTTCTCTATTGAAGTTAATTAAGTATATATTTTTTGGAATGGTTTTAGTGATTAGGCTATCTTTATTCCTTTTCATTTTATTATTTTATAATAGCCTTTAATAAATCTAATCTTTGTACCCCTATTTAAGCATACTTAGCTTATATAAAACAATACCGTTATCTCCACAACTTAAAATAATTCAATTTAATTAAATTAGTATATGGTTAACATGTTCTTTAGTCTCAGTGCTCCTTTATTAAATACTAATTAAATTTCGAATTGATCAATCTCCACAGATACCATCTAATAAGTTAATATTTAGATAAATAATAAGTATATATATTAAACTATTTCTGTGTAATTTCCTTTCTCTCTCTATTGTGGTAAAATTTGGTATATACTCAAAGGTATTCATAGAAGTTGTTACCCTTTTGTTAGAATATCATTCTTAATCTTCTTGACTTCCCTAAATTTTAACTTTATACAATATGGCAGTATTGTTTGAAATGACTTTTAGAAGTTACTTGATTTATCTATTAAAGTGCTCTACCCTCCTGATCTTAGTATTTATAAGGGTCTTTATATAAGTAGCCCTTCTAATTAAATACCCCTAAGAAACTAAAAATATCATGTATTGAGTTACAATAATAACTTCTGAAACCTATAATATAACCCTTAGTTTTTAAAAATTAGTGTAAAATTAGAATGTCCCATAACATAAATATTTCCTTAGCTAATACCAGGTATCAGTCTTTATTGATATTAGCTATATAAGTAAATGTATAATTTTTAGTTTAGTATATTTTGAATTATTATACACTTTTTGTATATCTTCTCTGTTGTGGTTAATAAGCTACATAAACTTTATCATGTTTTTAGTGATTAAGCTATTTTATTCCTTTTCTATGGTGTTCTGCCCTACCTGATTATTTTATTTCTTGCAACTAAACTGGCAGCCGTATTTAGTCTGCTTTTGGTAAGGGGGGAAATTTTTGTTGGTCATCCTAAGGGACAAAAGACGAAACCTATCAAAGAGTTGTTGAACTTGGTAGAACCAATGCCCATCCAGTAGCTGGTAGTGAGAGCCCTCCATAGCCTTTGTTTAGATATCTGGTGCTGGAGCCACATAAAAAGCTCCCAAGTACACTCTATTAAGTGGTTGGTGTTAAGGATAGCCAACCAGTTGTCGAAACCATGCCAAAACAGACAATGAAGCCTGGTGCTGCTTCTGGCCTTGCCAGCTCCTGTCTAATCATCCAACATGGATGATTAGATAATGATGAAGCTGACTTTTGGAACATAAATAATTCTTAAAAAGAATTATGATGCCAAGTTTTAATTCAAATACAAATACCTAAAAATAGGACATGGTCTCATGCACATCACTTCATATAAAAGTTTCTAATCAGTAAACAATTATTGATCCAGTCTGTGTAAAAATCTTTGGTTTATTGATAATTAAAATGTATGAATTTCTTTGTTCTTTTGCCTACCAATCATAATATTTGTAAGTATATTTTGTATAAAATTTGATTTTTCAGAATATATTGTGTCTTTCAATGGTTATTATAAATTTATGGCCCGGAAAAGGTTCATCGATGCAGCTTTGTATGATTCTGGCGTGATTTCTTGGAAGATTCTTCCCCGAGATAATCCTGCTCATGAATATCCTAGTGATTTTGATGTTGTTAAGGTATGTAATATTTTTATGTTTATTTTATATATATATATTTTTTTTTTTGGCTGTGTGGTAAGTAGCTTGCTAACCAACTACATGGTTCCGGGTTCAGTCCCACTGCGTGGCATCTTGGGCAAGTGTCTTCTACTATAACCTCGGGCCGACCAATGCCTTGTGAGTGGATTTGGTAGACGGAAACTGAAAGAAGCCTGTCGTATATATGTATATATATGTGTGTGTGTTTGTGTGTCTGTGTTTGTCCCCTTAGCATTGCTTGACAGCCGATGCTGGTGTGTTTACGTCCCGTCACTTAGCGGTTCGGCAAAAGAGACCGATAGAATAAGTACTGGGCTTACAAAGAATAAGTCCCGGGGTCGATTTGTTTGACTAAAGGTGGTGCTCCAGCATGGCCGCAGTCAAATGACTGAAACAAGTAAAATAAAAAAAAAATGAAAAATAAAATAAAATAAAAAAAAAAGGTGTAATTTAATATGGTGCAGAACATTCTGGAATTGTTTGATTTGAAATTAACTTCATCAGTGTAATTATTCTACTCCTAAAATAAATAGCTCCATCTTTTGCTATTTTTAATTCAGTGATAATATTGAGGCACAAAAGGATCTCAGTATAACCATGATTCAGTAGCTGGAAAAGAATTTAATTTTCTGGACTGTTAACTTCTACTGCCAGAAACAACAGACCTACACCTGCTTGCCTCCAGTCTGTTGTATGCAAACCATGCTAGTTTGAAAGCACTCTTAAATTAATAGTTTTCTAACTCTTCCTTTATTTTATTTTCCTTAATCTTGACAAAGGGTTCTATGCTTGAAATGTAAAAACAAGTTTTGTAATTCTTCATATAGCATAATATACTAATTTTGTTTTATTGTTATTTTTCAAAATTATCTGCTGTAAATGGGTAACCCTGCAACAGAGTGGTGTTCTGTTCAGGGGGAATGTTAGCCTCAAAAAACACCAACAATGTGCAGAAGTACATTGTGACTAGCAGTGTATAACAACATATGACAGTCTAGTTAATAGTATGATATACATCTTTTATTTTTTTACTTGTTTCAGTCATTTGATTGCGGCCATATTGGGGCACCACCTCGAAAATTTAGTCGAATGAACCAAACCTAGTACTTATTTTTTTAAAGCCTGGTATTTACTCTATCGGTCTCATTTGCTGAACCACTAAGTTGCGGGGACATAAAAACACACCAGCACTAGCTGTCAAGTGGTGGATGGTTGAAACAAACACAGACACAGAAACACTCAGAAAGGCAAAGTGGTTGTCTCACTTATATTTTAAAGTCATCAAAAACTGAAAGCAGATTGTTTAAGTGGAGTTTGAAAAGTACTTTAAAGGGTTCTTCATGAAATTATGGTAGGTTTCAATGTAAATATGAACACTTTAGAACAGACTGTTTCATATGGAACAATAGAAGGCCTTTAAGTGAGTTAAGCATGGTGTTTTTTTAAGTTGTCTGTAATTTTGTTGTTTTTTTTTTCTTTGTAGATCAATGATAAGAATAAAAATGGTGTTGATGCTCTATTGAACCATCCTGTTGTCAAAAGGGTCACTCCACACAAAATGGTAACACGATCTCTAAAATTTATACCAGGTAAGATCTTTTTGAGAATTTTTAGTCAAATGAATTGACCCTAGTACTTATTCTTTTTTAAAGCCTGGGTACTTATTCTAGCAGTCTTATCCCTTAGTGGGTTGAATTCACAACCTCTAAATTTTTTGGAGTTATATATATATATATATATCCTACTTCTCTCCATGGCTATGCATACTTAAGCTAGTAACCTGCCTCATTCTTGATTCCGAATTCCTTTTGCCAAGTCTGTCCGTAAACGAAGTGATCCCAAGATAAGAAATCTTTGAACTTTAATTCACCCCGTATCTCTATTTATTATTATTTATTATGTATCATTATTCTGAGCCCCCTAGTCGCCACTCTGTTTACTATTTCAGCCTCGCCTCGTTTTTGCATATTCTGTATAATTCATTAGTTATCGTTATAGATATTTAAGATCTATCTCCCTTACAGGGCTGATCGAATTGGCCGCCGATTCTTCGCGGCGCGCCCGCCCTACCCGCCCCCACCACCACCACCAATACCGGATATCTCTATTTTGCTCCAACTATACCGGATGTCGTTTCTCCCACCACCATTATAGGTGTCTACTCTTTGAACCCCCCTCTTCAATACGCTATTTCACCATGCATTACCCCTCTTTCGATATCCTACGTTCTACTTGCCTAGAACCTGTCCTCTGAACCACCCCTCCCACTGGTGCTCCCCTATATTTCTGCACCCCCCACCACCACCATTATAGGTGTCTACTCTTTGAACCCCCCTCTTCAATACGCTATTTCACCATGCATTACCCCTCTTTCGATATCCTACGTTCTACTTGCCTAGAACCTGTCCTCTGAACCACCCCTCCCACTGGTGCTCCCCTATATTTCTGCACCCCCCACCACCACCATTATAGGTGTCTACTCTTTGAACCCCCCTCTTCAATACGCTATTTCACCATGCATTACCCCTCTCTCGATATCCTACGTTCTACTTGCCTAGAACCTGTCCTCTGAACCACCCCTCCCACTGGTGCTCCCCTATATTTCTGCCCCCCCCACCACCATTATAGGTGTCTACTCTTTGAACCCCCCTCTTCAATACGCTATTTCACCATGCATTACCCCTCTCTCGATATCCTACGTTCTACTTGCCTAGAACCTGTCCTCTGAACCACCCCTCCCACTGGTGCTCCCCTATATTTCTGCACCCCCCCCCCCATAAAAAGCACCATCCGAACGTGGCCGATGCCAGACCCCTCTGGCACCTGTGCAGGTGGCACGTAAAAAACACCCACTACACTCGCGGAGTGGTTGGCGTTAGGAAGGGCATCCAGCTGTAGAAACACTGCCAGACTAGACTGGAGCCTGGGGCAGTCCCGAGCTCCCCAGACCCCGGTCGAAACCGTCCAACCCGTGCTAGCGCGGAAAACGGACGTTAAACGATGATGATGATGATGATGATGATGATACACATACATACAATGGGC
This sequence comes from Octopus sinensis, assembly GCF_006345805.1. Classification (NCBI taxonomy): domain Eukaryota; kingdom Metazoa; phylum Mollusca; class Cephalopoda; order Octopoda; family Octopodidae; genus Octopus; species Octopus sinensis. Next base: position 178,275,057 of record NC_042997.1, read on the forward strand.
TTCTTTCAGTTTCCATCTACCAAATCCACTTACAAAGCTTTGGTTGACCCAAAGCCATAGTAGAAGACCCATGTCCAAGTGGGATTGAACCCAGAACCATGTGGTTGGGAAGCAAGCTTCTTACCACATAGCCTCACCTATATATATATATATATATATATATATATATATATGTATGTATATATGCCTGGGTTAGATGGAATTTATTGAGGTAGGCAGATTTTACGTGGCCAGATGCCCTTCCTGTTGCCAACCCTCATCAGTTTTCAAACAAGGCAATATTTTCCCCATGACCAGACATGTTTTCACAGAATATTGGTTTTAAATTTTGGCACAAAGCCAGCAATTTTGGGTGAGAGTGTAAGTTGATTACATCGGTCCCCAGCACTCAAATAGCACTTATTTTATTGATTCTGAAAGGATGGAAGGCAAAGTCGACTCTGGTGGAATTTTACCGAATACTGGAAATGAATGACATTCATTTATAACAACCAGATGATGTTAATATGAGGAAACACAAATATACACACACAGACAAATATGTATACACACATACATAAGCGCAGGAGTGGCTGTGTGGTAAGTAGCTTGCTAACCAACCACATGGTTCCGGGTTCAGTCCCACTGCGTGGCATCTTGGGCAAGTGTCTTCTGCTATAGCCCCGGGCCGACCAATGCCTTGTGAGTGGATTTGGTAGACGGAAACTGAAAGAAGCCTGTCGTATATATGTATATATATATATGTATGTGTTTGTCCCCCTAGCATTGCTTGACAACTGATGCTGGTGTGTTTACGTCCCCGTCGCTTAGCGGTTCGGCAAAAGAGACCGATAGAATAAGTACTGGGCTTACAAAGAATAAGTCCCGGGGTTGATTTGCTCGACTAAAGGCGGTGCTCCAGCATGGCCGCAGTCAAATGACTGAAACAAGTAAAAGAGTAAAGAGTATGTACACATGGCAAGCTTTTTTCAGTTTACATACCAAATCCACTCATAAGGCTTTGGTTGACCTTAATCTACTGTAGAAAGCATTTTCCCAAGTTGCCACTCAGTGGGACTGAACTTGAAACCATGTGGTTGAGAATCCAACGTCTTAACCAGACAGCCTCACCTGCACCTATATATTTGTATATCTATCCTTTAAGTTCATTTACGGGAAATATTTTCAGCCTTGCCTGGCCCCCATGCCGGTAGCACGTAAAAGCACCATCCGTTCGTGTCCGTTGCCAGCCTCACCTGGCCCCTGTGCCGGTGGCATGTAAAAACACCATCCGTTCGTGGCCGTTTGCCAGCTCTGTTTGGCACGTAAAAAGCACCCACTACACTCACGGAGTGGTTGGCGTTAGGAAGGGCATCCAGCCGTAGAAACACTGCCAAATCTGACTGGGCCTGATGAAGCCTTCCGGCTTCACAGACCCCAGTTAAACCGTCCAACCCATGCTAGCATGGAAAGCGGACGCTAAATGATGATGATGATGCATATAAAAGCCCCTATTTTATTGTCGGCTACTGCCTAGTGATGCCAACTTGCCACAGCAGTTTTCTGAGGTTGTACCAAGCTGTGTCAATATAATGTAGGATAAATTGAGACATTGCATCCTTTAAAACCACCATGCTTTGTGAAATTCGCTAACACTACCCTGTTCTCCATATGCATGCACACATGTATATCACGACTCTTACACTGTTCACTTTCCTGACTTTTGTACATAATTCTATGTACTATATATGCATATTTGATGAGTTGTAGTGCACCTGAGTCACTATACACAATAATTTCATTATTATTATATAGCCTCCATGTACACCATGGAAGACCCCTGCATGTTGTCCATCATGCCTATTGAAGTCACCAGCCACAAAGAGACGGTCCCTGTCATTCATCGATGAGGTAGTCTGCAAGAGGGTGTCATAAAATCGGTCTTTCTGTCCATCAGGTAGCCCCGGCTGAGGGGCATCGACCGAGATAATGGTTGCTGATCTATGATGCAGCACTGATATATATATATATATATATATATATATATATATATATATATATATATATACATAAATTATTTCTGTGACAGGCTGTATTACTGCATGACTTATATTTACTGACAACAGTTTTGTTTATATCGTTTCTCATCTTTATAGAAGTACTTTTGTTTTATCTCTGCAGTGAAGGAGAAAAAGAAAAATAATGCAACAAATAACAACTCAGAATGGGCTTCAAACTTTCATATGTTGCGAAGATTACATCATAAAGGATTGTCTGTAAGTTGATTTTACTTGTTTGTTATTACATTTATTTGAGGGTGGCAGGTAACAGAATCAGTAGAGAAATGGATAAAATTCCTTGTAATATTTACTTACATGCTTTTACATTCTGACTATAATTCCATCCATTCATCTTCTCTGCTCACTGTTCTTGGAAGAATTGTTGGGGCAGAGTCCTTTGGCACTTTATAGGATCCTGTCAGAAGCAACATCATTACATTTTTTGGCTGGATTCTCAAGCCCAACCAACTTATATTATGGATGTTATCCAACCGTTTCATTCTTAGTCTACCATTAGGTCTCCAGCTAGTTGACTCAGCTTGTAGCATCTGTCTGGCAATTCTTTCTTGGGACATTCTAATCATATCTGTAGCATCAGAGCTGTGACATCTCAATGTGGAGAAGTAGTGGCTTGACGTGCTGCGACTCCCTGATCTTCGAGCTTTGTACCCTGTTGAAGTAATGTTACTCCAGTGACCCTTTGGAGTAACCCCACTTCATTTTGGCTCCTTGTATTTGCGATTCATCATCATCGTTTAACGTTCGTTTTCCATGCTAGCATGGGTTGGACAGTTCAACCGGGGTTTGGGAAGCCAGGAGGCTGCACCAGGCTCCAGTCTGATCTGGCAGTGTTTCTACAGCTGGATGCCCTTCCTAATGCCAACTACTCCGTGAGTGTAGTGGGTGGTTTTTACGTGCCAGGCGAGGCTGGCAATGGCCACGATTGGTTGGTGCTTTTTACATGCCAATCATTACCCAATATTCATGACTAGGACCATGTAGTCAATATTGGGGAACCACTACAATTCCCTTTGAGAAATTAGGTTCATCATCATCATCATTGTTTAGCATCTGCTTTCCATGCTGGCATGGGTTGGATTGTTTGACACGGAGCTGTTCAGAGTTCAGTTGTCTGTTGTGGCATGGTTTCTATGGGTCGATGCCCTTCCTAATACTAACCACTTAACAGTGTGTGGTGGGTATTTTTTTACATGACACCAGCACAGAGTGTGTTTTTGCAGCATGGGTGCTTTTTATGTGGCACCAGCACCTGAAAAGACGAGCCTGTATCCAAGGGTGAGACAATGGTTTTACTAAGCTTGGCACATCTTATCATCATCATCATCATCGTTTAATGTCTGCTTACCATGCTAGCATGGGTTGGACGATTTGACTGAGGACTGGCGAACCAGATGGCTGCACCAGGCTCCAATCTTGATCTGGCAGAGTTTCTACAGCTGGATGACCTTCCTAACGCCAATCACTCCGAGAATGTAGTGAGTGCTTTTACGTGCCACCGGCACGAGGGCCAGTCAGGCGGTACTGGTAATGGCCACGCTCAAATGGTGCTTTTTATGTGCTACCTGCACAGGAGCCAGTCCAGCGACACTGGCAACACAAATACAGCAAATCACCACATCTCCCGATCCCTTGTCATTTCCTCAGTGAGACCTGTTAACTTTAGCAGATAAAATATATTTTTCATTCAATATATGTTAGGGTTATTGTCAAAAACTTTATTTTTTTGTAGTTGAGTATTTGTTCTAATGATTTCTTTTTAAATTGTTTGAAGGGCACGTCAGTATTTTATCCAAAACATAATATGAAATCTCGGCAGTTACTAAGGGCAGCTCCTAAACAAGTAAGTTGTTTTTGACATGATATCTTTATTTTTGTAATATCTTTAATATCACTAGCATTTTGTTTTTATATATTTCATATCATGTTTGGTTTACAGGTGTCCAACAAGCCAAATTGCTAGCTCATGGCGTTCTATGGTGGTAAAAGTGACCTGAGATTGTCTGTGTAACTTGGTCAGAACAAACACCATAGTATAATTTTTATATGTAATATATATATATCATTATCGTTGTCATATATATGTATATATATATCTCAATGGGTGAATGAATTATCTTGTTTACCGTTAACATGGAAAATTCAATGAACCTTTAACCCTTCTCTTCCTACTATCTGCCTTTGACGTCAAATCTACTAACGGTTTTTTCAAATACTTAATAACGTTCTGTTTATCATGTAGGCAGTCATCGTAATTGTTATAATGTCTTGTTGTTGAGAGAGGCTCTCTTTCTTTCCTGATGAGAAGATGGCATTTTATTCCGTTTATTCCTTTGGAATAATACCATGTTGTCTTCGAAACATATGTCGAAAGTAAAGGTATTTTATTAACATCTTTGTTATGTACACACACACATACACATGTAACTGGAATGTTAGTTCATGAATTATTTAATTATGCCATCTTACATGTATTTCAATGAAGTTTATGGCTTGGTTATGCAATTTGAACCAGGTTTTCTAGTTTTCTGATGTTTCATTTGCATAGACTTCATTTTGTCAGGGTCCGCTTTGCAGTTTTATCTTGTGATGTATAATGATGCATATGGAGTTCCGAATACTGGTTATATGTCATGCAATTTAAGTCAAACTATTCAAATATATATACTGTATGTATGAGTGTGTGTGTATAATTCTATACAAAAGGTATTGGTCAGTCTGAGATTATGGTGGAAAGACACTTTGCCCAACGTCATGTTGTGGAATTAAACATGCAACACTGTGGTTGTGAAGTAAATTTCTTCACCACACAAGCATGTCTATTCTGGTAGCATAACTAACTAGAGAGGTAACTGTTGTATTATTTTAATAGCATAAAATATTTAGGTAATTTTCCTTGAATCTACTAAAGATTTATGCCAATATTTGGCTGCATGAGATACTGTGGTCTATTGGGACATGGTTTTTGCTTGACGGGCTCCTTTATAAATGCTGAGAAATTAAGAAAGAGGGAGTTACTCCCCTTCTGTATGTAACAACAGCAATATGAATTAAACTGCAGACGTGTCATCATCATCATCATTTTCCAGTATTTTAAATCCAGGTTTTGTCCCCATTGACAGGGGTGGCCAGATCCACCTCAATTCCATAGCAACCCACCCCAAATTTGGGCTGGCTGGTGCCCATTCTCCTTTGTTATCACGAGGCTTTTTTGGAGCTGGATTTTCTATAGGGAGCATGCCCTTGCTTACACCCAACCTTAGTTTGTAGACCTGAGTGGTCCTGAGACCAAGGCTTCTACCACGATTTTTAAGAAATATGGTGGAAAACTAGCTCAGGAAGGTAGGGACGCTACTCCCTGAGACCATTTTCGGAGCCCCCTACCTAAATTGGCTGAATTGTTAAAAAGATTTTATTGCAGTCATGAAATTCCAGTTTTTTGAACAAGGGTCATTATTCATAACCTTGGATTGATTCAAGTGTTGAGAGTGAAAAACGAAAACATTATAAAAACATGTCAGTTGGATTATACCCTTTTATTTCATAGGTTCGGCCGTGTTACACACTGTGCAAACCTAATTCCGATTGAGAATTATGTTTAGGGTACATTTATCTTTAGAATATTTAACCCTTGGGAGTTATTTCTATGAGTAGGGAGTTTGGTTGATTGAATAATACTGTCTAAACTGTTAAAGATTTTCATCTACTTCTATAAATTTACAATAAAATTTTGTTTCATAAAAATTATAAAAATGGCACATAAAAAAAATTTAATGACAACAAAATTAAAAGGAATCTCTGATTCAAAGATTTTTCTTGTTAGTCTGTGACTATACTATCGTTTCTTTATCATGTAGACCTCCTTGTGTATCAGGTATTCATCATCATCATCATCGTTTAACATGTGTTTTCCATGCTAGCATGGGTTGGACAGTTTGACCAGGGTCTGGGACGCCAGGAGGCTGCACCAGGCTCCAGTCTGATCTGGCAGTGTTTCTACAGCTGGATGCCCTTCCTAATGCCAACCACTCCATGAGTATAGTGGGTCCTTTTTACGTGCCACCGGCACAGGGGCCAGAGGAGGCTGGAAATGTCTACGATTGCCAGTCAAGGCAGTGCTGGCATTATATTAACTAAAGTGTTCTTTATAGTTTTTGAGATGGTAGAGGTAATTTGAATGAAATTTCACTGCTATTTTTGTAAGTTAAATGACCATGCCATACCTCTCACATTAGCTCAGGTTGATATGTGTAATATTGATGAAAAGTAGATCAGTTTAAAGCTGGATGTTTGTATCACACAATCAGCAGTGGTCTCAGGTGGGTTAATATCAAAAGGGTTAAAGTCGTTAGCCAGGCTGACTGGCTTAGCCAAGTAAATTTACATAACTATACTCAGATGCAAACACAAGGGTTCTAGTTGTAAGATTTGAAATTGTGATGGCCTTTTGGTCACTAGTCCAGCAGCATTTGCCTTCCAGTCATATACAATCAATTTGTGAATCGGAGAAGTTGGCTCTGGAGTTGTAAGTTAAATATGAAACCCTGCCAAACCAAATACTTAAAGCATTTAGTCTGACCTCATATTACTGTAAACCATCTCCTCTGACTTTATGTACTACAAAATATTGATTTTGTTCTTAAATACAAATACTAAGTTTTTTCCTTCTAAATAAAAGTGAATATTACTAGTCTGCTTGACCTTTGATATATTACTAGCAGTATAGCCCAGCATTGCTCGGGCTTGTTTTCTTTTTGACCCTTTAGAATTGGAATTTTTGAAAAGTAAAAATTTTTCATTTTGTAGCTTGGTATTCTCTTTAAGTGAACATTTTTCTGGTTGAAATACACCAAAAAATGGCAACACAGCAGTCAAAAAATCATAAAAAATAATGATTTTCATAGAAAAAAAGCACCTTTTTGATGTAAATAATTTTTAGTGTTAACATGGTCCAATTTGAATTTTTTCTTCTGCAGAAGGAAGAGCAAGCTTTCTTCTATCATACTCTCAATTTTGGTCAACTTGCACCGCAGGGTCTCGGAGGAGATAGTGTTAGTTGAAGGCTACCAAACCTGCCATACACAGACAACTTCAGCTTTATATATCTAGATTGGCACTTATTTCTCTACAAAGATGCATGACCTTGTGGTTAGAGTGTGTCAGACTCAAAATTACAAGATAGTGATTTTGTCTCCTGTACCAGGCTGTTTGTTTGTCCTTAAGCTAGGCACTTTATTTCTCATTGGCTTAGTCGACTCAGCTGAAAATGAATACCAACAGCAGCTGCTGGAGGTTCACCTTGTGACAGACTGGCCTCAAATCAGAAACTGAATTAAGTTCCAGCCTAAAAGTCTGTAAACTTGAGAAACACTGACTATTTTAACTTATTTTTCTGCTTTATAAAAGATGGCAGATTATATTCGAACACAGTAGGAACTACATACACAAACATGAAATATTCAGTGCAATCTAATATCTTGCTAAGTATTGTTTACTCTGGTCCACTCTGTAAAATGGTTGGTGTTAGGAAGGGCATCCAGCCTTAAAAACCATGTCAAAACAGACAGAGGAGCTTAATCCAGACTTCTGGCTTGCCAGCTCCTGTCAAACTGTATAACATAGTAGCATGTAAGATGGATGTTAAATGATGATGATAATGATATAGCTTACTCTTATTAAACTTACATCCTCGGATGTTTGAGAGAAAAATAGCATCTCTTTTTTCCCCACCTGAAACCACTTGTACTTAAGTATTTGTGTGTGTATGTGCGTGTGTGCGTATTGATATATCTTTATATATATATATATATATATATATATATATATATATATATATATATATATATATATATATATATATATATATGAAAGAAGGTTTGAAAATACAAGTTTAAAAGATGTTTATTTACTTTACGGTTTCACTTTTTAGAATAAAGATTGTCAAAAGTAACATGTAAAGGCTTGGTTGTGTTAGTAACTGGTTGTCACAAAATACTACCATACACATATACATTCTTTGATAACAAGAACATATTAAGAACAGTCCACAAGGGAAAATCTTGGGAAAATATAACACTTTGTTATATATATATATATATATATATATATAAAAGGGCTTAGTAAAATAAATTACTTTGCCGCATACTGAACTCATTAGAAATAGCAGCTAAAAAAAACTTTTTTAAAACTATTTCTAATACTTAAAGAAAACCTCTCTCATATAGTGTTTGCTCAATTCAACTCACGAAAGTATGGGAGTAGAGACATTAAAAAATCAAATGCAAAGGTTATTTGAGAACGTACGTTTCAAGATTAGTCAAACTCGACATTTCTATCATCAGCTCAGAACTCCCTGGTTTGGATTTGAAAACACTGAAAGTGGGAGCATACCCTTTCGGCTTCTTATCGCTTCTGAAGATCTGCTCGAAACTAACAGTGCCAACAAACTCAAAAATGCAAGCGAAGAATTTCTGCTCTCCCCTTTCCACCAGCGTGGGTTAAAATCAGCAAACACTATGCTTTTTTCGGTAAAATCCGAGGCATTATATATAGAGAGAGATGAATTATAATTTCAACAATTGAGGGTAAAATTAATTAATTAATCAATTTCACCAAGTATTCAGTATGCAAAGGGACCATTTAAGGCGAATTCAAATTATATATATATGCCGGACCCTCCGGCCCCTGTGCAGGTGGCACGTAAAAAGCACCCAATCCACTCACGGAGTGGTTGGCGTTAGGAAGGGCATCCAGCCGTAGAAACTCTGCCAGATTCAGACTGGAGCCTGGAGCGGCCCCTGGCTTCCCAGACCCGGTCGAACCGTCCAACCCGTGCTAGCGCGGAAAGCGGACGTTAAACGATGATGATGATGATGATGATGATGATATAGTCAAGAATTTAGTAACTTTGTGAGATATGAAATGAATCGTTATCAACTGGAGCTTGAAATAGATAAAATTGTAAATGAAAGGATGTAGAATGTCTGTTATGCTTGCAGATAGGTTTGAGTCCCATGGACAGCCTTCAGCTTTTCCATCCAAGGCTTTTTTTAACCCTATTGCTTTATCAACTTCGAATTCCACTGTTAAAAATGATTTATTTCACATATCTCAAGATCTCATGACATAACTGATAACTTGAGATTTTATATGATCAGGAGGAGTTCCTGTTCCTTCTGCTGCTTCCCCGATGAGCGCCCTTTCCTGTGACTGCAGCCAATGGCGGTGGCGGACAGTGTTTTCATGTCGTGGCCGCCTCTCAACTGGATGGGGCCCTGGGACGATGGGATCCCGGAGCTGCAATGTGCGTTCGAGGTGTCAATGTTCACTGAGTCCTGCAATTTGTATCAGTTCATGTGATAGCCGCGCTCTTCATCAACAGACGAGCCGAGTGATCTCCTGTCCAGGATTTCAGTATTTGCTACTACTGACGACCACATACTGAAAAGGGATGTGGTGCGATGCCGCATGCAGGAAGGTAAAACAAATTGAAACGGAAACTGAGCAATGGTCTAACTTAAATTTACAGACAGTGTGCTAAACCTTTCCAAACACCTGATTATACAGAAAATTAAATAAAACATTTAGGCTGTCTACTCTTTAGAAATATGGTCACAAAAGAGCTACATTTAATAATCACTTTGATTGCTAATTTAGATTTTTTTCGTGATGTTTCAGATAACATATGCTTTGCAGGCTGAAGAACTATGGAATATGGGATTTACTGGTAAATATAACTAATCTATTTAGTTTTCCTACATTTAATTATTTCTTTTAAATTAAGTTGTGATACTGTATATGACATATTGTGGTTTTACAAATCTAATGGTTGTATCATTGGTGGAGGCACATGGCCTAGTGGTTAGAGCAGTGGACTCGCGGTCGAGGGATTGTGGGTTCGAATCTCAGACCAGGCGATGTGTGTGTGTTTATGAGCGAAACACCTAAGCTCCACGCGGATCCGGCAGAAGGTAATGGCGAACTTTTGCCGACTCTTTCACCACTGCTTTCTCTCACTCTTTCCTCCTGCATCTTGCAGCTCACCTGCGAAGGACTGGCGTCCCATCCAGGTGGGGAACCTATACGCCAAGGAAACCAGGAAACTGGCCCTTATGAGCTAGGCATGGCTCGAGAAGGAACAAACAACAACAAACAATGGTTGTATCATTGTGGTGAATGAAAGTGCATAACAGTATGGAATAATAAGTTTGATCATGATTTATTACCACTGGCTTTTTTTTTTTAAAGATGACTTATGATTATACGGCTGTTGTTCTGTAGGTTTAAAATGGTTGAGCAGATCTGTAATCAAGGAAGTTCCAGCCATGACTATCCTGCCATTGTAGCAAATATAAACTTATCTTGTAGTACATCAATATGTCTTTCTCATTCTTTTAAGATGGTATAGCACAATTTGAGAGAGATTTGGCTACTATTTTTTGCTAGGCGAGTAACTGCACAGAAGCTCTCTCACTGGTGGTAGTGGTTAACCTCAGTCAATTCTGCTGCTACCAATGAAATGTTTGCATTTCATCATCATCATTGTTTAACGTTTGCTTTGCATGCTAGCATGGGTTGGACAATTTGACTGATGTCTGGTGAACCAGAAGGCTGCACCAGACTCCAATCTGATCTGGCAGAGTTACTACAGCTGGATGCCCTTTCCTAACGCCAACCACATAGCCATGCATGTCAGTTTTGAAAACATTGGGACTTAGAAGAGCTGCTTGAAATGCATGTGTGGACATTGTTTTGAGTATTTTGCCAAATATTATTGGCATAGAAAAGCATGAGAAAAAAAAAATTATTATCAGGGTTGTAATAATTGAAGTTGTTACAAAGAAACATTTTGGTAAAAAAATGAAATTCATGTTTGTTGCCATAGTAGATTTTGAATTGAGATCTGTTAGGTACATATTCAAATAATGGTTTTGCATTTTGAATTCTTTTTACAGGAGCTGGAGTGAAAGTTGCTATATTTGACACCGGTTTAGATGAAAATCACCAACATTTTAAAAAGGGTCGGATTAAAGATCGAACGAATTGGACTCATGAGAAAACCTTAGATGATGGTTTGTAAAGAAATATACTTTATTTTCCATGTCTCTTTGTCTTTCTGTCAGTTTGTCTTCCCATTCTTGAACTTTTTAGCATTCGCATTATTCTGTCAAATGTAATGCTTTTTCATTCACATTGTTTTGAATTAATCATACATTGTTTTGTAACGTTGAAATCATGATAATTATGATGATGTGACTGTGTATTTTATAATAGTGTTGAAGGGTATGTGTGATAGGTTGGATCTGGCTGGTTAGAACATAAAACAGATAGCATAATTAGGTCAGATATGGGTGGTTTGAATGTTAAAGGGTAAAGGTTTGGGAAGGCAATAACATTGCTCTCCCTACTCCAGAGAGTAAAAGTGAAAGTGAAAATAAATATAAAGTAATTAAATGGCTGCAAAATTGCTTCCAAAATATATAGTTATTTGCTGTGTTTACAAATTTGAGAAATTGCTTAAGCCTTTGAGAGATTGCTTAGTATTTAAACTGCATATCTGGTCCAAATATTCTACCTGTTTTACATTCAAACTAGCCAGCTGTGGCATCTCACACCTACCTTATAATGTCATTCTAAAAATTAGCAATCACATCATTGGAATCTTGGAGCTATGAGATAATGCATGATTAACTCAAAGCAATGAGAGTAAATAAGCATTACATTTGATTGAATAATCTAAATGCTGAAGGGATATTAAAAAAATGCTAATTAAAATTGTATGTGAAATTCATTGATTAGTGAAATCTTTGTTAGGCTGTTTTACTTTATATTTATTTTTTAGATGAAGTAAATATTCCTCCCTCTCGTGTTGGAGCCCCTGTAAATAGACAAGAGCATTGTCCCTACTCTTGATTAACCCTTTAGCATTCCGATTATTCTGTCAAATGTAATGCTGATTTATTCACATTATTTTGAATGAATTATGAAGGATCATGTAGCTTTGAGATTTTTATGAAGTAATTGTTTATTGTTAGAATGACATTGTAGGGTAGGTGTGAGAGGCATTAGTTGGCCTGGGGCTATAACAGAAGACACTAGCTCAAGGTGCCACACATTGGACTAAACCCAGAATTATGAGTTGAGAAAGCTTATAACAAAGTGAACCCTGCTAAAGGGACACAAGGAGCATATAATTGTGTTAAGCCAGTCATTTAACCCTTTCGTTACCAACCCGGCTGAAGCTGGCTCTGGCTCTGAGTACAAATGTCTTGTTTTCATAAGTTTTGAATTAAAATCTTCCACCAAACCTTAGTCACAATTGATGTTCTGAACACTAGCTGAATGATAACTAAGTTATTTTACTAATTTCTTTGTTATATTTAAAGTAATTGAAAGAAAATCAGAGCATCTCAAAATAAATACAGTAACAAAAGGGTTAAGTCTACCACTCATGAAGTGGTGTACTTCATCTGATAACAGAATCATAAAGTTCTTTCCTGAGCCCTATAAACTCATAGGGCCAGTTTCCATGGCATATATATTTCCCACCTGGATGGGCTGCTAGTCTGTTGCAGGATTACACGTTTTTGCCAGCTGAGTAGACTAAAGCAATGTGAAATGAAGTGTCTTGCTCAAGAACACATGTTGCCTGGTCCAGGATTCGAAACCACAACCTTGCAATCATGAATTCAGCACCCTAACCACTAAGCCACACATCTCCACACTTCATCTGATGGGCTTCAGTACAGTTTCTATCCACTCTGTTTAATTGACAAGTCTTCTTGGGTTCACCTGATGCTTGGCTGAAAACACTTACCCCAAAGTACTACTCTGTGGCACTAGAGCATGAGCCACTTGACTATGATGTGAACTTATTAACCACATGACCATGCAGTTCATATGTACTCCCAACATGCACATAGTTAATTTGTTATGATGTCGGACTTAAAGCAGTGTTACTATCAGATTTTTGTCCTTCATATTTTAATATCTGGTGATTATCCAATCATTGGATAAATTAACAAAAAAAAAAAAACTGTTCATGTTAAATATTATTTACAATATCTGTATTTTGTGTTTTAGGTCTTGGACATGGTACATTTGTTGCTGGTGTTATTGCCAGTTCAAAGCAATGCTTAGGATTTGCACCTGATGCTGATATTTATGTGTTTCGTGTGTTCACAAACAATCAAGTAAGTGTTGAATTTCATGTGTTTTTTACATTACATTCTGGGCTTCCGTGCCCTTGACTGGCATCCGTGCCAGTGGCATGTAAAAACCACCAACTGATTGTGGCTGCTGCCAGCCTACCCTAGCACTTGTGCCGGTGGCATGTAAAAAGCACCCACTACACTCATGGAGTGGTTGGCGTTAGGAAGGGCATCCAGCTGTAGAAACGCTACCAGATCAGGCTGGAGCCTGGTGCAGCCTCCTGGCTTCCCAGACCCTGATCAAACCGTCCAACCCATGCTAGCATGGAAAACGGATATTAAACGATGATGATTACAATTTAGTGAAGGTGCATGGTATTTGGCTCATTTAGTGGTACGGGTATTCGGCTCATGATCGCAAGGTCATGAGTTCAATTCCTGGCGACGTGTTGTGTCCTTGAGCAAGACATTTTATTTCATGTTGCTGCAGTCTATTCAGCTGGTAAAAATGAAAAAAATGAGTAGTACCTGTATTTCAAAGGGCCAGTGTTGTCACACTCTGTGTCATACTGAATCTTCCTGAGAACTATATTAAGGGAACATGTGTCTGTGGAGTACTCAGCTACTTGCAGTAGTCATGGCCTTTTATAGACCACTGAGATTGGTAGGATGGTGGAGGAAGGTATCCCTTAAACTGGAGATCCATCCTGAATGCTTACACAGCAGAAGTGTTAAGACTGGTCCTTCTGGTGGTGTAAAGCACTCATGATGGTACCATGTAAAAGCAACCGTGTGGTGCCATGCAAAAGTGCCCAAGCAGGACTACGTAAAAGCACTCATGTGGCACCATGTAAAAGTGCCTCTGCAGCACCACATAAAAGCATACGTGCAGTACCATGCAAAAGCACCCACCACATTCTATAAAGTGGTTGGAGGAGCTTCCAACCATATAAACCATGCCAAATCAGACTGGAATCTGGTGCAGCTCCCCAGTTTCCCAGCTCAGGTCAAACTGTCTAACCCATGCCAGCATGGACAACAGGCGTTAAATGATGGTGATAATGATAAATTCAAAGGTCCAGGTAATTTTGTTAAATTGGGTGAAGGATTAAGCTTGACTTTTAGTCATAGTTTTGTCTGTTGCGTGGTGCCAATGTGGAAATCTTATTTTATGTTTTATCAATCTGTTTGATGTGGAGGAGCTTTGCTCTCCTCGATTAGTTAGATTGGTGTAGTTGGCACATTTAGAGAAGATGGGTATTTATTGCAGGGTCTGTGAAGATTCAGTAATGGCAGTTTGAGAACTTCTATGTAGGTATTTGACAAACCTTTGTGTCTTTCAAATTCCAAACTCTCTATACTCTTTGAAACAGAGACACACTTCAAATAGTTTTGAATTAGAATTAGTAGTAATAAATTTGTGGTATATAGGTTTAAAAAATATTGAGACTGATGCCAGTGCCGCCTTGACTGGCTTCCGTGCTGGTGGCACGTAAAAAGCACCAACTGATCATGGCTGTTTCCAGCCTCCCCTGGCACCTGTGCCGGTGCCACGTAAAAAGCACCCACTACACTCACAGAGTGGTTGGTGTTAGGAAGGGCATCCAGCTGTAGAAACACTGCCAGATCAAGACTGGAGCCTGGTGCAGCCTCCTGGCTTCCCAGACCCCGGTCGAACTGTCCAATCCATGCTAGCATGGAGAACGGACGTTAAACGATGATGATGATGATGTATTGGCTGCAGTTCTATTTCCATAGCAAATTAGAGCTAAGGTTATTTGAAAATGACATTCATCTATGATTTTGTTTATTTAATGTAACTTTTCTTCTATTTAAAAGAAATCTTTCTTTCTCTTATAGGTTTCTTACACCTCTTGGTTCCTTGATGCCTTCAACTATGCAATCTTGAAAAAAATTGATGTCTTGAATCTGAGTATTGGTGGTCCTGATTTCATGGATCATCCATTTGTGGACAAAGTAAGAGGTTTTACTTTTCAAAGAAGAACGATTCACTAAGAAATTTGATATTTTTTCCTCCTTTTAATCTTTTAGACGGGAGGGAAGGCAATGATGATGACTCTTTACAGGATCTCTGAATACTGGTGGGGGTCGAAGGAGGAAGGTATCCTCAAACTGGAAACCTTCCCCAAATGCTTGCAATAAAGCTCACTTGGCTAAAGGCATCCACCTTGCCAGATATTGGCATTAAACAGGGTGATGGATTAAGCTTTTCACTCAGGTAGGTCATGGTGGGATTTAAACTCAGAAAGCAAAGAGCCAACACAAATACTACAATATATCCAGGTTGATTCCCTACAATTCTAGCAATCCACTGATCTGGATTAGTTATTTTTTTACTGGCCCTGAAAGGATGAAAGGCACAATTGACCTCAGTGGGATTCGAACTCCTGTTTTCTCCTGTATTCAGTGTGAACAACTTCCTCTTGTATTATTCGAACAAGGAATTTATTTCAGTTTTCATTTATGCAAAAAAAAAAAAAAGATTTGTCTAATCTTTAATTATTGGTCAGTGCAGAATTATAAGTTGTTTTTTTAACTTTGGAAAGTCAAACTAAATTTTGATAAAAGACAAAATGTTTTTACTTAGAAAAACCATTAAAAGAATTTCAGTTCCAAGGTCATGATTGAAATCCATTCTTTGAAGAATGGGTTTTTGACAGCTGAACAGATTATGCACATGAAGAAAAGCTTAAATAGAGTTAGGATTAATGGTCTGTAATCATCACAGCTAATTTTTTTGTTTAGAGCATCTGTTTTGTAAGTTTTGTATTTGTAACCCTTACTAATAAAATGCAAAATGTAGAAGCTATTGCTAAACCAACACTAGACATATCACATGCACTGGTTGTGAGGGCAACAATGGCTGAAGACCAAAACTATAGAAGTTGTAAGGTTATCTTATGGTTTCAGTGTTCCGCAGAAGAGTCTTTTTATAACAAGGTAAAGTTATGTATTTGATTCAAGAACTTGGTATCATTGAAACCCAAGTCAGCTCTGTTTGAGCAGACCTACGGGGAAAGTTGTTCCAGCTGTGACCATCTTGTCTTCTTTCTTTTTCTAAATTCTTTAGCCATGTGAGATAGAAGGCAACCTCACTTGATGCTAGTGCCATGAAAAAACACCCTGTACACTCTGTAAAATGGCTGATGAATCAGGCAGAGATAACATTGAAATGAAAGGACTGTATTCATTACTGAGGGAAAGATAACCTCTTTAATGCTGGTGCTATTAAAAATACACCTAGTACACTCTGTGTTGGTGTTGGGAAAGGCAATCAGCCTTCATGCCAAAACTGAGACAAGATGTAGAAAGGTAAAAAAAGGTAAAATTACCTTTTAAAGTCATTCCACCTCATAAGGGCCGGTTTCTGGGCTTCATGGCATATGTATTGCCCACCTGGTCAGGACGCTGGTCCATTGCAGGATTACTAATTTTTGCTGACTAAGTGGACTGGAGCAACATGAAATGAATTGTTTTGCTCAAGAACACAACATGTCGCTCAGTCCAGGATTTGAAACCACACTCTTACGATCATGAGTCCAACTTCTTAACCACTAAGCCATGCACCTTCATGACAAGACATATTCCTCTGCCCCGTTGGATTCTGTTGAACTATCCAATCCATGCTAGTAATGGATTGATGTAATGATAATGATGATTGAAGTTTCTAGTAATGCTCATTGCTGTTTGTAAATGCTCACACAGTTTAATGTGTGAGGTCCAAGCATGTTCTTCCTCTTCCATTCCACTTACTCTACGTATATATATGGCTGCGAACTGGCAGAATCGTTAGCACGTCGGGCGAAATGCTTAGCGGTATTTCATCTGCCGCTACGTTCTGAGTTCAAATTCCGCCGAGGTCGACTTTGCCTTTCATCCTTTCGGGGTCGATAAAGTACCAGCTTCACACTGGGGTCGATGTAATCGACTTAATCCCTTTGTCTGTCCTTGTCTGTCCCCTCTATGTTTAGCCCCTTGTGGGCAATAAAGAAATATATATATATTTCAGGTATGGGAATTAACTGCCAATAAAGTCATTATGATATCTGCTATAGGAAATGATGGACCACTTTATGGGTAGGTATATCATTTGGCTTATTTAAAAAAAAATTATTCAGTTTCAGTTGTCGTTTCTTCATTTTAAAATTTAATTCCAGAAAAAGTAAATTATTTTGGGCAATTTAAATGTTTGAATGTAAAATAATAATAATAATAATAATTGTGTACAGTGCTCAGGTGCACTACAACTCATCTAAAGTGTATATATAATCAGGTGTAGTTTCGGCGGATTTCGGAAAGCATGAGGGCCTTAAAAGATGCAGTGTCATGGCAGTCAACAACTGACGCAGGCAGTTTATTCCATGCTTCAGCAACTAGCATATATTGCTCTATTTATTTTAGTTAGACTCAAATGGAAACAGTTATCATTATTATCTCATAGCTAAGTGAAATACATTATAATAGAACACTGTTATAAGCCATTGCTACTATCAATTCATTTCTCTTTTATCATCATCATCATCACCATCATCATTATAATCATCGTCATCATTGTTTAATGTCCACCTTCCATGCTAGCATGGGAGGGATGGTTTCACAAGAGCCGGCCATGCAGACGCCTGCACCAGGCTTCTGTGACTGTTTTGCCAGGATTTTTACCGCTGGATGCCCTTCCTAACACCAGCGACTCAGCAGAGTTAACATTTTATGCTGTGTCAGCTTTTCTGAAAAACTGAGTCTTTGTAGATCTAAACTAATTAGCTTTCACCTCCTAAAATATAAACCCTTAACATTATTTTACATAGCATTTGTAGTCATGGTCAATGCTGGTGTCATGTCAACGACACCCATGCTAGTGGCACATAAAAAGCACTCACTACACTCTTGTTGTTGTTGTTGTTAAGCAACAAGACGAGTAAGGGTGATTAGGTGATGGTCTAGGGCTTAGGGGCGTAGACCCCAGACCTTGGAAATAAAAAAAAAACTTTGGTTGTCTTGTTGTAGTTGAGGGCTCATCGTTGATGCCCGACACCACTGGGAGGTGGCCCTCAAAGTCGCTGGAAATGGAGATCTCCAGGTCCAAATTCTTGAATGGCTCACTACACTCTTGGAGTGATTGGTGTTAGGAAGGGCATCCAGCCGTAGAAGTCATATCAAATCAGACTGGAACCTGGTGCAGCTCCCTGGCTTATCAATTTTCAGTCAAACCATCCAACCATTGCCAGTATAGAAAGCAGATGTTACATGATGACGGTGATGATGACACACATCAATCAGTTTACATGTCCAACACATTATAGTTGTTACTCCTGAAGTATATGAGTTGATAGCTTTTATATCCAGATGTCTTCAGCTTTTTTCATGTCTAGTTGTTCTAGTAAATTAACATTGCATACCTTACTGATCACATCCAACTCATTTCTTCTTGCCAAATCACTCAAAATCATTATTCTCTCTTATATCACATCACATACACAAATACCTGCAGTTTAGTTTTTTTTCAGTAAAACCCTTTAAAAATCTTGAATAAAGTATACTTAGAAGTTTAATAAATTCTGATAGCCACAATATGGTTTACACTATGTACCATCCCTATTTAGTCGTTGAGTGTGTATTGAGGTTTGATGGCTTTACTAATTACTGTTACTTTGAAGATATTGTATTTATCTCATGTAACTGTTTCAATTATATTCACAATGATCTCCTTCTTTTCATGCAGTACACTCAATAATCCTGCAGACCAGATGGATGTTATTGGAGTTGGAGGCATTAACTTTGAAAACCAAATTGCCCGCTTTTCTTCACGTGGAATGACTACTTGGGTAAGTAAGATCTTACTAATTATTGTTTTTTATTTTTATAAATTAAAATTTTCTTTTATGAAGGCATAGGAATGACTGTGCGGTAAGTAGCTTGCTTACCAACCACATGGTTCCAGGTTCAGTCCCACTGTGTGGCACCTTGGGCAAGTGTCTTCTACTATAGCCTCAGGCTGACCAAAGCCTTGTGAGTGGATTTGGTAGACAGAAACTGAAAGAAGCCCATCGTGTATATATATACATATATATATATAATGTATGTGTGTGTGTCTGTGTTTGTCCCTCTCCCCCATCACTTGACAACCAATGGTGGTGTGTTTACGCCCCCGTAACTTAGCGGTTCAGCCAAAGGCACCGATAGAATAAATACTAGGCTTACAAAGAATAAGTCCTGGGGTCGATTTGTTTGACTAAAGGTGGTGCTCCAGCATGGCCGCTGTCAAATGACTGAAACAAAAGTAAAAGTAAAAGAAGTGGTCAGTTAATTTGAGTGGTTAAGATGGTTAACTATTGGTTCAAAGTTTGGAACTTCATTGCGTTATACCCAGAAAATTACTTTGTTTAGAATGTAGAAGTCTGCACATTGTTTATATTATATAGGTATATTTAAAATCACATTTGGTAATGCTAGTTACTTGGCCAGCAACAGAACTTGTGCCTTTGGGATTGTCTTGTCCCTTTTTGTAATTGCTGAGTAGCTGGTTGAAAGTAAGATATAGTTGCTAAAAGCAAACTAACTGTACTTTATAGTCACATGTAAAGATCTGAGTGATTTTTTAATTAAAATTATATGGAATATTACTTTGAGATGAATGTTTGTTTATTGGAGTAAGGGAACTTTGGGACAGCTGTGTTTTGACCTTGTGTGTCTCCTCAGCCAAAGTTACTTCAAAACTACAACAACGCTTAGCATATTCACATTTGAATGAGAATGGAGACTTGAGTTAAGCTTTGTTTAACTATGAATCATATTTATATATATATATATATAATATATATATATGTATATATATATATAGTTGAAATTTACAGAAAAACAAAAGACGAAGACAGGTCTATTAGTTTGATACTTGGGAAGGTGAGAAAGTGTTTTACATTTCGAGCCTATGCTCTTCAACTGAAAGGAACACAAGGAAATAGAGAATGTATTTCTATGTCTTGTTATATTTGTACTATATTAATGTATAATATCATTGCTATTATGTAGTGGTTTAATAAAGTATTGATTGGGTATTATCTGATAGTTGATGATTGATTTAGATATATTTCTCCATTTTCTCATTTTGTATATATATATATCTGAGATTTATCATTGTTATATATATATATATATATATATATATATATATATATTTGTTGTGCAAGATTTTTTATGTGAAGTCTTGTGTTGAACAGATATAACAATATATAAATAAAATTTATCTTACTATTTTATTCGTTGTTACTACTTTCTTCATACATTTACGAAAATTTAACCTTTTCGGCTACTTTCAAGCCTTCGCCATAACTTGATTTATCTTCTATCTCTCTCTCTACAAAATTTAACCTTAGGCCAGGCTACCTCAAGCCGTATCCTATCTCTCCTATCTCTTCCATCTCTTCCATCTCTCAGCCATTGCGGTGCGCCCCCCCCCCCACCCCCACCACCAATACCGATGAACACTGTTCTCACCCCACCACCAATACCGGTGAACACTGTTCCTCACCCCCCACACCAATACCAGTATACCCTGTCCTCACCATCTACACCGATACGCCTTACTCATCTACACCGGTTACGCCCTACTCCCTCCTCCTCCCCCACTACCCCTTCTCCTCATATGCTTTCACTGTGAAAAGACAAGCTGCTAGCGCCATAGCTCATCAACTGCCCACCGATCTTATGCTTCCTCCTGACACTGCTCATTCCGACTATCCCCTTTAGCACCCTCCCGCTCGTATATCCTACGTTTTTATTTCTTAGGAACCTACCCAACCCTTCCTGCCATCGTTCCTCCTTACCCCAACCTTTCCCACTGGTTGCTCCCCTATATTACCCGCCTCAACTCGACCCCCCCTCTCCCCAACTCAACTCTCGAATATCTGTATTCTTTCCTCTACTTAATAACGTTACTCAGTGACGATAACGAATGTCTTTATTTCTTAGGAACCTACACCAACCCTTCCTGCCATCGTTCCTCCTACCCCAACCTTCCCCACTGGTTGCCCTCCTATATTACCCCCCTCAACTGGACCTCCCCCTCCCCACTAACTCTAGAATATCTGTATTCTTTCCTCTACCTATTACGTTACTCATGAGATAAATGCTGTGACTACAAAGACCGGGCTGCTTTCTGCAGCAATCCAATACCCCTACTCACTAAGTACCCCGACCCCCAAAGTCCCTGGATCCCCAGTACCCGGACCTCGTTGCCCATGTGCCGCTGACACGTTAAAATGCTCGAACCGATCGTGACGATGCCGGACCCTCCGGCCCCTGTGCAGGTGCACGTAAAAGCACCCATTCCACTCACGAGTGGTTGGCGTTAGGAAGGCATCCAGCCGTAGAAACTCTGCCAGATTCAGACTGGAGCCTGGTGCGGCCCTGGCTTCCAGACCCGTCAAACCGTCCAACCCGTGCTAGCGCGGAAAGCGGACGTTAAACGATGATGATGATGATGATGATGATGATGATATGTCTGTGTGTGTTTCTTTAGGATATATTCAGTTACATTTTCTATTTGTAATTTCAACTTAAAAAACACATCACTTACAGGAGTTACCTGCTGGATATGGTCGACTGAAGCCAGATATTGTTACATATGGATCTGCTGTAAGGGGTTCTAGTCACAAGTAAGAATTCTTTATCTATTTGATTCTTTCCTTCTCTCTCACATTTTGTTTGATGTTTAGAAAAATGCTTTTCTTTTTCCTTCCTTTTTCTTTAATGATTTTCTTTGGAATGAGGAACTGAACCCAGATCCATTTATATGTTCTTTGTTCTCTATTTTTTTTTACTGTTTAACTAGTTTATTTATCACGTTCAATAGTATCAAGTGAAAACAAATAGATATTTTATCTCTCTCCGTCTCTCTATTTCCCCTATCTCATTTCTCTTTCTTTCTTTTGTTGAAGGATATTCAGGCTAATCTACACTTCTTACAAAAAAAAGTACTTTAACCCTTTAGTGTTTAAACCGGCCAAATTCGGCCCAATATATTCTACATGTTTTATATTCAAACTGGCGATATCTAGCCTCTCAATCCTAACCTACAATGCCATTCTGAAAATTAACAATCACATCATTGAAACCTCAAAGCTATAAGATAATGCATAATTAATTCAAAACAATTTGAGTGAAAAAGTATTACATTTAACAGAGTATTCTGAACACTAAAGAGTTGTTAAATTACACTCTTTAACTCTTTAGCATTCAAATTACTTTGTCAAATATAAGGCTTATCTATTCACTTTGTTTTAAATTTATCATTCACTATCTTGTAGCTTCAAGATATTGATCATGTGATGGTGTATTCTTAGAATGACATTGTAGGGTATATGTGAAAGGCCAGTTCTATTTGGTCTAAGCATTAAACAGGTAAAATACTTGGGCTGGATATGGCTGGTTTGAATGCTAAAGAGTTAAATCTATATTGCAGTAATGTTTGACTATATTTTATTCCACAGAAATGGCTGTCGTTCATTGTCTGGAACCAGCGTAGCATCCCCTGTTGTTGCAGGAGCAGTCACACTCTTGGCAAGGTAAGCTAAAGGGGAGTTTTTAGCTCTTATAGCTGCAGCTTGTGTTGATGGCTTACTTTTGTTTTTCTGTTTTGTTTTTTTTTCATTTTATTGATTATTACCCAAAGAGTGTTAAGTGCTGTTCATCATACCTGTGTGAGACAAAATAGATAATGATTGAGTTATATATTTATTCACAACATTGAGAAACAATAAATTTGTGTTAAGAGAGCAACCTTTGTAATAAGAAATAAGTTAATCCAGATTCATTTTGAAAAAAGTGCCAACTGTGTCACTCCAATTCCCCAATCCTGTACTTTTTTCTTTTACTAGTTTTAGTCATTAAACTGGGGCCATACAAGTTCACAGCCTTGATGGGTTTAGTCAAATGAATTGACTCCAGTACTTATTTTTTATGTGGTACTTATTCTGCTGGTCTTATTTTGCCAGACTGCTAAGTTATGGGGATGTAAACAAACCAACACTGGTTGTCAAGCAGTGGTGTGAGACACACACACACTCATGACGGGCTTCTCCACAGTTTTTGTCTCCACACAGCCATGCCTAGACACTCTGCTTCAGCTTTTCTCCTCCTATGTATGCGATGCTGGATTTATGCTAAGCTAAATTCATGTGAGTCAATGGCCATCCAGTAGCATGTACATGTGCGATGATGGGGAGCTGACCGGAACTTGGGAGCTGACCGGAAGAGGAAGGGTGCTGTGGTGACACATGCGCAAGCAGGGGACAATTGGGCCTTTTCAGTTGGGGTAGCCAAGAATGCTGTACATGTGAGTGCTTCGACAGCTGCTATTTTTAGCATTTGGGTCGGGCCACATGGAAGGATGCATTACCACCGGAGAGGTCTGTGTCAACGAAGAGAAGGGAGGTGTCTTACTTCTAATTTCCTGCTTACACCACAGTACATATCTATGTTAAAGTCACGTTAAGGTTTTCTGGTTTATCCTGCTATTGGCTACCATCTAACCCAGTACTACCTGCCACATGAGGACAGATAGAATTCGATAGTCTTGGTAGGCAGTTCATCTCGGGGAAGGAAAACATTACTGCCTTGCAAGCAAGTGAAAACTTGGGCCTCAGACTCAATAGGAGCCTCAAAAATAACTAAAAGGAATATATGTTTCCATGATTTGTGAGTTCTTGCCGAATCATTAGCATGCAGGGCAAAATGCTTAGTGGCATTTCATCTGTCTTTACATTCTGAGTTCAGATTCCGCTGGGGTTGACTTTTTCTGCGACCATGCTGGGGCACTGCCTTGAAGAATTTTAGTTGAACAAATTGACTCCAGTACTTACTTTTTTAAGCCTAGTACTTATTCTATCGGTTGCTTTTGCTGAACTGCTATGTTATGGAGATGTAAACACACCAATACCAGTTATTAAACAGTGTTGGGGGACGAACATAGAGTCAAAGACAGACAGACACATACACACATGTGCACATACTTTCAGTTTCCATCTACCAAATCTAGTCACAAGGCTTTGGTTGGCCTGCGGCTATAGTAGAAGACATTTGCTCAAGGTGCTATGCAGTGGGATTGAACCTGGAACCATATGATTGTGAAGTAAACTTCTAACAACACAACCACGTGGGTGCAAGAATAGTTACTAGGTTACCTGCTGAGTGGCGTCTTAGGCAATTACATTGACTGAAGGCTTTGCTTTGAGATAGATTTTAACTGATATTTCTGCTGATCAGTGAAGCACATAGAGACTCCTTCATTGAATCGTATAAGGATAAGTAATATATTTGGATCAATCTAATTGCCGTCCTGTGTCTTTTTCTTCAATTTTTTTACTAACATTTATCTCTCTGTATAATTACAGTGCAGTAACTGACAGAGCCAGTGTGATCAATCCTGCTAGTATGAAACAAGCATTGATGGTGTCAGCAAAGAGGTTACCTGGTGTCAATATGTTTGAACAAGGTCATGGCAAGCTTGATCTACTCCGAACATACCAAACTCTACAAACTTACAAACCTCAAGCAAGGTAAGCATGGCAAAATTTGCATTTATAAAGTTATTACAGTTCTATATTTTAAGAGATGAGGAATTATGTACATTATTTACATTCGACAGATATTTGTCCTCATCTTGTTTGTTGTTAACACGTTTCAGCTGATATTCCCTCCAGCCTTCTTCAGGTTTCTTGGGGAAATTTTGAACCTAGGTTTCTCATTCCTAAGATATTTTTTGATGTTATTATTATTGTTATTGTTCAGGTCACTGCTTGGAATCGAACTCGGAATCTAGGGGTTAGCAGCCTGCGCTCTTAACCACTACGCTATATGCCCAAGGGCATATGGTGTAATGGTTAAGAGCACGAGCTACTAACTCTAAGATTCCAAGTTCGATTCCAAGCAGTGACTTGAACAACAACAACAACAATAATAATAATAATAACATTGAAAAATGCCTTAGGAATGAGATCCCAGGTTTGAAATTTCCCCAAGGCACCTGATGAAGGCTGGAGAGTATATCAGCCGAAATTTTGTGTTAACAACAAACAAGATGAGGACAAATATCCATCAAATGTAAATCTTTATATATAAAAGTGAAGTTGTGTGTCTGTCTCCTACGATTTAGATTCCTAACTACTCCCACATTTTGCGGTGCAGTTTAACCAAAACCGGGTATCTTATAGTCGTGATTCATATCGAGCCCTTCTGGGTATTAGCGCGCGTCTATGATGAGTCTACGATTTAAAAAAAAATTTACCATCAATTTTTCACATTTTTAATGCATTTTCGCTCGGTTTATATAAGGGAAGTAACTCTCTAAAAATGTATTATTAAATCTCAGAACGTAAAAAGCTACAGTAACACCCCACTTTGTGGTTAGCCATATTGAGATGGCTATTATACTTTACATCTCTAAAAATGCTTATATAGTTATTTCCCTTACAAACCCGAGCAACGCCGGGCAATACTGCTAGTAATGTATAAAGTTATTGTTAGTTTATGGCATTAGACTCTTCACTGTTGATTCTTCAGAAGGTCAATAGTTTGACTCTTACTTCACACATTTTGTTGTACCATAAGGCAAAGCATACATCTGACAATGGCTTAGTTGGCTGAAATTTCAAAGTTACTGTCAACAACATTCTTGTTTAAGATTAATAAATTTGTACTCTATAAAGGTATGAGTGACCATGAGATTAGTGTAAAATTGTTTCTAATCTAACTGAACATAAAAACAAATATTAATCTCTCTCTTTCTCTCTCACTATATCATCATCATCATCATCGTTTAACGTCCGTTTTCCATGCTAGCAGGGGTTGGACAATTCGACCGAGGTCTGGGAAGCCAGGAGGCTGCGCCAGGCTCCAGTCTGATCTGGCAGTGTTTCTACAGCTGGTTGCCCTTCCTAACACCAACCACTCCATGAGTGTAGTGGGTGCTTTTTATGTGCCACCGGCACAGGGGCCAGAGGAGGCTGGCAGCGGCCACGATCAGTTGGTGCTTTTTACATGCCACCGGCACGGAAGCCAGTCAAGGCAGCACTGGCATCGGCCATGTTCAGATGGTGCTTTTTACGTGCCACCACCATGGGTATCACAACTACAATTTCCATATATATATATACATATATACACACATGCATACACACTCACACCTCACACATAATGTCATCATTTAATGTCTGGCTTCCATGTATGGGCTGGACACTTGGACATTTGGACAGGGTCTGTGAAGTTAGAGGAGGATTGCATCATGTTCCAATGTCTACTTTGACATGTGTTCTATAGCGGGAAGCCCTTCTTAATGATAATCATGTTACAATGTATACTGATAGCTTTTTTGGAGGCACCAGCACTAAAGAAGATTGGCAGATAAAAAGACAAATGTAAAATGATGTTTTACATACACACATTCTTTAATCTGGCTTCAAATTTGATGTTAAGATCATTTTTAGCTGTTAAAGAAAAAAAAACAAGTTTATTCATTTCAGAAATACTATTAAAATTTGAGCACGGTTGCATTTATGCAGTACTGGCATGAGTGCTTTTTATGTGGCACCGGCACCTGAAAGGACAAGCCATTGTGTGTGGAAGACATTGATTTTATTTAGCTTGATGCATCTTATTCATCATCATCATCATCGTTTAACGTCTGCTTTCCTTGCTAGCATAGGTTGGACGGTTCAACTGGGGTCTGGGAAGCCAGAAGGCTGCACCAGGCCCAGTCTGATCTGGCAGTGTTTCTACAGCTGGATGCCCTTCCTAAAGCCAACCACTCCGTGAGTGTTTTTTACGTGCCACCGGCACAGGTGCCAGACGAGGCTGGCAAACGGCCATGATTGGATTGGTGCTTTTTACGTGCCACCGGCATGGAGGCCAGATGAGGCTGGCAAGCCAGACGAGGCTAAATCTCCACATTTCCTGGTCCCTTGTCATTTCCTCAGTGAGCCTCAGCATCCAAAGATCCTTTCTCACCTCTTCCTCCCATGTCTTCCTGGCTCTACCTGTTCCCCAGGTATCCTCCACAATTAGAGTTCCGTACTTCTTTACACAGCTGTCCTCATCCATATGCATCACATGACCAAACCATCACAGTCTACTCTCTTGCACAATACATCTGATACCTCTTATACCCAGTTTTTCTCTGAAATCATTTACACTCTGTTGTGCATGCACACTGACATTACCCGTCCAGCAGAGCATGCTAGCTTCATTTTTTCCTGTGTATAGCTATTCTATAACTATTTCCCTTTGCTGTAATATTTGCATTTATTTCATCTAGCTTGAGCCCCAGTTACATTGATTTGACTGAATGCCCTTACATGTGGCCCTATTGCACTCAACCAATATACCATGGTGGGATGCCAGTTATTATTAACGTGAGTATTTTATTTTATGATGTTATATTTGAATAATACTTAGCCAAAATGATGTGTAGGATGTGTGTGTGTATGTGTATATACTTTTTATCCTTTAGTTGTTATAGTCAGCCTCAAGGGGGTCTAGTCAAATAAATTGACCTTAGTATGTACTTGTTTTGAGTCTGGCACTTATTCTGTTGGTTTCTTTTGATGAACTGCTAAGTTACAGGGATTTAAACCAGTTGTCAAATGGTGTAGGGGATACATATGAAAACACAAGTGTACATGCACACACACACACACACACACACACACACATATGTGACAAGCTCACATAGTTTCAGTTTCCAAATTGTCTTACAAGACATTGGATGTCATAGAAGCCATAATAGAAAATACTTACCCAAGGTGCTGTGCAGTGGGATTGAACCCAAAACCATGTGATTGCAAAGTGAGCTTTGTAACCACACACCCATGCTGTGTATACACACACACACACATCAATACCCAGTGCTCAACTGGTACTTATTTTATCAACCCCAAAAGGATGAAAGGCAAAGTCGATCGCGGCAGAATTTGAACTCAGAATGTTAAGACAGAAGAAACGTTGCTAAGCATTTTGCCTGACATACTAACAATTCTGCTGGCTCACTGCCTTAATAATCATAATCATCATCATCATCATCATCATTGTTTAACATTTGCTTTCCATGCTAGCATGGGTTGGACGATTTGACTGAGGACTGGCGAACCAGATGGCTGCGCCAGGCTCCAATCTGATCTGGCAGAGTTTCTACAGCTGGATACCCTTCCTAACGCCAACGCCTCCGAGAGTGTAATGGGTGGTTTTATGTGCCACTGGCACGAGAGCCACTCAGGTGGTACTGGCTACGGCCACATTCAAATGGTTACGTGCCACTTGCACAGGAGCCTGTCCAGTGGCACTGGCAATGACCTCGCTCAAATGTTTTTTCACGTGCCACTGGCACAAGTGCCAGTAAGGCGACGCTGGTAACAATCATGCTCGAATGGTCCTTTTTATGTGCCACCGGCATGGAAGCCAGTTTGCTGCTCTGGCAAAGATCACGCTTGGATGGTGCTCTTAGCACTCCACTAGCACGGATGCCAGTTATCGAATTTGATAATCCTTTCTACTATAGGCACACAGCCTGGATTTTGTGAGGAAGAGGACAGTCGATCACACTGACCCCCAGTACTCAACTGGTACTTAATTTATCAACCCTGAAAGGATAAAAGGCAAAGTTGACCTCGGCTGAATTTGAACTCAGAATGTAGTGACGGGTGAAATACCAGTAAGCATTTCGCCCAGCGTGTTAATCATTCTACCAGCTCATTGATAATAATAAAACATGTGCTAATAGTAAAAATGTGCTTATTGATCATTTATTTGTCTATTTCTATTTTAGGTGACCATATTGAATGGAATGGGTGTGACTGGACGTATAGTGGACAAAGTGAGTATTTTGTTTTGTCAATTTATTTTTTCTTTTTTCCTTTTTTTTTCACATATAAAGGAAAACTGAAAGCAGTGTGTGTGGTGATGGTCGGGGTAAGCTAAAGTAGCAATGTTTTGGAAAGGAAAGCTAAGGCAAACTGGTTAGTGTGGGGCTTGAGACATGAAATGCAATATAGGGGTGATGCTACGAGGGCAAATGGCCAAGAGGTGCTGTGTGAGTAGCCAGTTCAGTGGAACAGAAGGAGAGGAAGTAGCATATATGTAGGAGAGAAGCTGTTGTGTATTGAAGAGTGTATTGTAACCCTTTAGCATTCACATTTCTCTGTCAAATGTGGAGGAATTACAACTGTGTTTCATGGTCTTCTACCACAACAGCTCCATTATAGGATCCAGTTAGCTCAAGACATCGTCAGGAGGAACCACGTCCGGTTTCGGCCACTACTCCTCTACTGTTTTGATGTGGTGGGGCCTCCCCTTTCAGAGGTGTCTTCAGCTCTGGTGTTGGGTGCATGTCTTCTTTCTTCTTCTTTCTTCTGTTCCCTGGCCTCTTCACATTGGTTTGAACAAGTTATGTCTTGCCCTGTAGCTTTGAGATTTCATTGACGAATTGTTTGTTTTTAGAGTAATTTTGTAGGGCAAGTATGAGAGGCCAGATCTGGCTGGCTTGAAGATAAAACAGGTTGATTGTTGTGGCTGGATATACTGAGCTGGGATTTGTGGTCAGGTTCAATTTATGAGATAATCCCTATGGTATAAGTTTTGTTGTATCAGTGGCAACCAAAGTTCTATTGTTAGGCTTTGCATAAACTGCTCTTTAGAAATAAATTCGTTCATTTACTTCTTTCTATTTTTATCTGCTTTGCTGCTGGGTGAGTGTGGAGAAAGAGAGGTTCAGAGCCTTTCCCTGAACTAGCCAAACAAATATATACTCTTTACTCTTTTACTTGTTTCACCCATTTGACTGCGGCCATGCTGGAGCACTGCCTTTAATCGAGCAACTCGACCCCGGGACTTATTCTATGTAAGCCCAGTACTTATTCTAACGGTCTCTTTTGCCGAACCACTAAGTGACGGGGACATAAACACACCAGCATCGGTTGTCAAGCAATACTAGGGGGACAAACACAAACATACACGCACACATATATATATATACATACATATACATATATACGACGGGCTTCTTTCAGTTTCCGTCTACCAAATCCCCTCACAAGGCTTTGGTTGGCCCGAGGTTATAGTAGAAGGCACTTGCCCAAGGTGCCACGCAGTGGGACTGAACCCGGAAGCATGTGGTTGGTAAACAAGCTACTTACCACACAACCACTCCTGGCTAATATTTTATCACTAATAAAAAAAAAAAAACTATTCTTTCAATCACTTTGCTATGATGATGATAATAATCTTACTACTGATGCTAATTCTATCCAGTGTACAAGTCTGTTATTTTACTTGTTCCACATTTCTCTTTCCAGCCTTTGTGGCAGCCTTATGCTCCTCAGTTCGGTAATTACATTGATGTGGCTTTCTCATATTCTCAAACGTTGTGGCCCTGGTCAGGTTACTTAGCCATTGCTATAGCTGTCGGAAAAAGTGCTGCGAATTGGCAAGGGATTGCACAGGGACTGGTTACTGTTACCGTTGAATCTGCTCCTGAGGTTAGTACGGTTTATTTATTTATTTATTTATTTTTTAACTTCATTTGTATTTTTATTTATAAGTGGTGGCTTGTGGTTCAAAAGCCTGTTTTGCAAAAACCAACAGCCTTGTAGTTTCAAATTGAGTCCGTCTGTATGGCACTTAGAGCGATTTTCTTCTAATGATTGACCAATGGTTTGTGAGTGAATTTGAATGGAAACTGTAGGAAGCCCATTGTGCACGTGTATGTGTGTGTGTGTGTATCATCATCATCATCATCATCATCATCATTATCATTTAGCGTCCGTTTTCCATGCTAGCATGGGTTGGACGGTTTAACTGGGGTCTGTGAAGTCGGAAGGCTTCATCAGGCCCAGTCAGATGTATATATATATCATCATCATCATTGTTTAGCGTCTACTTTCCATGCTGGCATGGGTTTGACAGTTTGATTGGAACTGGTAAGCCAGAGAACTGCACCAGGTTCCAGTCAGATTTGGTATGGTTTCTACAGTTGAATGTCTTTCCTAATGTCAGCCACTCCAAGAGTGTAAATATATATATATATGTATATAAAGTTCAGTAAAATTTAGATTCAGATGAATATGGTACTTAAGTTGAAGGCACCAGAATTTAGTATGGTATTCATCATCATCATCATCATCGTTTAACGTCCGTTTTCCGCGCTAGCACGGGTTGGACGGTTCGACTGGGGTCTGGGAAGCCAGGGGCTGCTCCAGGCTCCAGTCTGATCTGGCAGAGTTTCTACGGCTGGATGCCCTTCCTAACGCCAACCACTCCGCGAGTGTAGTGGGTGCTTTTTACGTGCCAACTGCACAGGTGCCAGGGGGGGGGTCCGGCATCGGCCACGATTGGTTGGAGCTTTTAACGTGCCAGCGGCACGGAAGCCAGCCAAGGCGGCGCTGGCAACGTTCGGATGGTGCTTTTTATGTGCCACCGGCACAGAAGCCAGTCGGGGCGGCGCTGGCATTGGCCACGTTTGGATGGTGCTTTTTATGTGCCACCGGCACAGAAACCAGTCGGGGCGGCGCTGGCATCGGCCACGTTCGGATGGTGCTTTTTATGTGCCACCGGCACAGGCATCACAACTATCCATATAATTTAAAATAAGGTGATTATAATCAAAATAAGCCGCAAGGATATCCAGAGGTAATACAGTATGATCATTTCATGTGACTCCATTTAATTGAACACTGCAAACATTACATCAAATTAAAATATAGAGCAATCTTCAGCTGCATAAACATATAGAATTTAGTTAAATTTGAAGGACTCATTTGTATAATTTTACATATACAAATGAGTCCTTCGAATTTAACTAAATTCTATATGTTTATGCAGCTGATGATTGCTCTACATTTTAAATTGATGTAATGTGTGTGTGTGTGTGTGTGTGTGTGGTGCATATGTAAGAGATAAAGTAAAAAAAAAGATTAGTTATTTTGCATATTAACTTCTTAAACTTTTATATAAGTCTAGATTTTCAGTTGCTGAAACAATTAAAAATGGTACTCTAGTTATTGATAGAGAGTATATTAAAAATAATACTGCTTTCTAAAATAAGCTTTGTTCAAATGTTAGTAGGTTGTATAAAATAAAAATGAGAACACAGATAAGGGGAGGTATTTATCCTGGGACTTTGGCAGTGCTTTCTTCTTTTATATCATTGTAGATTTTGATGAGGACAATAGCAATGCATAGTAATTTATGCAAAAATACATGGAATCAAAACTGCTGACAACACTGGAGGACATTATATTGGTATACTGTTATCTTGAAGCTCACATCAAGTGGTTGTTTCCCTTGTAAAAGAACCAACCACTGTCAAAGTCCCTGGCTAATTACCTCCTCTTATCTGTGTTGTAATTGTTTCTTTTATACCACTGATCACATTTGAAGTGTCTTGAAATTCAAAATCGAGATGGTTTATTCATCATTGTAAATGTAGAGCATTTGAAATTGCATTGGCTAAGGAATAAAACCTAAAGTTATGCACAAAATCCACAAATGTGGTAATGACTACTTGTTCTCCTGGTTTCCCGCCATTCTATATGTGTTTGTGTATCACCATGATCACCGTGACCGACCAGGTTATCAGATGTTGCTACACATCGCTGGTCACAATGCACTTTGCATTGTTTTAGCCTTCAAATGATGCCACCCCGCTGGCTAAGTGAGCAGGCCAACAGAAGAAAGTTGTGGTGAAAGAGTACAGCAGGGATTGCCACAACCTCCTGCCGGAGCCTTGTGTAGATTTAGGTGTTTTCGCTCAACAAACACTCACAACACCAGGTCTGGGAATTGAAACCGCGATCCTACAACCGCAAGTCCGCTGCCCTAACCACTGGACCATTGCACCTCATATATACATATATATATATATATATATATTATATATATATATATATATATATATATATATATATATATATATATATATTATATATATATATACAGAGTGTCCCAAAAAAAATGTATGCATACTTTAACTGGTTTTGCACTTCAACTGCATTTTCACACTTCCAGTATCATTTTAGAATTAATTTTCTTTGTTCAAAGCTTAATCTGACTGCCATCATTAAATCCTATAGGTTTCATCTGGAAAGAAAAAATATCAAATGAGTTATCAGCTGCTAAAGTGTGTATATATTTTTTTGGGACACCCTGTATATATCCCTTATTTACTCAACTCTACAAAAGTAGTTAAATGCGAAGATTCAGAATGTATATATATATATATATATATATATATATATATATACACACACACACACACACGCACACGTGCCTGTAATTGTTTACATTCTGAATCTTTGCATTTAACTACTTTTGTAGAGTTGAGTAAATAAGGGATCTATGTTGACATTCCCTATTAGCAAATTCTCCTGTAGCTCTGATTCTATGACGACAAGCGCAATATAACAACACAGGCATCAACAAGAATGGTATGAAACCAGATATTGTGCTTTCTTCATTTTCATCAAAACAAGTGATTGGACTCAGTTTGCCATGTGAAAGCAGAATGAAGGAAGCTCACATCTACAAGACTGAGAAGTTTGATAGTTTAACTATAAAATTGAGAGAATCTAACATCCAAACCAGAGCCCTTGCCATGGAGGTGAGAGTGAGGGGTTTGTGGGAAAATCTGTCTACAATCTCATGAAACAACTCTTACTTTCTGGCAGAAAAAGATTAGAGATTAGAGTTCTGAAAGCAACACAGAAAAGAAGGGTTCTAACTGGATTTGGTCAAAGAAGAGTGAGAGTGAATTTCAGGAGGTATAATTCACTCTTTGTTCAACTGGTGTCTCAGACTGAATTGGGTATGACATCCAAAGTACTTTTGGCTCTGAAGTACCTTCATCAACCAGGTGAGTGCAGATTACAATGCAGACCGTAGCACAGAATGTGACAGTTGAGGGCTATCAGGAGTCATACCTTGGGTGTGGCCTGGATCCCCTAGAATGTAAGGAGTTAAGGGTTGAAACAATTACTTGAGTTGGGGTGGGTTATTTTTTCGAAGACTTGTTCAGCTCATAGTATCTTTTAGTATCTTAATTGAAATAGAATAGTTTTTATTAGCTATCAAAAGCATACCATGTATTTGACTCTCTGCTGTCTCAGATATTTTGATGCCCTCACTCCATGTACTAAATTGAAAGTTTTTTTTTTATATTCTTTGCATTGTTTGTTAAATTTTCTTTTCTTTGATATAGGAAGGGGAAGATAGTCCACGTGTATCCACAGCTAAATTACCAGTTCGGGTTAAAATTATTCCAACTCCTGTACGAAGGTATAAATGTCTTTTCTTTTATATTGTATTTTATTCATCTGTGGCTGTAAGGGTTAGCTATTGGACTACTTGTCACATGGTCGTGGTTTCAAACCTTGCTAAAGTCATTGTTTTGTTTTAACCCTTTCCTTACCACCCGGCTGAAACCAGCTCTGGCTCTGTAGTACAAATGTCTTGTTTTCATAAGTTTTGAATTAAAACTTTCCACCAAACCTTAGTCACAATTTATGTTCCTAACACTAGCTTAATGATAACTAAGTTATTTTACTAAATTTTTTGTTATATTTAAAATATTTCAAAGAAACACAGATCATCTCAAAATGAATGTGATAACAAAAGGGTTAAGATACAACTTAATAGGAATAATAACCCAAGCCACTTAGCTCTAAGTACCACATAGTGGAATGACTCATTGCTGTAAACAATGGCAGTTTTGTAAAGTTGATAAATATTTTATTTGTTCATAACAGTGAGTTTTGACTCTCTTCTTCAATTCAGGCCATGATAGGAGTGCTGTCAATGCAACCTTTGTTCAATTCTATGATCATTTCTCCAATGCAATCTAAAAAAAATATAGTATTATGAAACCTTTCAAGCTATATGAGTTATTTCCCTTTACAGCTCTTTAAACTTTAACCCTTTTGTTACTGTATTTATTTTGAGATGCTCTGTGTTTCTTTCAATTACTTTAAATATAACAAAGAATTTAGTAAAATAACTTAGTTATCATTAAGCTAGTGTTAGGAACATAAATTGTGACTAAGGTTTGGTGGAAGATTTTAATTCAAAACTTATAATAACAAGACATTTGTACTCAGAGCCAGAGCCTGTTTCAGGCAGGTTGGTAACAAAAGGGTTAAAACAGCCCTGGGCAAACTGCAGCCTGCGGGACTTACTGAATAGCACACTAAATGGAAAATTTACCGTGAATTATTTTAGTAGTGTGGTATAATGATGAGCCATGTCTCATGTTGCCTGCTTTTATAGCAAAAATTTCTATTGCAATTGAAGTTTACTTTATTGCTTTTATATTAAACTAATAAAATAAACATTTATAAAGAAGGGTGCATTTACAAGGTATCGCACAATGGTTGTCAGTGAGTACCTTTCTGGCACAAAGTTATCTCCTTGTCAGAGTACAACACCATTTTATTTGTCATGTAATGCCTCTAATCAAGGCTGAAGTGTTAAATCAACTTTAATTTTCCTAGACTTCTTCTATATACTTCCATTCACAGTTAAGATGTAATGTAGGAATGGATATGAGTTCTTGACTCATTCTTCTTATTGACTCATGGAATGGTAAAAAATAATAAAAGATAATCCTACCAAATCCTTTGTAGGATTTGAACTCAGAATGTAAAATACCATAGCATATTGTCTGCCTAAGTTTTAATTTCATGAAAAGTTTAATTTAGTCATTATTATAATCAAAATAATTTTTTTCATAAGTGTGTGCCACAGTGTGGTATCAGCCAAAATGTCTAAAACCAGTAAAAGAGTAAAATAGAATTATAATTTTGATGTTTGGAACATTTGCACATACCATAAATCCTCGAGTATAGCCTGCCCTTGAATTTTTAGGGGGCTGTACCTCTGAAAAACCTAAACCTTGTGTATAATATGCACTCCTTCTCTAACTTGAGTCAAGGAGGTCTATATGACGTTCTTGGTTTGTAAAAATGTATACGGTAACGTCCTTTATTATTATTGTATATATAACAATGCAAATGTGTAGCTTTTTTGTGCATTTTGTTTGCACAAAATAAAGAAATAACAGTAATAACGTTTAATAAATGTTGCTTACTGCAAGTTATGGATGATTCTTTTATGACTTCATTGCTTTCAGGCTTAGCTTAAGGTATTTTCGTGCCCGACATCACAAAATGTGTCTGAATAAACATTGCTGGACAGCAAATAGAGACTTGGACATTGCTTAGAAAATATTTTTCATTCTTAACCTCGTATATAGTACGCACTAGGGATTTTGACCTTTAAATTTTGGGAAAAAAATGCGGATTATACTCGAGGATTTATGGTATTTATTTATTTTTTCAGCAAAAGAATCTTATGGGACCAATATCATAATCTGCGCTACCCTCCAGGTTATTTTCCAAGAGATAACTTACGTATGAAGAACGATCCACTTGATTGGTGAGTTAGTATATATATATATATATATATATATATATACACACTTTTTTTTCAGTTTAAAAATATTAGTGGTTTGGCGATAGTGACTGATAGAATAAGTATCAAGCTTAAAAAAACCCAAAATAACTACTGGGGTTCTATTCGTTCCACTAAAAATTCTTCAAGGTGATGCCCCAGCATGGCCACACTTTAATGATTGAAACAACTAAAAGGTAGAAGATAAAAGATAAGATAACACTACCACTTTTAGTTATTTATGAAGATTGATTATCAAGCCCTTGTTGCTGATGAACCTCCGGGTTGGCCCTGATTAAGCAGATCTTAGACGAAAAGTATCTTTGATGCTAAGTATCCACTCTTTTCTTTTCAGGCATAGGATTATTACCTCCGCCAAAGGAAGGAGGTTATGTTTTCATTGGTGTTGGTTTGTCCGTGTGTAAAATAATTCAAAAAGTTGTAAACAGTATTTGATGAAACTTGTAGGAAAAGTTGGTAATGACACATGGAACAGATTATGAAATTTTGGTAGTGATCCGGGAATTTTCATGGATTCTTGAAGGATTTTTCATTTGTTATATTTACTTTACATGAAGTATTGCGATGTTACGTTCTTTGATTATCTCCCTTGAAAACACGTTCATCCCATGTCTTCTTGGGTCTACCTCTACCCCAGATCCCTTCAACTGTTTGGGAGTGGCACTGCAAATGGTTAGCAAATGATTATAGTTGCACTAGCCTGACGTTTCTACTCTAGTTATTTACCCATACAGTTAGTGACTATTTTAAAGTCAAAAGCATATGGCTGTAATCATCATCATCATACGTCCGTTCTCCATGCTAGCATGGGTTGGACGGTTCGACCGGGGATCTGGGAAGCCAGAAGGCTACACCAGGCTCCAGTCTTATCTGGCAATGTTTCTACAGCTGGATGCCCTTCCTAACGCCAACCACTCCGTGAGTGTAGTGGGTGCTTTTTACGTGCTACCCGCACAGGTGCCAGGTGAGGCTGGCAACGGCCACGGTCGGATTGGTGCATGGAAGCCAGTCGAGGTGGCACTGGCTTCGGCCACGATTGGGATGGTGCTTTTTACGTGCCACCGGCACGGAAGCCAGTCGAGGCGGCGCTGGCATCGGCCACAATTCGGATAGTGTTTTTTACGTACCACCAGTCCAGGGGTCCTGGCATCTGCCGGATGCCAGTCATAGGATTGGTTCAATTTCGATTCTGATTTCGATTTCATTTGCCCCAACATGTCTTTGCAAGCAAAGGGGGTTGGCATGAGTGCCTGTTGTCGGATGAGGTTCAATATCAACTTCGCTTGCCTCAACAGGTCTTTGTGTCCAAGGGAGGAAAGGCATGCATAAGTGGGCTGGGCTCACTTGTCCTGCCTGGTCTTCTCACATACAGCATATGAGTAGAAAGTAATAGAATACACTATTTATATTCAGTTCACATAGAATAATTGTGAATAGTGTCTTATATTGTTTTTTGAATATTTTTTTCAAGGAATGGAGACCATATACATACCAACTTCAAAGACATGTATCAACACTTAAGAAATAATGGATATTTTGTTGAAGTATTAGGTGAGATATTTCTTTTTATCTTCTCAGTGTTACTGTGTATTAGTTCCTGTTATTATAATTGCTTAACATTAACATTTGTTTTGTGGAATAAATTGTTGAATGTGGTTCATATTAATATCACTGAAGAGAAAGAGAGGTCATTGTGTTCTTTCATGATCGGTGGTGTGTGACAGCAAACACTTGAGTTTCTTTGAATGTATACTAGCAGTATCGGCCGGCGTTGCTCGGGTTTGTTTCGACCCTTTAGAATTGGAAATTTTGAAAAGTAAAAATTTTGCATTATGTAGCTTGTTATCCTCTTTAAGTGAACATTTTTCTGGTTAAAATACACCGAAAAATGGTGACACAGCAGTCAAAAAATTGTAAAAAATAGGGATTTTCATAGAAAAAAAGCACCTTTTTGATGTAAATAATTTTTGGTCTTAACAAGGTCCAATTTGAATTTTATCTTCTATGCAATGAAGAGCAAGTCTTCTTCTATCATACTCTCAATTTTGGACAACTTGCATTGCAGGGTCTTGGAGGAAATAGTGTTAGTTGAAGGCTATCAAACCTGTCACACACAGACAACTTCAGCTTTATATATATAGATTAAAATTTTCTTTTTACATGTGTATTTAGGATCTTTACCTTTTGACCTACAAATTTAAAAAATAATTTTTTCTAACTAAACACTTTCAAATGTTAGACACTGGTAGAATGTGTCATATAAAACATCTTTTACTCTTAGCATTTTTGAGAAAAACTTATATTTACAAAGTAATTTCACATTAAAGTAGTCCTATTTTGGTAATTTCAACCAATCAATGACGTGCATTCAGCTGAATACAATTACTGTCGATGTTTGTCAACAACAACTATCGGCAGTGTATTTTCGTTTGTCACTGTTATTTATGACATCATTCGTGCATTTGTACTGGTTTTAGGGTTATGCTTAGGGTTTTAGGGTAGGGTTTGGGTTAAGGTTTTAGGGTTAGGGTTGTCATAAATAACTGACAAACGAAAAATACACCCTTAGAAGTTCTTGTTGACAACCAACGGCGGTAATTTTTTTCAGCTGAATACACGTCATTGATTGGTTGAAATTCCCGAAATACGACTACTTTAATGTGAAATTACTTCGTAAATATAAGTTTTTCTCAAAAATGCTAAGAGTAAAAGATGTTTTATATGACATGTTCTACCAGTGTCCGAAGTTCGAAAGTGTTTAGTTACAAAAAATTATTTTTTAAATTTGTTGGTCAAATAGTAAAGATCTGTGTATTTATATTTACTTTAAATCAGTCACGAACAAACTGCAGCCTGTGGGACTTTCTGAATGGCATGCCAATGAAAAGGTACCTTGAATTTTATTAGCAGTGTAGCCTGCCTGATGATGAACCATGTTTCACGTGGCCTGCTTCTTGATAAAGCATACCTACACTTGATCTAAATTAAAATGATTTCTTACATTGGCAATATATCATAGAAGTGTGTGTAGTCAATTGAATCAGCTTCATTTGATTTGGAAATTTCTTGTAAAATTCATGCTGATATTATTTTTTGAATTTGTATAAATGTGTATTATATGAAAATATATTTTTTAACATAATATTTTTTTTATCTCTTTCTTTTTATTCTCATCATTCAGGATCACCATATACCTGCTTTGATGCCAGTCAATATGGTAAGTATTTATGTAATAAATATTTAACATATAGGCATAAGAGTGGCTGTGTGGTAAGTAGCTTGCTTACGAACCACATGGTTTCGGGTTCAATCTCATTTTTTGGCACCTTGGGCAAGTGTCTTCTACTATAACCTCGGGCTGACCAAAGCCTTGTGAGTGGATTTGGTAGATGGAAACTGAAAGAAGCCTGTCGTATATCTGTATATATATGTCTGTATGTTTGTGTCTGTGTTTGTCCCCCCCAATATTGCTTGACAACTGATGCTGGTGTGTTTACATCCCTATAACTTAGCGGTTCGGCAAAAAAGACCGATAGAATAAGTACTAGGCTTCCAAAGAAAAAGTCCTGGGATTGATTTACTTGACTAAAGGTGGTGCTCCAGCATGGCCACAAGTAGAAGAGTAAAAAGAGTAAAGAGTATATTGTAATAAAACATAATGTAGTTATTGTTCCAGTTATGGTTTTAGTGTGATCTTATTAAGTGTGCTTGAGCAATCTTATAGATGTTGATAAGCAATCTTTATATATAAAAGTGAAGTTGTGTGTCTGTCTCCTACGATTTAGATTCCTAACTACTCCCACATTTTGCGGTGCAGTTTATCTTATAGTCATGATTCATATCGAGCCCTTCTGGATATTAGTGCGCGTCTACGATGAGTCTACGATTTAAAAAAAAATTTACCATCATTTTTTTCCATTTTAATGCATTTTTTCGCTATTATATAAGGGAAGTAACTCTCTAAAAATGTCTACGATGAGTCAACGATTTAAAAAAAAATTTACCATCATTTGTTTTCCATTTTTAATGCATTTTTTGCTATTTTTGGCTATAACTCTCTAAAAATGCTTATATAGTTATTTCCCTCACAAACCCGAGCAACGCCGGGCGATACTGCTAGTAAAATATAAACTTATAATATCATCATCATCATCATTGTTTAACATCCATATGGGTGGGATGGTTTCGCAAGAGCCTGCCAGGCAGAACCCTGCACCACACTTCTGTGACTGTATATAGAGAGAAAAGGAAAAAAAGAAACAATAAAGAATGTTAGCGAGTCAGAATAATAAAGGCAAATGACTAATGGTTACAAGAATATCTGAAAGAAGTCAAACTGAAGCGCTAGAAGAAAATGGGTGAAAATTTGGTGCAAAAATATTTTGAATTATTGAAAGGAAGCATAAATGTGATCTGTCACCTTTAACAGATGTTTTATATTTTGTCAACTTCCATTAACTTTGATTCTATGTATTATATGTGTTTTATATATATGTGTGTGTGTGTGTGTGTGTATGATGATGATGATGATATATATATATATATATATCCAAATGTGGCCGTAGCCAGTACCACATCGACTGGCCTCCGTGCTGTGGGCACGTAACAAACACCATCCGATTGTGGCCATGCCAGCCTCGCCTGGCCTCCGTACCGGTGGCATGTAAAAAACACCATCCGAGCGTGGCCGTTCGCTAGCCTCGTCTGGCACCTGTGTCGGTGGCATAAAAAAACACCATCCAAGCGTGGCCGTTCGCTAGCCTCGTCTGGCACCTGTGTCGGTGGCACATAAAAAGCACCCACTACACTCACGGAGTGGTTGGCGTTAGGAAGGGCATCCAGCTGTAGAAACTCTGCCAGATCTGACTGGCCTGGTGCAGCCTTCGAGCTTCCCAGACCCCAGTTGAACCATCCAACCCATGCTAGCATGGAAAGCGGACGTTAAACGATGATGATGATGATGATATATATATATATATATATATATATATATAGGGAGAGTTTACGAAAAAAACAAAAGACGAAGATAGGTGGTGTACAAAACAAACAGCTATATTAGTATAACGCTCAGGAAGAGAAAAAGTCTTTTACGTTTTGAGCCTACACTCTTCTACAGAAAGGGACACAGAAAAAATGTGTGTAGTGGCTAACGATCTATCATGGCGC
The DNA here is from genome assembly GCF_006345805.1 of Octopus sinensis. NCBI lineage: Eukaryota > Metazoa > Mollusca > Cephalopoda > Octopoda > Octopodidae > Octopus > Octopus sinensis. Next base: position 178,316,953 of record NC_042997.1, read on the forward strand.
TATATGTATGTATGTAGAGTGTTTAGGAAATTACTTGATACAGTTATAATAGAGAGATTAGAGAAAGATTTTTATCAAAAAGTTAAGATAAGATCAAAACTTTTTAGAAAGTAGAATGGTACTAACTTTTAGGAAGGAATTTCACAAATAGTGTGGAGGCTTTAATAAATGTGCAATTTTATATTATATGTATATGTATATATATATAAATAGATTCAGATGAATATGGTACTTAAGTTGAGGCACCAGAATTTAGTACAATATTATCCATATAATTTCAAAATAAGGTGAATTTAGATTGATGTAATGGTTGCATTGTTCAATTATATAGAATTGTGTGAAATGATCATACTTCATTACCTCTGAATATCCTTGTTGCTTATTTTGATTATATATATATACATAATTAAAATTTTGTTTGTTTTAGGAACTCTTCTTGTGGTGGATGCTGAAGAAGAATATTTTCCAGGAGAAGTGACAAAACTGAAACGTGACATTGATAATGGTTTATCTCTCATTGTTTTTGCTGACTGGTATAATGTATCTGTGATGAGGAAAGTGAAATTTTATGATGAAAATACTCGGTAATTATTCTTGTTGTCACTATTATTATTATTATTATTATTATTATTATTATTATTATTATATTATATTATATATATATACATATTATATTATATTATTATTATGTTATATAGAATTCAAATTTTATATCTCTGAAGAGCAGAAGCATTGTCTATAAATGCTTATCAATATAGGATTTCATTATAGGGACAACTCTTCTGTGAAACGATCGTAAGATGCTTTAAATAATTAATTCAAAACTTTTAAACTGTCATATACATTATATATTTATACTTATACATATTTACATATATTTTTATACATATTTATATTTATTTATTTATATATTTTTAATACAACAATTATTTTTCACATGTGTATATCTTTCTGAGGAGTTTTGATATTGATTTCCTAATATTAATGATAATATATTATTAAAAAATATATTTGTGTATTATTATTATTATTATTATTATGATGACTACCTGCCAGAATCATTAGAGCATCAGACAAAATGCTTCGTGGCAATTCTTCCAGCTCTTTATGTTTTGAGTTCAAATCCTGCCAAGGCCAACCTTGTCTTTCATCCTTTTGGGGTGGTTGATAAAATAAGTTCCAGTTGAGCACTGGGGTTAATGTAATCAACAAGCATCCTCCTCTATTATTTCGGGCTTTATACCTATAGTTCAAAGAATTATTCTGTTTCGTCTTCTCACTTTTTGCTCTTTTTTTATTTTCTCTTCTCTATCTTCCGCATTTTTCTTTGTCTTTCTTTTGTATTTCTCTTGTGTCTTTTATTTTTTTTTTGTTAATTCAGTCTGGAGGATGGGGTAGTGCCCATAGCCTTCAGAAGTCCTCTAAGGCTTTCTATTTCATTTCTGTTATTGTCATTACCATTTAACCAACCAATTAATTAATTAATTGTTTGATTAATCATTTACTCAATCAATCAATGAGCTAGGTTTGGCAAAGACTTTCATTACCATTTGTAATCTTGTCACTTGATGGACCTAAAACAGACTTGGAGTAGAGAGGGCATGTCAATGATGAGGTCACAAATGGCACTGAAAGGACTTTGATGAATTTAGCTGATTGATTGCTTGACCTGCAGCAGGAATAATCAGTAACCACTTCGTGTCGCAATTTGCTAGAATATTACCCATGTGATCAACAAAATCTGACCAATCATGACTTTGCATGGAATAGGCACTAGCAACAATTTCATCTTTTTGTGCACAACTTTCTGACACACCTTGACTACTTGACAGAGAGTGTTGAGAGACAGCAGAAATGAGAAAGCAGACAGATGGTGAACAAATGATGGTGACAACTGTTGACCCAAGCTGACAACAACCACAATAAATGAACGGTGACAGCAACATGATGACCAGCAGCTATCTTTTTGACTGCTATTTCTATTACACTAAGAACAGCATCCAAACTCTCCCAACATTTTGTTGTTTGTAGTAATGACAATGGCGGTGCCCCAGCATGTCCACAGCTCATGAGCTGAAACTAGATAAAATAAAAAATGACTATTTGTTTTTGTGTATGAAAAGAATACAATTTTGTTTATCAAAATTCCTAATAGATTTTATCATCTTCGTCCTTGTACAGACCGGATGATTAACCGATTAGAGCCCAAATTTTTTTAATTTAATTTATTACCAAAAATCTTTTTTTTACACATCTTTATCTGATACTAAATATATAAAAAAATTTTTATTACAATATTTGGATGACACATAAAAGTTGGCACATAAAAGGCACCAGTTGAGCATGGCCATTACCAGTACTGCTTGACTGGCCCTCGTGCCAATGGCATGTAAAAGCACCCACTACACTTTTGGAGTGGTTGGTGTTAGGAAGGGCATCCAGCTGTAGAAACTCTGCCTGATCAGATTGGAGTCTGGTGCAGCCATCTGGTTTGCCAGACCTCAGTCAAATTGTCCAACCCATGCTAGCATGGAAAACGGACGTTAAACAATGATGATGATGACTCCTGTCTTGATGACTAACTAAAGATATCTCAGTAAAATACAGGTGTCACTGAAATGTGATGGATTATCCTTCTGGTCCTAAAAAAAGACCATGGGCACTAATGAGTTAATCAAACAGCTATTTAATTGGTTGAATGGTTAACCAATTGATTAATGATAAAAGAAGTGAAATAAAACCAATACATTTGTTTACTATTGGCATTATGACCCTTTCGAGATACAAAATATTGTGTTTAACAAATGTGTTACGAATTAGTTGTTTTTAACTTGAATAATATCTCTAACAAATTCCTTTCTCATTCTGTGACTCTTTTGTAGACAATGGTGGATGCCTGACACGGGTGGTGCCAATATTCCTGCCATTAATGACTTATTGGCATCATTAGGAATGATGTTTAGGTAAGGATAAAAATATATGTGGGCATGTGTATGTCTGTACAGATGTGTGTTGGGGTATCATGTGGGCTACATGCACATGTATGGCTGTGTGGTTAAGGAGCTTGCTTCACAGTGATTTAATTTCAGGTTCAGTCCCAATGTGCAACACCTTGGGCAAGTGTCATCTACTATAATCCTTGTAAGAAGTATGTAGTATGTGTGTGTGCGTGCATGCAAGTGTGAATGCAAGTGTGTGTCTCCTTGTTTTGACATCATGTAGTTTGTTGTAAACGAGTGTCACTGTTATACAAGCAGTGTTATTTATTTCCAATGTTCTGTGAAAGCATGTCTGGAAAAAAAAAGAAGTGCTTTCACTGCACTACTAAGTGCAGCTCTGTATGTCTTGGGTATGTGCTGTAGTTTGTTGTGATGCTCTTATAGTTACTGTATTGAAAGTGTTTTACATAGGATGTGTATGGTGCCTAGTAGTGCTGTTGTCTGTGTGTTATATACATTTGTTAGTCCTGGTGTTTTTATTATTATTATCATTATCATCATTATTATTATTATTTTTATCATTATTATTATAATTATTATTTTTATCATTATTATTATAATTATTATTTTTATCATTATTATTATTATCATTTTTATCATTATCATCATTATTATTATTATTTTTATCATTATTATTATAATTATTATTTTTATCATTATTATTATAATTATTATTTTTATCATTATTATTATTATTATTTTTATCATCATTATTATTATTATTATTTTTATCATTATTATTATTTTTACCAATATTATTATTATTATTATCATTATTGTTATTGTTATTATTATTATTATTATTATTTTTACCAATATTATTATTATTATTATTATTATTGTTGTTATTATTATTATTATTATTATTATTATTATTATTATTATTATTATTATTTTCTTCTTCTAGTGATCAAGTGTTTGAAGGAGAACTCTTCCTTGGAGGCCACGAATGTAAGAAAATATATTTTCTGTCTTTGCTCTCTTTTCCCCCATTCATTTCCCTAAGTCCTCATAGTTAAAGACATTGTTTCAATGTTCTGCAGCTTCTGAGTCATCTTATTTCTTATAGCCTATTGTTGAATCTCTAAAACATTCTTGGGACATGTCTGTGTTTCTTTAGTGACAAAAAGAAAAAACAAGAAAGAAATCCTGTCACATGAGATTTGTTTCCTTTTTTTTATGTTTTTACTAGTTTACCCTTTCTGTCAATAATGATGTCAAACACATTTGTTTTTTCAAATAATTAAAGATTGAAAATTGTTATAAAAAGAGTGGAGAATTCCTTGTTAATGGTTTTTGCAAATGTTGAAATTCAATCTTATGATTGTTTCTTATTGTTAGTCACTGTTTATGTATGTTCATGGTTGCCCACGACATACATAATACACACACATACTCACATACATTTACATACATGCATACACATGCACACACATAGCTTTCACAAACACATATATAGTTCACACACACAAAATTCAAACACATACATGAATATATATCCAACACACACACTGCTCACACATATACAAACAGTCGCATCTCACACAATATTACTTATATATAAAGGCATATATTGTGTGTGTGTGTATATATATATATATATATAAAATATATTGTTTTATATATAAACATGTTGAAAATTATTATTCACTATGTGTATTCACTAAATATTCTGTTATTATACACTTAATATGTTATAATCAGCCGAAATTGCTACGATGATCCGGTTCTTGACTGAAGATTGAGGGCTTCGAATTTCCCGTCCATGTTTTTTGTATCGTCTTCTAAGTGTTTTGCGTTCTTGTCCCAGTTTGTATTTTTCTACATATAATAATATATATATATACATACATAAAACTGTTCAAGGTTGCTCACTACATAAGAAGCATAGACAAGCACAATCTGTATATATATACATGCAAATATACATATTCAAGGTCATTAGCTCTATGTATATGCATGCATAAAGGTATTTATGCATGCTTATGTAGATACATACTACAGTACAGATATACAAATACACACATGGATCATATATGCACAGCTCACACATATATATGCACATACAGCTCGCACACATACATGCATATATTCAGCTCACACCTTATATAAATACACCCTGCTTATAAGTAGATTCATGTCTCACATGACAATATTTACATACACATAAACACACACTCACATGGGGTCAATATTGTGTAATATAATATTCACACTACCCATTAGTTTCAACTCGTGGTAGAATTCCCAACAAATGAGTCTTATGTATTTCCAGAAATTTTCTCAGGATGCATAACTGTATAATATCTACTAAATAAAATACAGCATTTTCTGTATGCAAAAAGAATCAAAATTGTACAGTATATTGCATTGTGTTGATTAGATCTTCATATATTTTACTCTGTGAAGCAGTTGGTGTTAGGAAGGGTTTCCAGCTATAGAAACCATGTCAAATCAGACTGGAGTCCAACCCATGCCAGCATGGACAACGGATGTTAAATGATGATGATGATGAAATAGATGTTTCTATTTGGGACATATCTGTTCTCTAAATCCACGTGCAAATTAAATTTATTTGTTCAATAAAATTCAAAACATCTTAGATTGTCATGGTTTTGCAGTTTCTATAGACATACAGACTTTACAAGAGTGTGCTGAAAAGTTCCTGGCTTTGGGCAAAAGAAAATACAAAAGGATCAGTTCATTATGATTTTATTCAACATATTCCCCTCTCAGATTCTCACACTTATTGCAGTGGTCCTTCAGTTTTTCTAAGCCCTTTCAAAGAACTTGGAAGGTTGGGCCTCCAACCAGGCCTTTTGTGATACTCTTAAAGCCAGGAGCTTTTCAGCACCTCTTTGTATATACCAAGTGTGCTAAATTTAGATGTTTCACATGTGTATATGAATGTGAGAGTGTGTGTCTGTGTTTTTCTGTCTTCGTCCCTTGGCATTACATCATCATTATCATCATCATCGTTTAACATCCGCTTTCCATGCTAGCATGGGTTGGACGATTTGATTGAGGACTGGCGAACCAGATGGCTGCACCAGGCTCCAATCTTGATCTGGCAAAGTTTCTACAGCTGATGCCCTTCCTAATGCCAACCACTCTGAGAGTGTAGTGGGTGCTTTTATGTGCCACCGGCATGAGTGTCAGTCAGGCGGTACTGGCAACGGCCATGCTCAAATGGTGTTTTTTACGTGCCGCCTGCACAGGAGCCAGTCCAGTGGCACTGGCAACGACCTCGCTCAAATGTTTTTTCACGTGCCAGTAAGGCGATGCTGGTAAAGATCACAGTTGTAAATGAGTGTCACTGTCATGCAAGCAGTATCCTTCATTTCTAATCTTCAATGGAAACATGGTCATAGGGAAATGTTACCTTATTTGGAAACAGGTGAGGGTTGGTGACAGGAAGGGCATCTGGCCATAGAAAATCTATTTCAACAAATTCTGTCTGATGCATGCAAGCGTGGAAGAGTGGACATTAAAATGATGATGATAACAAAAGATATGGCAGTTGTATTTCAGTTATTTAATCTTAAGAGAGCAAAGACATCAGGATCGGTAGAGCATGAAATAAAATACAGTGCAGTATTTAATAACATCCCCTTTATATTCTGAGTTTAATCCTTTAGCATTTAAACCGACCATATCTGGCCAGAATATTCTACATGTTTTACGTTCAAACTGGCCAGATCTGCTAATATACAGGTACTGTAAAAACTGTATAAATACTGTACGCCATTGCTTGTATATATATTACATCTGGTATAAGGCGGCGAGCTGGCAGAACCGTTAGCACGCCGGGCGAAATGCGTAGCCGTATTTCGTCTGCCATTACGTTCTGAGTTCAAATTCCGCCGAGGTCGACTTTGCCTTTCATCCTTTCGGGGTCGATAAATTAAGTACCAGTTACGCACTGGGGTTGATATCATTGACTTGATACCTTTGTCTGTCCTTGTTTGTCCCCTCTATGTTTTAACCCTTGTGGGTAGTAAAGAAATATATATTACATCTGGATTCCATTCCTATCACCAATTGCTTTACTGCATGGACTTTATCTAGTAAGAACATCTGCAGAAGGACATGAATTTATTTGAAGATTTTGCTGTTGTATTAGTGCACGTGTGGGTTCATTTGTTCTTTCCTCCCTCCCTCCCTCTCAACATTTTAATTTTATTTATTCAAATGATTAAAACAAAGGGTTTTAAATAAAGTTGGTTTTAATGTGTTTTAAATACATTTCTGTATTTTTCAGTGTATTATGCATCTGGTACAAGTATAACAAAGTTTCCTCCAGATGGGATAGTTATCTCACATAAACTCAAAGACCAAGGTAAGTTATTTCAGTTGGTCTTGTTGCTAGATTTCTGTGTCTGGAAAAACAATGATATTAAATAGAAAAAGCGCGTGCGCATGCATGCACGCACGCACACACACACACACACACACACACACACACACACACACACACACACAGATTAGTGCTACATCAAGGATTAGCAACCATTATCTTGGCCTATGTCCTTCAGCCGAGGAAACCTGATGGACAGAGAGACAGATTTTATGACACCCTCTTGCAGACTACCTTGTTGACGAATGACAGGGACCTTCTCTTTGTGGCTGGTGACTTCAGTAGACATGTTGGACAACATGCAGTGGGCTTCCATGGTGTACATGTAGGCTATGGTTTTGTTTCCCTGGAATGAGGAGGGAACCAAGCTGCTGGAGTTCTGCAATGCAAATGATCTTATGGTTTGCAATATCAGTCACCTAGTCACCCACCATTCTGGCAGACACACTAGCGAAATTGACTACATCCTTGCCAGAAAAAGGGAAAGATGGCAGCTTATAAATGCCAAAACCTTCCCAGGCAAAGAATGTACCCCACAACATAAACTAGTAGTTAGCGACTTCAGGATCAGGGATAAATGGATGTGCAGAAGACGACCAGTATGGAGGAGAAGGGTCTGGAAGCTTAAAGATCCTGTGAATGGACAGAGATTTAGGGATGTATTACTCAAAGCCTTTGATGAAATAGAAGGGGATGTAGCATCACATAATGTGGAAGACAACTGGAGGTTTCTACGGGACAACCTGCCGAGGGCCACTGACCAGATTTGTGGATGGTGCAAAGTCCCCTCTCATCCCAAGGTAGTCTGGTGGTGGAACAATGTTGTTGACAGGGCTATTAGAGAAAAGAAACAGGCTTGGAAGGACTGGAAGAACGGTGGTAGCAGGGAATTGTTTCAGACTGCCAGAAGGGAAGCTAGGAGACAGGTTTATTTAGCCAGAGGGGAAGCAGATAAGAAAATATTTGCTAATTTTCTGCGCCGTGAGGACCAAAGACTTGAGGTATTTCATGTTGCAAGATTGTGTGGGAGATATTTGTGATGTCGTAGGAGAGAAATGTGTCAGTGTGGATGATGGTTCACTTGCATTAAACGAGGCTGCAAAGAGAAAGGTTTGGAGATGCTACTATGAAAGGTTGCTCAATAAAGAGAACGAATGGGAGAAAGAAAGTCTGCTGAATGTTGACCCAACAGAGGGACCAGCTATCCAAATTCATAGTACCGTGGTAGATTAGACAATTAAGGTTATGAAGACAGGGATAGCCCCTGGCCCATCAGGAATCACTGCAAAGATGCTCAAAATATCTGGTGGTATTGGCTATAGCCTTGTCACCTGTATAGTTAACCATGTGATACATGGAGGAGTCATACCCAATGACTGATGTAGTAGCACCATAGTCAACTACTACAAAGGTAAAGGTGACGCTTTAGATACAAATAATTACAGAGGTATCAAGCTGTTGGATCAGGTAATGAAGGTCACGGAGAGGGTTATAGCCCAACTAATTAGGGAGAGAGTCAGTCTAGATGGGTTTGTGCCAGGGAAAAGCACCACTGTTGCTATATTTTTAGTAAGACAGCTGCAAGAGAAATACCTAGCCAAAGATAAACCTCTGTCCCTAGCTTTTGTTGACATAGAGGAAAGCCTTTGATAGGGTCCCCTGATCCCTTATCTGGTGGTCAATGAGGAAACTAAGGATAGTTGAATGGTTAATGAGAGCTGTGCAAACCATGTACAGGGATAGTGTTGGCAACGAGTACAGTGAAGAATTCCGAGTAGGGGTAGGGGTCCACCAAATATCAGTCCTCAGCCCCTCTTATTCATCATAGTCCTCCAGTCAATAACAGAGGAATTCAAGACAGGATGCTCCTCGGAGCTCTTCTATGCTGATGACCTTGCTCTAACTGCTAAGTCACTATCAGAACTAGAGGAAAAGTTTCAGGTGTGGAAGCAAGGATTAGAATTGAAGGGCTTTAGAGTCAACTTAGCTAAAACGAAAGTCTTAATAAGTAGGAAGGCAGACAAACCACAAATCTCTTCAGGTAGATGGCCCTGCTTGATCTGTAGAAAAGGCATAGATAGAAACTCTATAAGATGTACCCTGTGCAAGCTATGGACACATAAGAGGTGCAGCAATATCAAAGGGGGCTAACTGGGAAGATAGTTTTTGTATGTGGCAGATGCTCAGGTGCTATAAACACAGAAAATGTGCAGAGAACAGCTTGTCACATTCCAAGGAGAAAAACTAGAAGTAGTTGATAGCTTCAATTACCTAGGCGACCAAGTCAGTAGCAGGAGTGGATGCTCTGAAAGTATAGCTGCTAGAATAAGAATAGCCTGGGCAAAGTTCAGAGGGCTCCTACCTCTGCTGGAGATAAAGGGCCTCTCACTCAGAGTAAAAGGTAGACTGTATGATGTATATGTATGAACAGCCATGCTACATGGCAGTGAAACATGGGCCGTGACTGCTGAGGACATGTGTAAGCTTGCAAGGAATGAAGTCATTATGCTCCGCTGGATGTGTAATGTCAGTGTGCATACACGACAGAGTGTAAGCACCCTGAGAGAAAAGTTGGATTTAAGAAGCATCAGATGTGGTGTGCAAGAGAGACAACTGCGCTGGTATGGTCATGTGTTGCGAATGAATGAGGACAGCTGTGTGAAAAAGTGTCACACCCTAGCAGTTGAGGGAATCTGTGGAAGAGGTAGATCCAGGAAAACCTGGGATGAGGTGGTGAAGCATGACCTTCGAACACTGGACCTTACTGAGGCAATGACAAGTGACGGGGACCTTTGGAGATATGCTGTGCTTGAGAAGACCCGACAAGCCATGTAGGACCATAGCCCATGGCCTATGCCAGTGGGTATAACCAGCCCATTTATGAATACTCCTCATTCATTGGACAATAAACCTTGCTTGTGAAGACCTATTGAGGCAAGTGAAATCAGATCAAAATCGCTGACATGGCCAATGACAGTACCGCCTGATTGGCACTCATGCCAGTGGAACGTTAAATGCACATCTGAACGTGGGGTGTAACCAGCCCGCTTATGAGTACCCCTCATTCATTGGACAATGAACTTTGCTTGCGAAGACCTATTGAGGCGAGTGTAAACAAATCAAAATCGCTCACGTGGCCGATGACATTATCGCTTGATTGGCACTTGTGCCAGTGGAACGTTTAAAGCATATCTGAGCATGATCGTTGCCAGGTCCACGGATTGGCTCCCATGTTGGTGACATGTGAAAAGCACCATTTGAGCATGATTGTTGGCAGTGTCACCTTACCGGCACATGTGCAGGTGGCACGTGAAAGCATCTTTTGAGTGTGGTTGTTGCCAGAACCACCTGACTGCCCCTCGTGCCGGTAGCATGTAAAAGGCACCCACTACACTCTCGGAGTGGTTGGCATTAGGAAGGGTATCTAGCTGTAGAAACTTTGCCAGATCAGATTGAGCCTGGTGCAACCTATGGCTCGCCAGTCCTCAGTCAAACCATTCAACCCATGCCAGCAAGGAAAGCAGACATTAAATGATGATGATGATATACACACAAAGCAAAGAAGGATGTCATGGTACTAGTGCATTATGGCCGTTTCAGGCAGCCCCATTTAATCGATCAATGCAAGCATTACATCAATTTGAGATACATCTCCTTCCTCGGATGTATAAGACCATGTAGATTTTCAACATACAGGATACTCCATTATAATCTTTTAGCAAATTTTTCATCAGAACTAGAGAACAAAAAGAATTACATGCTTGTTACCATTATTGTAGCAGTATGAACTTAGGGATAAAATACCCCAACTATAATTTGGAGTGGCAGAAGAGAATAATAACAGGGGCAAAGAGATGGTAATATAGCTACATTTATCTTTGTTCTTACCACAATCAAGAGATCTAATGCAGCTAGAATTCTACAATTTGACATTAATTTATCATCAGCTCCTAGAACTTAGCTGTCAATTCCCAATGGTTTTAATTCTCAGTGGAGGTTGTATACTGGTTGCATTTGATTTTTTGACGGTGATAAGGTGAAAGATAAATGCAGCTGTAATACCATATCTTGACCCCTATTGTTATTTTCTTCTACCACTCCAAATTATAGTTGGGGTATTTTCTCCCTAAGTTCATTCTTCTACAATAATAGAAACAGGCATGTAATTCTTTTATTCTCCAGTTCTGATTAAGAATTTGCTAAAAAATTATAATGGAGTATTCTGTATGTTGAAAACCTATATGGTCTTATGCATCCGAGGAAGACGGTGTATTTTAGATTAATATAAAGCTTGCATTGATTGATTAAATGGAGCTACCTGAAACGGCTGTAATGTACTAATACCTTGACATTCTTGTTACTTATTTGCTTTTTATTCACCTTACTTCAAGCTGTGCGGATAATACTGGACTGACTCGGTTCCTCAACTTAAGTACCTAATTCAACTGAATCTTAATTATCTCTTATGTATATATATCTACAGGGTGTGATGGGTAAATGATCACCATTTTATGTTTTTAATTTCACACATGCGTATTGTTGGTTTCTGATTTTATCAACTACAGAGTATAGTAGGGTCAGTTGGGCACCGTCTATGAGAAAAACAGCACCATGACACAATTCACTCTGTCAGAAATTTGGAAACAACATGCTGTAGTGCTTGGCATATGTGCCAGAAGCTACAATACAAACATTTCAGAGTGTTTGTGTGTCAGTCTGAAGACATGTACCGAGAGCGATAAGTATCAGACATCCAGTCAACATCGTGGTGTTTGGAGTGATCACTAGTGATGGTGACGTTATGCTTCCATTCATCTTCCAACACAACCTCACATTCAACACAGAGGCCTACATCATGTGCCTGGAGGAACTAGTGTTGCCCTGGGTCATGAGGGTGGCTGCTGGAAGACCTTACGTCTGGCAACAGGACTCAGCACCATGCCACACAAGCAGGAGAACCCAGTCTTGACTTTCAGACAATTTCTGCGACCACGTCCCCCTAACATCTGGCCACCTAACTACCCAGACTGCAGTACCCTTGATTATTATGTGTGTAGTGCAGTTGAGCGAGACCAACAAAACTTGTAACACCAAAGATGAACTGAAGGCAAGGATTATGGTACCATTCACCAACTTAAACAAGGAAATCGTCCAGAAGAGTTGCAGGAGATTCCGAAATCGTCTAGAGGCCGTGGTTGAAACAAATGGCGATTTTATTGAATAAATTTACTCTTTAGTATTTCGAGTTATTTTTATGTAATTTTGGTAAATATATCTGTTAAAATGAAATGTCAGTGTTATTTTCATTTTTGCGTAATTTAGACGACAGTTTATTCACCGCACCCTGTATATCTTTATATATAAAAGTGAAGTTGTGTGTCTGTCTCCTACGATTTAGATTCCTAACTACTCCCACATTTTGCGGTGCAGTTTAACCAAAACCGGGTATCTTATAGTCGTGATTCATATCGAGCCCTTCTGGGTATTAGCGCGCGTCTACGATGAGTCTACGATTTTAAAAATAATTTACCATCATTTTTTTTCCATTTTAATGCATTTTTTCGCTATTATATAAGGGAAGTAACTCTCTAAAAATGTCTACGATGAGTCAACGATTTAAAAAAAATTTACAATAATTTTTTTCCATTTTTAATGCATTTTTTTGGCTATTTTTTGGCTAAAACTCTCTAAAAATGCTTATATAGTTATTTCCCTTACAAACCCGAGCAACGCCGGTCGATACTGCTAGTATATATATAAAAAAGCAAACAGGTTTGTCGATTATAAAATGTAAGATCTAGAATCCATGGAGATTGGTATTCGGTGTCGGCCAAAGTTAACCAAACAGCGTTATTTTTACAGAAGTAATTAACGCTTTATACATGTTTTCTATATACAGCAAGACTGGTTGAGTGTTTGGTAGCTAAGTGTATTATTAGCCAGCCATATGATTTCACCGTTCTCAATGGAAGGGTAGCTTCATATGATTGAGTCGTTAACTATTACTACTCGTATATTAATAATCAAAACAGCGGCATATAATATCAGGGGAGACAACTCTGATGTTTCATTCTAAGGGGTAACAACTCGTGTACTTTCACGCTATAAAAATAGTGATTGTATACAGTGTATCCCCGCTTATTCGCGGTTCGGCATTCGTGGTCCCGGTTATTCGCGGAAACTACCGCATATTCGCGGAATCGTAAATATCGTCCGTGAGTTTTAATAGCTTTTTTCGTGGTAATATCTATTTTTTACACTTTTTAAGGCCAGATTATTTATAACAACATACTGTATTTGACAGCTTATTGGATACCCCTTTGCATCATGTCGCTTGATTGTTCTAGATACCAAATACACTGTAGATACGAGTACACTGTGTCTTGTATCTCTTATTCCTGCTTTCAATCAAAGCTTGCTAATTAGTATAGCGACATCTATCTATATTGTGTGTGTGTGAGAGAGAGAGAGAGAGAGAGAGAGAGAGAGCCTTATTACTGCAAAAAATAATTGTATTCTTCAGTTTAATTTTCAGAAAAACGTTTCCATGTGTTAATTTACATTTTCCTTTATTCTTTAAAGGCTACGAAGTTCTTCAAAGTCGTCCTCGAACTGTAGAGCATGTTCCAGTTTTAGGCTTACACCAAACAACAGCCAAACCTACATCTGGTCGTGTTGCAATCTTTGGAGATTCCAATTGTTTGGATAACAGCCACATGCTGAAAGGTGAGGTGATTCTTTTTCATATTTCTTACCTTGTGTTGACAGCTGCACACAAAAGATTGATACCATGGAGATGAATAAAACCTATTAAACTCTTTTGTTGCCCATCTACCTGAGACTGTCCTTTGTTTTGCAGTACAAGCTTCTTGTTATAAAGCGATTTACATTAAAAACCTTTCATCAAAGCTTCATGGTCCTAATATCTTAATAATGACAAGTTATTGTATTAAAATTAAATTCTTTATTGTTTTCGGCACAGGAGTGGCTGTGTGGTAAAGAGTGTGCTTACCAACCACATGGTTCCGGGTTCAGTCCCACTGCATGGCACCTTGATCAAGTGTCTTCTACAACAATCTCGGGCCGACCAAAGCCTTGTGAATGGATTTGGTAGATGGAAACTGAAAGAAGCTCGTCATATATATATCATCATCATCATCATCATTTAGCGTCCGTTTTCCATGCTAGCATGGGTTGGACGGTTCTACTGGGGTCTGTGAAGCCAGAAGGCTTCATCAGGCCCAGTCAAATCTGGCAGTGTTTCTACGGCTGGATGCCCTTCCTAACGCCAACCACTCCGTGAGTGTAGTGGGTGCATATATATATATGTGTACTACTATAGCCTCGGGCCAACCAAAGCCTTGTGAGTGGATTTGGTAGACGGAAACTGAAAGAAGCCTGTCGTATATATGTATATATATATATGTGTGTGTGTGTTTGTGTGTGTTTCTGTGTCTGTATTTGTCTCCCCACCATCACATGAGAACTGAAGCTGGTGTGTTTATGTGCCTGTAACTTAGCGGTTCGGCAAAATAGACTGATAGAACAAGTACTAGGCTTACAAAGAATAAGTCCTGGCGTTAATTTGCTCGACTAAATGCAGTGCTCCAGCACGGCCACAGTCAAATGACTGAAACAAATAAAAGAATAAAAGAATAAAATTAATTGAAACAGATGTAGTTATTTCAGTAGAAATTTGGTAACAAAAAAGTTAAAAAATACAAATTGTATTCATTTATTCTTTAACTTGTTTACAGTCATTTGACTGTGGCCATGCTGGAGCACCACCTTGAAGGTCTTTAGTCAAACAAATCGATCCCAGGATTTATTTTTTAAGCCTAGTACTTATCCTTTTGTTGAACTGCTAAGTTATGGGGTTGTAAACGCATGGTAATAGTGACTGATAGAATAAGTACTAGGCTTAAAAAATAAGTCCTGGGGTCAACTTGTGTGGCTAAAAATAAAAGCCATCAAGGCAGTGCTCCAGTATGGCTGCAGTCAAATGACTGAAACAAAAGACTAAAAGAATGTAAGAGATTTGACAGATCCTGTCAAATTGTTCACCATATGCCAACATGGAATATGGACATTAACTAATGAGAATTATGATGTAGACTTGTTTTGTCAAATTAGTCCTTCCTTTATTTAACTCATTGCATGTCCAAAGCATTTTCATAAGTTTGCCCTAAACATCCATGCTTGTTTTTGAACTTTTGGTTATCCCTTGTTTCACGTGTTCTGAGTTACATAAAGTTTTCCCTTCATAAGTCTCAAGTTAAACTGTTGGTCGAATAAAATCGAGAATGTGTATCATATATTATGTATGGATGCCAGAGAAATATATCCTATGTATCATGTGATACACTGGACAGGTAAAAGGTTAAGATGGTAGAGTGTAATCTGAAGGCTACTCGTTGCTATTTCTAGCATGTTGACTGATGCTGTTGAGTCACCCTCATTGTGTTGTCATATTTGTTATACGGTATGTTAGTAGTAGACAAATTTTTAACTTACATAAGATTAAATATAAAAATGTTATTGAAATTTACAAGGAATAATAATTTTTTTAACATGTTTTTAGTTTTTTTGGTTTACATTTTTTTTTACACATTTTAACTTACATTTTCTTCAGTGTTACCATGTAAGTAATGTACATCTGCATTTGTTTTTTCTTAATATATTTGGGAATATTTTCTGTAAAACCGATAGGTGCGTGGCGGCATGGTTATAAAGTTTGCTTCCTAAGTACATGGTTAGGAAGCAAACTATAGCTTTGGGTTGACCAATATTTTGTGCGTCAAATGAGTACAAGGAAACTGTAAAGAGGTTTGTCATGAGTATGTACAGGCCTATATGTATAAATAATAGGTGTATGTATTTGTTTATATATGTGTATGTGTGTGATCATCATCATTTAATGTCCACTTTCCATGCTGGCATAGGTTGGACAGTTTGACAGGAGCTGACTAGGTACAAAACTGCACCAGACTTCTGTGTCTATTTTGGCATGGTTTTTATGACTGGATGCCCTTCCTAACCCCAGCCACCTCACAGAATGGATTGAATGCTTTTTACATGGGATGAGCATAGGCAAAGTCAGTTTTGACATGATTTTTACAATTGGATGGCCTTCCAAATACCAACAACTTTACAGTGTAGACTGGATACTTTTTACTTGGCATCAGCAGGGTCACACATATGTGTATGTATATATATATATATATATATATATATATATATACGAAAGTTAAAATCCAATTGTGTCCTCTTGAAGCATGTCTGCTTATCTCAGTAATCAATAGTCATATGCAATTGTTATATTTGAGTGAAGTATGTATAAAAGTCGAAAATTTCTGAAAATATTTTTTGGGAGTAATTACATATTAAAACAGGAGATTGAAAAAAAAATTTTGGCATTATTTATTCACCATTACACATTACACAAATTCTTTAGACAGCGAATCAAATAATACCAAATATATAATTCTCTCTCTCTTTCTCTAAAGAATTTCTATTTTGTAACTCCTATTAGTGAATGAAACATGTGTAATGGTGAATAAGTAAGGTCAAGAACTTTTCCAATCTTCTCTTGTGATATTAAAAAATGTTAGCTCACCGGACGAAATGCTTAGTGGTTTTTTGTCTGTCTTTACGTTCTGAGTTCAAATTCCACTGAAGTCGACCTTGCTTTTCATCCTTATGGGATCGATCAATTAAGTACCAGATGCGTACTGAGGTCAATCCCCCCAAAATTTTGGGCCTTGTACCTAGAGTAGAAAAGAAAATTATTGGCATTTTTTTGCTTACAGGTTACATATATATGCATAACTTTTTGCTGGTATGATGTGTATCTCTCTTCCAAGAATCTGTTTAAGTTAGTTCTGCTACTTTGGTTCAAATAGAGAAGCTGTAAACTCAGAGTTCAGGAGTTCTCCATCTAAACTTGCTTCCACTATTGAATATGTATGTTACGTATTCATTTATTTCTTCGCTGTTCAGTGGGTGTTGTCTGATTGAAACAATGTAACACTCAAAAGCTGTCTGGATTGATCTTTTGCCTCTCTCTCCCTCCTCTTGTTTAACATAGATGTTGCCTGTATCACTGTAGATATGGAAGCTACCAGTCATTGGTAGGGTTCCTAGTCCTGATGTCTAAGTTGTGGATTTCTTCAAGCATCCAATCTAATATCCCAGAGATTTGTCCTAGCACTGTCGCTGCAAGAGCATTGTGGGATATAAAGCTATAAGATAATGAATAAATAAGTATTACATATGACAGAATTATCTAAACGCTAATAGTATCCATTTCTTTGCAGAGCATAGTTTTGAGTTACAGACCTCCGGGTTATGTGTCCAGCACACTTTCACTGCACCATTCTGCCCAATGAGTGATTAAGCAAATATATATAATTGAAATTGAAATCAAATTTGATGACTGGCATCTGTGCTAGTGGAGCGCTAAGAGTACCATATGAGTGAGATCGTTGCCAACGCGACAAGCTAGCCTCTGTGCCGATGGCACGTTAAAAACACCATTTGTGCATGATCGTTACCTGCGTCACCTTACTATCACTTGTGCTGGTGGCATGTGAAAAAAAAATTCGAGTGAGGTCGTTGTCATTGCCAGTGCCACTGGACTGGCTCCTGTGC